>NW_022900949.1:22582199-22628242 GCF_012274545.1 Fukomys damarensis | reverse complement strand
AAAAAAAAAAACCTATATCCTTTTCTCTTTATTAGTCTAGAAGCTTTGGATTCTGTAGCTGTCACTATTAAAACATAGGCAGAATTAACTACAAATAACCTTGTACCGTTAAAGTCTCAGATGAGATTCTCTTCCACAGAATAAAACAGTAGCCACTGTGGGAATGCAATGCTACTACTTGTAATAGGAATCAAATGAGGAAAAACAGCCCACGTCCACATCTGGAGATGATGATGGTATCGTATTCCCTGTAGCTTGTCAGAGAATGGCGGCCTGGACCACAGAGAATGTTTCCAGCGTGTTCACAAAGTTTAAATTCACTCTTTCCAACCAAAGAAGAAAAGTTAAACCGCTGCCTCATCACTGCCAATAACAATGGCTCTGAGCACAAGAACAAGGCAAACAAAGAGCCACGATGCCTTGACGTCGAGGGCAACACCATTCTGGGGGTGATGAAAGACAGCATTGCCTGTTTTTTTTGCAGAACACTGGATGAAGAATAAACTACTTGGAAGGCAATTTATAAAGATTTAGTGATGAGCCTCAGGGTTTTGTGGACTAAGTACAAGATTTTCTGAATTTTTAAAAGTTTAAAACTCGTTACTTTTAAAGACTATAATTTCAATAGAGTTGGCATAAGGTATATCTAGAGCAGGATTCACCAAGAGAATTAGCAGGAAATGAGTCACAGAAGATGAAGTGAGGATGCCCCAGGCCTACCTGGTTGGGACATCATTGATTTCTGTTGAGGACAAATTAAGTTTAGAAATTCACTTTGGAACATTATTATGTCTTGTATCTGGCTTACACATAATTGCACTTTACCTATATAGTCCTCACTTGTCACATTTAATTCTAAAAGGTATACTAGGAACCTTCTGTAGTCCAAGAAACGTGCTAGATAAGTCCTAGAGATACCAGAACCATGAGTTTCATAATTCTCAAATCTCTTTTCTCTTTTTACAATCTCTAAATCCCTCTCCACATATGGCCATAACAAGCCAGGAGGAATGCAGAGGGCCAGTCACAATTTCAGTGGCCAGAGGGAAAGTACAAAATAGGTCAGTTTCTGGGCTCAAGAATTCTGCCTTTAACTGGGGTCATTGCATTTTAAAATTTGTTTCCTGTTTCCATGAACTACTTTTCTGATTGTTTTTAGACATATTGGGTAGCCATCTAATCCACCAAAATGGAACTTTAAGAGTTCCAAGGAACTTTTGAATCCAGAGACCAGAAGTACATTTCAGACCCTCTAAAATTTCATGGTGGCTATTTTTGAATTGTCCTTATTAATGCTTACTCCTCTACTAAAAATGGAGCAGCCACAGTTGAACAAGTGTTAAGTGATCTAACAACCTGGACATGTGGGGATTTCTAACACCTTGCTTTTCATCTCTGGGCAAGACTATGAGCTTTCATTAAAATGAAAATCGAATTTAACTAGCTTGGACACTTTCAAGCTGTGAACCTTGACCATATGTGCAAACTAGACAAGTTCGTTCTCCGTGGGATTTTGTGAGTGGAAGGGGGAAACATGATCAGATGACAAGACAGATGTTCAGAGATCCAGACACACAATCGGCATCCAGTCGGCTTCCTTAAAGGAAAACATAAAAGGCAAAAACCTAGGGGTAAAGCAAAGAAAGCAAATTGCAGGTCACTAGACAAGCAACCTAAAGATAGTAGGTTCAATTAATAGCAAGCACATTTTCTTAAAAACAAAAACACTCACTGAAAGGAAAGCAAAATTACAGTGCCTAGTAAATTTGTAACTATAATGAGGATCCTTTCACAAAAGAAAAGATTGGAACTCAAGACAGTTTCTCAAACCTATGCTTCTATGAAGCTGTATGTAAAAACAAAAGGCTAAATCTTCCTCATGAGTCCAAAGTAATGCTTCCTCTTTGTTAGATCTCCAAAGAGTGGTTAATGTTTTTTTCTCCATTCAATGGCTCACAAATGCCTGCACAGAAATCATTTCTTCAGGAAAGGAAGGTAAAAGAGATTTTTTTCGACAAAGAATTGAAGAAAAAATGGAAATGGAACTTTTTCAAACAGGGAGGGGATCAAGAGTTGGAGAGAAAGGGAAAGAAAGGAAGGAGAAGGGGAAAAAAAAAGAATTAAGATGTGTTTTGTGCCTGAACAAAGGTCTCACAATAAATATAATCATGTGCTTTAAAAATATACTGATAAAAATACATGAATATAAAAATTTGTTTAAAGAAAGCAATCTATATGAAAAGGCTGAAGGAAGCCAAGAAAATGGAGGGGACAACGGAAAGCCTCAGATAACTTTTTTCACGTATTACTCTCCAAGGGGTCATGTTAACTGAGTTTTCTTACTCTGCGCGCAGGAATCAGTGTTCCAGGCCAGTGGAATTCACAATGGGTCCACTGGGTCGTGAACACCATCACCATGGCATTTGCGGCACCATTAGGCATCTCACCCTGTGCCGACCAGTTAGAACCATTTCACATCATCGTCTGCAGTCCACAGCGAGGAATCTTCAACACCGATCAGCACCCAGCTACCCTGAGTTAGGCAAATGATAAGAGATAATTCGCGCTGCTCAGCTTGACCTCAGACCCTCATTAGATGGTCACAAAATTAGTGAGGAAGGTGTATTTTACCAAAGCTTTTTGATGCCTTGTTTACCCAAACATTTCTTTCTGCTTTGATTTAAAAGCCCGCTTCCAAAACTATGTTTTCCCCAAAGAAATACTAGCAGGCTCAGCAGGTATCTGAAAAATAAAACTTAAATTAATGTGGCTCTCCTGTTTCAGCTCCCCAAGGTGCTTACCAGGTAGGTATTTGGTTCCCATTTTCCCAATTAAGCTTTACAGATTCTTCAATAAATAGAGACTTCTGGTTGCTTTTAATTGATCTAATTATATTTCACATTAAAATAAATAAATAATGAAAATATGTGTTCACGTGAGTCTTTATAGTGGCTTTCCTCGTAATAGACTATCCCAAAAGTCTTCCACCTAGGGAATAGGTAAACACACGGTAGTGCATACCCACAGGAGAACACCAGTGCTTTTCAACAACAACCTTGTCTTCACTGCCAAGCCCTGTGCAGACACAGATAAATCTCAAATGCATTATTCTAAATGAAAGAAATCAGACCAAAAGGAGCTATAAACTGTAAGATTCCATTCACATGACATTCTGCAAAAAGTAGAATTGTAGGGACGGGGAAAAAATTCAGCAATTGCCAGAGGCTATGGAAGGGAATGACCACAGAGAAATCTGAATTTAGGGGTCACTAGAACGGTTCTTTATTTGACTGTATTTCTCACACAACCTCTATGCATTTGTTAAATGGTGACATTTTACTGCATGCAAATGATACCCTAAAATAAAAATTAATTAACTGAGCTCCATCTGAAATGAGAAATAAGGAAAGGCGATAAGAGCACCTGAGAGCTGAAGGAAACCATGACTCATTATGCATCTGAACTACCTGTGGCTGGTTGCTGCCAGGTCTTCAGATTCAAGAGCGTTACTAATGAGATCATGAGGTTATAAGAAAAATGCAGCAGAACAAAGCAAATAGAGGCATCCTACAGTGTTTCCTCCTACCTGTGCTTGCTCAAGGCCTGACATCTCCCTATAGGACTTGTGTAAGGACAGCTGCACCTAAATTTATGAATGAGGTGTACATGCAAAGATCTGATACTGTCTTTGTGCATCTTTGCTGCTGTAACAAAACACCTTAGACCAGGTGACTTATAAACAATAGAAATTTATTGTTTACAAGTCTGGAAGCTGGAAAGTTCCAGAACAAGGTACCCACAGATCTGATGCTGCTGGGGACACACTCTCAGCTTCAAAAAAGGCAACTTTTTGCTATGTCCTCCTATGCTATGGTGGAAAGGGCTGTAAAGAGTTCCTCTCCTATAAAGATGCAAATCCCTAATCTCTAATCACTTCCTAAAAGTCTCACCTTTCCATGCTACTGAATTTGAGATTAAGTTTGGATGTTTGAATGAGGTTATGTGGCTGGGCTCAAAATTTCAGGCTATAGCTGGTTATCATAAAAATGTTACAACAGATCCAAGGGATTCTAGGCAGGCCTTCAAAACCTGCCTACTCACAGTTCAGGTCTTGGTTCTAGCCTGAGAGTGTAAACAAGAGGCCACAAGGTGTGCACACGAGGAGCCAGAAGGTCTGGATCCTTGAGTCTTCCTATCGTCTTCCCTTCATATGTATTTGTCTCTGTGTCCCAGCTCGTCCTTTGTATAAGAACGTTGGTCATATTGGACTAGATTCCACCCTAATGACAATTTTAACTTGGTTGCCTCTGTAACAACCCTATCTCCAGATAAAGTCATAGTCTGAGGCTCTGGGAGAGGAAGATTTCAACATAAATTTGGAGGGGTGGGCACAATCCTGCCCATCACAACCCCTCCTTAGATCGCTCAGCACAGCCCACACTGTGAGAGGGCCTCCCGACTCCGCATCCCCAGAAGCTGGGCGGTCACTGTGTGCATTCCCATTGCTGCAGCAAGCGAATCTTTGACTTCAGATGTATTCCCGGTTTTCTTTGGCAACTGCACTTTAATAGTTCACATATTTCAGATTGCCTTAGACATGCACGCCTATCACCAGGTTTGGCTTAACTCTGCTCTAACAAGTCCCTCTGAGCTCACCTCCAGCCAAATTCTTCCTATTGACTGCCATAACATAATGGTGAGAACCGAGATCCAAGCCCTAGGACCACACCACCAGCATTCAATTAGAAGCACCTCTACTTATAAGCTGCAGGTCACCAACCCTTTCAACTCCAACCAGCTTATGTATACTATAAAAATGCAATAGTTCTTATCTCTTGTTTGATAAAGATTCGATAAGCAAAGCACTCCCTCAGCACAGACTAGGCACATGCTAATTATTCAATACATATTTGCAAAAGGATAATGGATAGAGATATCAGTTACCAGATTAAAATCTTACGGAGTATATCAGCAATTCAGTTTCTGCTACTTTCTAGGATGTGTAGAACTTCAGAGTGATAGCTAGCCTCACCTTTAAGAGATCCCAACCCAGCCTTCTCATTTGTTGGAGAAGAAGCTGAGAACCTAATAAATTGAGCGTCTTGACCAAGGTCACAGAAAACTGGAGTTTCTGAGGTTCCCTCATTGTCAGCATCATCCAAAATCGAAGACTTTGCCTAAATTCTTAGATGAGATGCAATCTTATACATGTGCTCTTTCTTAAAAATAAGGCCCAATCTAATGAACTATTTCTTATTTGGCTTTAGTGTTCTATCGGTTCCTCCCAAATGTCAGTGTTGAGTCCTCAGCAGGAGGACTTAATCATTCTGGAGGTGGGAACAGGAGAGATATGGTGACAACTCTGCCTAGATCAGGCCTCCAAAAGTTGCTTTTAGACGTGATTTTTATACTGAAAAGCCACTTATTTTCACTCTCCCAACCTGGCCAAGTAAATGAATGAAATTAAATTTTATAATTAACATTATAAATCTTTAAACATAGACTTTTATAAATTTAAACACCACCCAAAATGAATCTTAAAGAAAAAGAAATTTAAAATGATAAAACACATCTATCTCAAGTTTTATTAACTTGATATTTAATATTATAAAGTATAATGTAAGTTTTAGTGCTTTTCTTCATTTTCTTGGCCTCAGGTAGTCAGAATTGAGCCTAGCACTAAATTCAATGCAAAATTAAATGATGGCATGACCTTGGCTTCGAGGTATTATTATTTTCTGACACCTTCATTCTCTCCGCCCTCCTTTCTTATCACCTTCCTCTCCAGTGTCTTTAATCCTATACTTTTCCATCTATTCTCACATTTGCCGAGATCGCCGAGTCTCCCAAGGACTGGCTACTAGCACACTGGGAATGGAAGCTGTAGGCTGAACTGTGTCCCCTGAAAATTCACATTGTGAAGCCCTAACCCTTCATTTCTGAAAAAGTGCATTTGGAGATAGGAACTTTAAAGAGGGGATTAAGTTAAAGTGAGGTCATTGGGATGGACCGTACTCTGATATGACTGGTGTCCTTATAACAAGAGGCAACTAGGACACAGATAGCGGAGGAGCAGCCATGTGATAACACAGGCAGCCAGCAGCAAGCCAAGGACAGAAGCTCTGCTGACACCTTGGTCTTGGATTTATGGCCTCCAGAAGAGAAACAAAACCGGTGCTTGTGTAAGTCATCTAGTCGGCGGCATTCTTGTTATGGCAGCCCTGCCAGGAAGGCTCAGTTGCCACACCAAGGGGCTCACGTTTTAGAGGGAAAGGAGTGTAAGAAACTGAAGTATAGTGTGGCAACTTCCCTGACTTCTATAAGTAAGCACAAGAGAAAGACCTAGAAAGACTGAGGGTGGTAGCTGCAGAGGAGGCTTCCTAAAAAAGGAGGCTCTACCTAGACCAAAGGAAAGGCCTGCTCCTTTGTCTGAGGCAAAGATGGAGTTGAAACCAAGAGGGTATTTGAAGTGTGAGTCAAAAGGTGGATAGAGTAAGTCAGGAGGAGGCTACAGAAATAGGAAGGGGCCAGGTCAGAAGCCTTCCATGCCACGTTGAGGTTTTCAGCCTCATTCCAGAGCAGAGGGAGACAGACCACTGATGAATTTAATCAGGGCAAAGAAAGAGTCAAAAGATCACTAGAAAGAGTATAGAGAAGAGTGTGTTGATCCCAAAGAGTGTGATTTGCTAAGTGTCTGGGAACCTAGTCTAGGGGAGGACTACGAAGGTCTGTATGAGGCTGTGGCCACATAAAGGGACACGACTTACTAACAAGTTAGATGCTGTCCGTGAGGAAGAAGGTGCCTGTGAGGGTCTCCAGGTCTGTGGCTTGAATAACGGCACCACTGAGCAAGAACCGGATGTTTCTGAGCAGGCCATGAGATCAGGGCTCCCCAAGCAGTGGGAGGCACCTATGGACAGAGTAGCGGTGGTCGGCGTCACTGCTCTTAGGCTCAGGATGAACCCTGAAGATATGATTGTAAGAGAAAGAAGCCAGACTCCAGAGGCCACTTACTGTGTGATTCTACTGACAGGAAGATCCAGAATAGACAAATACACAGAGTTAGAAAGCGGTACCAGAAACTTAAGGAGAGGGTATGAGGAGTGACTGGTAATGAGTGCTAGGTTTCTTTTGGGGGAGGGAAAATGTCCTCAAATTGGACAGGGATGATGATTACCCAACTAAAACCCTCTGAAATACACCCTTTAACAGTGTAAAATTGATGTTGGTTTGTGAATTTATGTATAATTGATGCCGTATTTATCTTAATAAATAATTTTTGACACATCACAGTATAGAAGTGATTGTTGAAGTCATGGGCTTCCGTGAGTTTTCCTAGGGAAGGTAGAAAAGGAGTAAGTTATGATTTTTTACTGTCCAAACTTCAAGCCTTCTTTGAAAGTAGCCAAAATATGTTCTCGCTTCATCAGTACATATACTAAAATTGGAAAGTAGCCAAAATATAAGGAAATACAAGTAAGCACCATGCTTTCCGTATTTTCTATAGAACTTCAATTCCCCAAAATTTCTGCGAACTCTTTTATAATTGATTGTGACCACTCTGCATAAAACATCAGAGTCAGCAGGACACTAAGCCGAGGCTTGCAGACTCCAGACCTCCCCAAGCCCAGCGGACTTCACCCCAGTACTTGCTGAGAGATACCATTCAGTTCTTGGCAAACGTCCACTGTGCTTGGCAAGTTGGACCCTCGTGGACGCTCTAATTTCAGTGTAACTGATTACTTATTTAACTATTGGTCAGCAACCCCATTAGGGACTTCTAGCACCCCCCAAACAGTACTTGCTGTGTACTCATTGTTTTCAAGGGATCATCTAGCTAAATGTTGGCTTTATAAGGAAAGATCACAAGTGCTGGCTAACTACAGACATGTAAACCCTGCAAATAGATCTTTTAACCTTTTAAGGCTATAATTTTATTTAGTACCCGTGTATTGCATGAAATATACATTAAAGTGCTGGATTTTTGCCACATTGGCAACTTCTGGAGACATTTTTGATTGACACGAATGGAGACAGAGGAGGATATCATTTTCCATCTGGTGGTAGAGGCTGGGGTGCTGTTAAAAATCCCATAATGCACTGAAGTTCCTCGCCACACAGAATAATCCAGCCTAATATGGCCATAGGGCTGAGAATGAAAAACCTGCCATAAGGCACTGCTGGCACATAGCAGCCACGCTATTAACCGAAGACCAGCTGTGTCTCAGGCTTATATACGAGTCGGTCTGGTGCAGATTTGTTCCCATGAGATTCGATTGGGGCGGGACTTAGCTGAGCTCTTACTGATCTTTTCCAAACTTCATGAAAAAGCCATGACATTCATTTTCAGTGATCCCAATGGCAACACATAAGCCATACACAGCTTCTTTTGGTGTCTTCTCACCTTCCTCTTGCTCTGATGTTTTCTCCACCCCCTTCACAGACTGGAAAAACAATGAACAATGGGGAAGTTGTAACAAACCAGAGAACGTCATAGGCCGATCCACAGATCTGCAGCCTGCACAGACCAATTTGTACAGAACAAACAGAGAGAACGTTAATTTCGTTGCTCACCCACTACCCCTGTTCATTTAAACTAGGAAATGAAGAAGCTGGTAAAAACAAGTTTGTAGCTGTCACAGTTTGCCACGTGTGTCAAAGTGCCACTTCGTTATGTGAGTTTTTATGAACATGAACTCAGCTTAATTAATCTTGAGCATCAGAGCTACAAAAAATCATCCCACAGGACTTCCCATAAACCCTGGGGAAAATATGAAAGCAGCTAAACCACTTAACTATCTTTTTCTTGAACCCAAACCCTATGACTTATCATTTCTTCTTTCTCAAAAAATAAGATCTACTGCCAGTCCCAGTTGCTGCACAGTGCAGGGCAGTGAGCATGATCCCATGCCATCTTAGATCTTTCTGGCTTCTGGAGAAATACTAGGGGAGTGTTTACTCTGTCCTGGCTCCTCTGTCCTGGGCATTAGAGTCCTTCCTCTCACAGATCTTCCCCGCTCCACTCTGCTCCACGTACTTGAGTACCACTCTGCTATAAAGAAGGGTAGATGAGTTATTTGTAGAAAAATGAATGCACCTTGAAACCAAAATGTTAAGTAAAATTGAACAGACATAAAAGCTGAAATATCACTTGGGGTTTCTCTTGTATGAGAGACCCAAAATATAAATAAATTTAAGAGCAAATGAAAATGATAGATAATAGGAAACAAGGAGATAGTTCTCTTGCAAACGAGGCAACCCAAGAGGTGGGAGAGCTTAAAAAGAATTAAGACGTACATGTATCAGCTCCGCACAATGGATATAATTATTATGTACCACAAACGTGTCCTAAGAAAATTTTTAAAAATAAGAGAAGAATAAGTATTCAGACCATGAGGGAGCATTAAGAGAACAAATGACAAAAACAACCCCTGCTTCATGTTTGACCACAATAATTCATCACTCACCATTTCTGCTTGTTTGGAATGGAACCATCTGTATGCTTTCCAGCCTGCAGGCCCAAGAGGGTTGAGAACTACTTCTCCAATTTTTGGTCAACTGAGATAAGCCAGGCTACACCTGTGTTTTTTTGAACTTTGACAGTTCGAAGGCAAAGATAAAACTTTAGGCGAAGATGGAGCCACATTTTTGAGCTTCCCTCCTTCCCCTAAAGCCTCTTGATGGAAGCCTGGTGGCTTCAAGACAAAACTACCTGGGTTCAGAATTTTTTCCAAAGAAAGTCAATATATGAGCTTTCGGCTCTAATTTTTAATCAAGGTTTTTATTTTTGACTTGTCATTGCCAGTGTAACTACTAGCTATTCTGTATTGCTTTATGAATATGAAAAATCAATAAAAGAACAAAGAATAAATGATACCACTCACAACAATCCATTGGTGTCCAAAGAAACTAGAAGCCAGATGCTCCCAGATGCACACAAAAATATCAATTGCTAGCTAGGTTTAAAGGCAAATCCAAAATCTCCACCTCAGCCCATGAAATGACATAAATGTGTGTTTTGTACATGAGAAAAAGACTTCAAGATGCTCATTACATCTTTCATTCATTTATCCAAAACAATCCCAGAAAATCTGCCATCTGGCAAATTTTGGCCTTTTTTTATCCATAGCTCCGTGTTCTGGATTCAACCAACTTCAAACAGAAAATATGTGGGAAAAATCTTTGTCTGTCCTGAACACACAGATACCTTTTCTTTACTCTGTAAGCAATATAGACCATAACGACTGTCTTTACAACATTTGTTGTATCAAGTGTTATAAGCAGTCTAGAGATGATTTGAAGTACACAGGAGTATTATATGGGTTCTACACAGGAGTACATATTTGTATGTGGGATTTAAGCAGCTGTGGATCTGGGTCTTGGAACCAAAGGATACCAAGGGACAATTTATATAGCATAGGATAGGAAAAAAAGTGAAAAGTCAAATAAAATGTTTCAACTACCCTTATAGCCTGTAGAATGAAGTCCAAACTCCACAGCTCATCACCCAAAGCCCTTTCTATTCTGGCTTCTGGCTGCACGGCTGATCTCGCTGCCTGACACTTTCTCATGTGCTCCCTTTGCTTCTGCCAAAAGGAGCCGCTACCACCATGCTTTCGCCCATAGTGTTTCCCTTCACCTGGAACACGTTCGTTTTCAGCTAATCAACTCCACCTCCACGATTCCATCCTTATAGAACACGGCCCACTAATGCTCTCTTCCACGCTGCCCCCGCAGCAGGGCTTTGTACAGTAAATGTCACGTGGTCTCCTCAACTAAACCTTTCCGTGACTAACACAGACTCTGAGCAGTGAATGGATTTAGAGAATAAAGAAGTCAAAAGTGATTTCATCTATCATCCAAGTTGTAGTTAAAACATAGTAGGGTTTGGACCACTCGGGATCCAAAAAGAATCTCGTTCCCAGACGGAAGGATTGGCAGTCAGAAAAAAACGCATCATTGCAGAGAAGAGCTAGAAAACACTGTTTGGGGGCACATTGTTAACCCAGTGGAATAACAGGAGTCTAGGTGGGGAAGGCAAGGGGTGGGTCTGATGAGGAATGTTACCAAGCCCTAGAGAGCACTTGGAAATACCTGGTTGGCAGAGTAATGGGGAGTCTGGTAGAATCTAACCAGCCATCCATGTGCAGGAAAACTGCTTCCAAGGAAAGAGTATCTGGCAAAATATCGATATGGGCCAGCTGCATCTCCTCAGTCTGAATGTCAGGCTAAGGAGGTAGGACGTTATTTAGTGGCTAATAGGAAAGGACTAGAGGTTTCACAGTAGGCACAAGACATTTGAAGAACCCAGACCCTCACTTCTTCTACTATATCATCCTCAGGCTGGGGAACCCAAGTAGAAATAGCCACGGCATCAGAATTCTTCACTTCTTCCCCAGGGTGGATGGAGATCAGAGACCCCAGCCCAGAAATCCTGTGGAAATGTGCACCCTGAAATCACCTTGCCCCCAAGGCACACATGGAAGCCCCACAGAACAGTTCTTGGGCTTTATCAGCTTTGCAGAAAGATGAGGCTTCAGTTCAGAACTGTTTGGTTCTTGGCTGAGGCTGAAATTGAAAAGTACTTTTATTGCTTTTGGAAAAGACTGCAATGAGTGACTTTTCAAAAAGAATACATCATTGAACAGGTGTGTTCGGAGTCGAACCCAGGTCCAAGGGTGTCATGACAATGACGGATTGTTTCTGCCATTGGTCCCAAGAGGCCTTGCCAGGAGATGCAGTCAATAGGTTTCGAGTGCAAAACACAGAACTATTCTAAGCCTCTGATGCAGAGAGAGAGAGCAGGCCTACGTGGGGTGTCTGAAGGAACTGGAGACTGCAGCTTAGCTGGAGGATTAGTCCTGAGTGCCTCAGGTCTGGACACTTCACAGTGGAAACTTCAAAAGTAATGCCTTTGTTCCTCTAACTTATGACTCAGAAAATGGAGCTGAGCATGATCAGGAGGATAATTTAGTAATTTGACCATTTTGGTAGACAAATTTATACCTCTGAGTGGCCCTGATGGCCCATTTTCGGTGATGCTGTGAGGTGATATAAACCTCACACATCTGCACACCAAAGATATAAAATGTCTCACCTGGGGAAAAGCAAACAGCAGCCATTCCATGGCAAGATTTCAGACCACAGACTACACTTTGCATTTTGCATTTGCCCAAATGATGAGATTCTGCCTGTCTTCATCCCTTTCCCTCGTTCTTTGCTTCACCTGCTGCTACATATTTATTTATCTGGGTTTGCAAGGGAACTCTGAAATAAAAATTGGAAATGTCTTTCTATCCCCACCTGAATCCCAGAAACAACAGCAGGCTCACCCAGCTGCAAAATGTCATGTGCTAACGACTTCAGTTAGGGTGAACAGGGAGAGGATTATAGATGTGAACTGCTGTGAGTAAGAAGTCAGATTTCCTCCTTATGTCTCCTTTTTAAGGGATTCTAGTCTATTTGACAGTGCTAATAAGACTGAACTTCTGAGATGCTCAGCGTGGCACTGTGGTGTCCCTTCTTCATTCAGATGTCCAGAAGTAGACAGAGAAAGGATAACGGACACAGGCAGTGATCCAATTACTTATTAAGATTAAAGTTACCGGAAAAATATAGTTATCTTTGAATTTACACGCACGAAAGTGTTAGTATGCCCTATGCTGTATTTAATCTAAGGATTATAGGAACAGACTTGTACTGCAAAACTATTCACTGAATATCTGAAATTGAAATTTTAACTGGTGACCTGTTTACTGAATCTATTGACCCTTCTAGATGAAAAATTGATGAACATAGCTGTCCACTGCGTTCTCAAATTCCAGCGTGCTGAATGGCAATAATGATGCTACTATGGACACCAGAAGCGTAAGGGTGTAAGTTTTATATTTAGCTTTGAGGTAAATTTGGGGATTTCTGACTGAACATGGGTATTCAGAACCACATTCTAGGAGCTCACAACCCTGGAACTCGTTAGGCTCCCAAAGAGCTGAATACCGTCCGTGTCTCCACCAGCCACCCAATTATCCCCACACCAGTACAGGCTCTTCTCAGACAGAAACGGAAAACTAAGCAGGAAGCTGCTTGCTCATCGGCCTTTCCGGAGTCTACAAATGAATTAGGTTTTTAAGTTGCACACAGGAAGTTTTCCTCACCGCAGTCTGCACCCAAGGTCTGGTAAAAGTTGATAATTAGATTGTACATAGTTTGCCATCGATCAAGACACAGCGTACCAGTTGCCAGCATGCATTTCCAAGCAAAAAAGGGGAAAAAAGGAAAGGACCTGCTAAGGATGCTCTGCAGTTTTCATGTCTTATGAAAATGAAGCGTTAGCTTTGGCTGCCAGTGATGTAGCAAGGAGCTGTGTGCTTCTAGAAAGAATGGAGGTAAAAAATCCCTCCCCTACCCAAGACCCAGCCAGTCCTATCTTACTCTGGGCTGGCTCATAAGGGAACTTCAAGACAACATGTATGTGAATGACCAGCACTGTCTTTAAACCTTCCCTGAAACCCCTGAAGGTGGATCCTGATAACGAGACACCACTGAGTTCGTGAAACAAGGCACAGAGACACAGGACAACTACATTGCCACCAATTCTGCCCCTGGAGTTTGGAAGCCACAGCAGGGTCCATGCAAAGTGATGAGAACTGCTCAGTCTTCAGTGGCGCTGCCTGCCTTGCACCCTGGCCAGCTAAACACGACTCCAGGCATGAGGCTGGGTAAGCCACGTTTACCAACCGTCGCTCTTCAAATGTGGACACGAGCCACGGCAACAGCTTTTGATGGGCCCAGACGACGGCCCGTGGATTTGAAAGCAAAGCTGTGTGATGTTCAAAATTGGATTCCACGGGCTCTCAAGAAGTGGTAGAATGTGCTGTATGAGTCAAATTCCTAGAAACAGGTGAACGCCAGAAATGAGCCCAGAGAGTAAGTGATGATCTATTTTTAAAACTCAGGGATAAGAATCTTGACTGTCACTTTTTTTGGCGACGATGAAGGTGGAAAAACACAATGATTTCAAACCCCTAAAAACAGAGGAGGTATCAAAATGAAATTCTAATCACTCAGATATATACTTCAACTCAATCCAGTTCGATTCAAAGAGCATTCAGTGAGGCCATGATGCGTTATTACAGTTACGATAGATTCCTAATGGAACCATGTCACAAAACATGGGAGCCCTCCTTGCTTTTTTACTCTCTTTTAAAAATGTAAAAGCACTGCCATTTGAAGGCTTTCAACATAAATTTTAAATGGATTTAAAAGAATCCAGTCAGAAAGGAACCTATGAATTGGGATTAAAGTGTTTGCTAATCTTAGCTTTGATCTGTGAAAATAAGGGTAAATCACTCCTCCAGATTAAAGCTCAAGATTTCTCAGCAGGAGAATTTTACTGTGTCTTCAATGCCCTGCTACCATTGAGGGGGAAATGGGAAGTTTAAGATACAGAGATTGTAAAGTGGGAATCTCATAATTTCAGAAAAACTATACACAGTCTAAAAATACACTGGAAACATTACAAGTCCCAAATGTTGGCATATTGGGATTGGAACCAAGCCCTAAAACAAAAGCAGGGCCTGGTATCCTTAGCACAGTGTATAAAATATGTAGGAAAATAATGAAGTTAATGGTTAAAGTTCAGACCTTTATCTGGGAGAGCCATTAATGAACCATATGCATTAACATTCAACATCTGATAAACAAGTGATGAGATGAGGTATCAGAGGAAACTGTACAAGACAGAGGCTTGGACAAGATGGGACATCAAGGCATGAGGAAAACCATCAGAAAAGACTTCTAGGCACCAAAGGGAGTCCAGTGCTAAGAGGAAAGACACTCAAACAGAAAGCCTTACTTAACTAACTTTCTGCCTGGGGGATCCCAAACAACGCAGAGCCTCGAGGTACGCTTTCCAAGCTCAGCTTGCCTGTGATAATGCATCCCCACCTGCAACTCTAGGGGGAGAAAACTGGGAGTCTCTGCAGGCGATGAGAGTAAGTGGCAGCCACCAAATGAGAATCAAGAGGGTGGTAAGTCCAGTCATGATTGGAGGGAGAACAGCTACAATTCTGCCTGGCTGTATGGTTTATGGGTAATAGGACTCCCTGCTACATGTGGCAGTAAGGACTTTACAAGTTTCCAACGTTCTCTTCCCTCTCCCAGGATGGGGCTGTATTGAGATATAGAGACCCATCCAGCCATCCTTACTACATTAATAAATATTCATGAAGCACTCTACTGTAAGCCTTCCTGGCTCTCCCACTGCGAGCGCCATGCAATTAAATTATCCCTCGAGTCTCCTTCCCTATAAAACACTGTAGTGTACATCTGTTTTTACCCTGTGTTTTGTAGTGGAATTTTATACATTCAATGTTTATAGCTTGTTTCTAAAAGGAAATGCCACCTCGCACTTGAGCTCCAGATTCACTATTGAGTGATAAAAGCCACGCAGGCTGCATGGAGAGAACATATCAGTAAGCCACTGCCTCGATGACCTACAACCATCCATCTTTCCCTTTCTACTCCTGTTGCCTCTAATGGAGAGCTGCCTGATTGACCTCTCCTAGTAGCTGCAAAAGCGAATCATTAATCAAATATAATCTATAGAGTCATTGAACATCAATTTGGCAAGCCATTAGACTTGCATCTTTTAAGAGTAAAATAACTATAAGAACTTAATATCATAAGGAGTTTTGTTTCCATTGGTCGGATTCTCAGCATTGAGGTGTGTGAAAACTGCCAAGTACTCTAAATGTACAACCCAGCTGCTTTTTCATCTTTTGGGGGGAGGGGAGGTGGGTATCTGAATCATTCTTTCCAGCACTCAATACCTTTTCTGACATCCAGTTTGTCACTCATGATCGCATGGTTTGGTCTAGCTGGTTTGTTGTAGGGGAGGACAGAGTTTGGGAGGAGGATCTCTTTCTATCTACTTTCTCAGAATTGTTTTCAGGCTCTATATTGACTCTCCTCTGAGTGTATTGATTTGGGGATGTGTACTCATGATTGCTAATTACGTCTGGCACCTACTTTTTTGCACCTTTTGTAATACATAAATAGGATTTTTTTCTCCATTGTAATCCATATTTTGCCTGTCCACATTTCAATTTACAATATGTCTGCTAAAGGGAATGGAATAAAATAGATGATTTTCATTCTATAACTAGGTGAAAAACTGGGACTCTTTATGTTTGTCTTTTATCCCATTTCAATGCTTTAGCAATCAAAGCTTTCCAGGTAGTCCAACAAAGAGGAGTTAGTTGTTGTTGCTAAGGTAACTCTTACCTTGTAGTAATTCTCCCCACAGAAGGCAAACGTTAAGTAAAACTAATATTGTCACGTCTCAGCAAGGGTACGAGTACAAGCAGCAAATGCTGTCTCCTCTTGTTTCTTTCTTTCGCTCTCTTCTCGTATCTTTCCACTGTTCAGCACGGGGTCACTTTTATTCTCCCCGCACCAACCCCCACCTCCATCCACCTCAACCTGTAATTGTTCCCTTGGAAAGATGCACAAAAGTGAACTCACTTTCTGTGGCCCAAGATTAAGCAACTGTTCTCTCTCTCCCTCTCTCGCTCTCTCTGTCTCTGCCCCACCCCATCTTAACAGGATTTATTGAAATACTTATTAGTCCAAGATCTCTAGCAGAGGAATTTCAGGGTACTCCTCACAAGTGGAAAAGAAAACATATTTTGGAGCAAAGGAAAGATTCCTGGTGCATTTCAAATTATCCAAGATTTACTCTTTCTCTGATTTTTTTCTCTTTCTCCATTAAAAATGAATTTGAAGTATCTTATAAAAATATACAATGTAACAAAAAATAGATAATATAATATTGGGCATCAGGTACAAATAATGAGAGACCATGAAATACAAGTTATGATACAAAACATGGGGTTGTTCAAATTTTTTTTAATCGCTTACAGAAAAAAGGACACGCTGCCATTTCCCCCACAAAACGTTCTCTCTCACTTCAAACACACAGACCCCTTCTCTCTCGCCACTTTCTGAAGCAGGTCTGAAAGTCCTCTCTGGAGTCATTACCTCTGTCATGGTTGCCTCCATGTCCCGAATCCATTCAAATGTTTGCCTTTCGTGGCTGTGTTGTCTTTAGGGAACAGCTGGAAGTCACAAGGTAAAGCTCCGGTGAATAAGGTGGAGGGGGACACACCTCCACCTACAGAAATAATGTCTGTATTTGACAGAAACTGCCACAAGTGTTTGAAATAGATTCAAGGCATTGAGGTAGCCACGCAAAAACGCCCATGAAAGAGGACCTCCAGAATGCTTTAGTAAGTGGCAAGAAGGAGTCCAGTGTGTTTAGAATGAGCTTCTGAGGAGGATCAGCCCTAAGATGCCTTTCACTGTAATACAGTTCCTCAACTTAAAACATTCATCATATGTTTGGACCCTACCTTTATTGTTAGGGATGATGTCGACACACATAAAATTTACACACTATAACGAATTGCATGACTATGATCAGGGCCTCAAATTTACTACTAAGCACCCCAGAGACAAAAGAAAAGGGAAAATATAATTAATTAGAGGTTCACAGAGTTCATTAGGACAAGAACATTTATTCAAAAGAAACTACATTCAGGAGCTGGGCATAGTGGCACACACCTGTAATCCCAGCATTCGGGAGGCTGAGGCAGGAGGATCGCTGTGAGTTCAGGGCCAGCCTGAATTACAAAGGGAAACCTTGCCTCAAAAACGAAAAGAAAAGAAACTGCATTCAGGAGTAGCCAGCTAGCCTTTGTGTAGGGTTAGTCTGTATAGAATTCATAATAATGAAGTGCTCATACCCACAAAAGAGCTGAAGAATACCAACAGCTATTCCTAACTGCTGGAAACGGGCTCCAATGTCCATTAAATGAGTGAACAGCTTGTGGTACACTCCTTCAGCGGAATACTACTCAGTAGTAAAATGGAAAGAAATGCCGATGAACACAATGATCCCGGGGAATTTCAAAGCCAGTATGCTGAATAAAAGATAAGCCCAGAAGCATACGCACTGCATGATTCATTTGAAGATGAATGTGCAGTGACAGAAAACAGATTAGCAGTTGCCTGTGGAAATCAGGGTGGAGCGTGAAGTAGACTGCAGAGGGCCATGAGGAAACTTGGGAGGTGAGAGGTGTTTGGTGTCCTCACCGTGACAGTGGTTTCATGGGTGTGAGAATCCACCAAGGTCGCTGAGACACTGTGAGTGTTCTATCTTTACAAACCCTGCAGGCAACTTTATTTTTCAAAGTCGAAAGCTGGAAACAAGTCAAATTTCCCTCAGCGGATGAACGAATAAGTAAATTGCAACACCCCTGCAAGGTGTGAGAAGAGCCCTCGGCCGCAGAGAGGAGCGCCCTCGTGATACGTGCCGCACGCGGTTGATCTCAAGATGGCACTCAGCACAGTTCTAAAAAACGAAATGCAATCCCGGGTGATAGAGAGCAGGTGGATAAACACCCAGGAGATGGGGGGAGTGATCTAAAGGGACAGGAGAAAGTTTGGAAGGCTTGGGTTACGTTTCTTACCTTGACTGGAACAACGGTTTCTCAAGCGTAGACATACGCCAAAGCTTGTCACACTGTACACTTTGAATATATGCAGAGGACTGAGTGAAACTTCAGTAAAGCTTTTGAACATCAAGGACATCTTCTATTCAAAATTCTAACTCTGTACATGCTTTGTTACACCTCTTCTCCATCTGTCTTCACCATCAACCACAGACTTTGACCAGGAAGGGGCTGGGTCACTTTTGATGGGCATCTGGCAGGAAATGGACTGGTTCATGGGCAGCATTTGGTAGCTGTTAAATTATGTCTTGCAAAGTCTGATAGTAATAGTTAGCGTTACTGATGTCTATTTGCCATGCACTTATTACCCTAAGCACTTTTCAAAGATTAACTGTAATCCTCACAATAGTTCTCTGAGTCTTAGTCCTACCCCATTTTACAAGTAGAAAAACCCAAGGACAAGGCTCCAGAGCCTTCATAATATTGCCTTTTTCTTACATGCTCAAAAATAAGAGATTCTTTACCAGACATGATGGCGCACACCTATAATTGCAACTACTCCAGAGGCTGAGGCAGGAAGATCACAAGTCTAGGCCAACCCGGACAACTTAGAAAGATCCTGTCCCAAAATAAAAATACAAAAGTGTTGGTGGTATAGTTCAGTAGTAGAGATCTTGCCTGGCATGTGTGAGGCTCTGGGTTCAATCTCTATCACCAAAGCACAAAAACAAAAAGAGAGAGAATGCAAATCTTCAAGAATCTAAAACCAAGACCTTAAACCCTAACCTGCCAGAGGGCCTGGGAACTAAGAAAATGAGTTCAAAAGATCAGATGAATATAGGTGGACTTGGAGTTAGAAAGCTGGGATTAGAAACTGAGTTAGGAAACATTGCCACCTCAGAGTTCCTGCAAAGATTAAAAGAGAACATGAATATCGATGAAAACAAAACAGCATTATGATCATACTCTAAGACATATCGTTTGGATCAAAAGAATTCTGTATCATTTTGATTTGCATTTCCCTGGTAATTAATAATGCTGAGTATTTTTAATATATTTTTAGCTATTTGCATTTCTTCTTTTGGCAAGGGTGTACTCAGATCATTTGCCTATTTTTAATTGGATTACTATCATCTTACCCAGTGGGAATGACTATTGTCAAAAAATAAATGACAATTGCTAGTGAGGGTGTCATGAAAAGGGACTTTCATAGACTGTTGATGAGAATACAAATTACTTCACTATTATGGAGAACAGTATGGAAATTCTGCAAAAAACTAACAGAACTACATATAATCCAGCAATGCTACTTTCAGGAGACCCTGTCTCAAAATGAAAAATAGGCTGGGGTTGCAGCTCAGTACTCCCTGGGTTCAATCCCCACTAAAAGAAGAAAGAGGAAGAAGGGGAGAAGAGGAGTTCTTTTATTAAAACGCTAATCCCATTCATGACAGCTCCATCCTCATGGTCTTATCACTTTCCAAAGTCCCCTCATAATATCGACCACACTGATTATCGGATTTCAACGTACAAACTTTGGAGGGACACACACACTCAGACCACGGCGACATCCATGCACCGTGGTGGGCAGGACCTGCAGCATCCTGCATGCTGCACATTCGCATGACACAAGCCGTCCACGTTCTACACAGAGCCGGACTGACAAACCTGTTAAGACAGCTGAGGCATCGAGGCAGGAGCGGCACAAGAGTTAGGCCATAATCGTTTGTGTCAGCTGTCTAGGAAATCACGTCCACTTATTAGAGTGCAGTTTTGGTTTTCTTATGGTCATTGATATCCCTATCTTCTGCTTGGTAGATCACAAGTGTAAGTTATACATTCTTCACAAACCCTCCTGAGAAAATTAACATGCAGTATTTGATTTGGTTACAAAATATATTTTACTTACCAAATAGTAAAAGGAGGCTAGATTTGTATGATAGAGTGACTAATGGTACATAACCACAGTGAAAGATGAAGACTTCTCTGCATTTTCCACTACAGGAGTGCTCAACTTCCAGTTCCCACAGGAACTACACACACACACACACACACACACATTTCTTATAATTTCCCATTTCCACACACCTTGCTGCCTGATGAATTCCTGCATCTTGAAAGTCATAACAAGGCTGCAGCACAAATAGCTGCTACACCAAGCAGCAGCAGATCAGCAACAACTTCTGCCACTGTGTGAAGCAGGAAGCAGCTTGTTGTCCATTGTGGTTTGTATGCAAGAGAACCGGCTTTCGTCGTTGTACACCCTGCAAGTTGGTCTTGAGAGAGAAGCACTTTTTGTCTTCAGTATAACCAGTCTCATAAACAGAGCTGGGTTCTTGAAGACACAGTTTCAGACTTCACCAGGCATCAAGGTTATTAGAGTGCGAACGCCTCTGGCCTTTAATGTAAGGGGAGATGGGACCATGGCAGAGGAAGCAATGGTCTAGCCAATCTCATGCCCTATTTCAAATATAACTATTCATGGAACAGTTAACAATAATAACTAAGAAACATACCGATGCAACTATGAAGCTTTTTAAAAACTATGTTAGAAGAATTTAGACAGAGACTAAGCTGGATGGGACCTAGGCCACCTCAGTGTATTCCCCAACACATTCATACCACAAATGCTTCTCTTTTTCAAAAAGCACAGTAGTCTCCTTCTTTGTTCCTTTCACATCACTTTTGTGGCTGACTCAGCCTCGACAACTCACATGAATCATTTTGTGTGGACTTCGTTGACTGCACACTGATGGAGACGGCAGTTATGTGCTGAGTGGCTCGTCAAGCAGCTATCTCTCCCTCTAGAACAACGAAACTACCAGAGCAGCAGCCACTTCCTGAACTGTGGACTAACATGGCGGTTGCCATGTCCAGTTACTGAACGTGGCCACTGACCTTGGACTTCCTAGGTGTTTCTCACTGCTGCTTGGCTCTTAACCCAAATGCAGTGCCCACACCACTGTAACTGAGGCCTGGGACTTGGCCCCATAGGAGGGGAGGTGCATCTGCTCTTAAACGGTGGGTTTCTAGGGCTAAAAGTACCACCCCAGGGCACAAGAGCAAGAGTATGGGCTGTGATTTGAGTTCTCCATCTGTTTCTGGGCAGAAATCCACCACACTCCAGCTAGCTAGCTACACACTGAGCCGACAAGATGTGACTCACACACAAGTGCATCAATCTTTACTCAAATGCACACTGAAACATAGGCTGTGGATTTACCATCAAGGTCAGACAGTCTACACCTCCATGTCCAACTCCAACCACACTTCTGTGCCCATCCTGGGACCAAAACACGCACACCAAGAGCAGTGCCCCGACCCAGCACAGTAACTCGCAAGAAAGGAGTGTCCAAAAGTCTTGATCAGCACAACTTTAAGAGAACAGATAAACACCGAAAACATCAGGAAAATATGCCTGCATTAAGCCTGAGTAGTTAGTAACAAGTTTATTTAAACTGTGCATGTGTGCATGTGTAAAAAGTTGTGATGTAATTTTTTTTTTTTTTACAAAGTCAAACTAGAATGGGAAAACCACCACCTTAAAAACTCAGGATATTTACTGAGAAAGAAGTAAACTTATTTGAAGGCCTGGGAAGAGGGGACTAAATAAAGATGACTCATGCTATTAGGGGTAATAAAATTAAAGGCAGACTGTGCAGGCTGCACAGGACAAATCTAGGGGCAGTGAAAGAGTGATTTCTTCCCAGTAACAAAGTGTCCAGCATAGCCAGGAAGTAGGTTTCCATTCAAAAGGAAGCTAGATGCCTCCCAGCCGGAAGAACTATGCTTCCTGCCACTGGGAAGGAGCCGGGATGGTTTTTTTCTCATTCTTGAATATCATTAAGCCTTGGTAATTTTTGTTCTATAAGGATCCACAAATCCCTAAGCTGTAGCTTTCTGCTGCTGAGCCCTAAGTTTTAAAGCTATTACACATGTGTTTTTTAAAAAAACAGTTTTTATAACTTGGACTTTTTTCTGCGCATTCATATAATGCCCCTTATTTTAAAACAGTACTTTCAGAGTTTGAGATTGAGCAATTTCAAAATGGTAAAAAAACAACTTTAGATGAAGAGGAGGTCAAGTTATGTTCCATTTTATTTTCCTCTTCTTTATGGCTCCAAAAAAAAAAAAGAAAAAAAAGAACCATGTATTACAAAGTGGGCAAGAACAAATAAAATAATACCAGTTGCAGAGAGAACACTTTGAAGTCAGTAGTTATAAAAATAGCCTTACTTTGCGTGGGAGACTACAGCAGATTTTTAAAATGAGAAACTCTGTAAAAGTGTTCAGTATTAAGTTGCTTACATTTGTCAGTTAGGCTGGCATATAAATTTAGGATAGGATGTTACTCGGAACATGCCGTAAAGTAAAATAAGATGAATATTTACATGGGCTTTTATTCCTATCAACATGCTGAATGTATAGCTTTCAGATACAGGCCTGGCCCTAGTACCTGCTTATAAAACTTGAAGTATTTCAGATAGAGAACACCTGTTAAGAGTAGGGCAAAATTCCAGAGTTTCATGAAGATCATTTGGGTAAAGATCACGGAGAGGTAGAGTACATCAGACTTTGCCAAATGTTCCTCCATGGGGATCGGCTTGCTTAGAGACAGCACAGACTTAAAGCACAGATCTGCTGATCTGCCTTCCGTTCTCTTCTCTCTTCAGCTCTACTTAAGCTCATGGTCGCTAACTGCCAAGAGAAATCAATTATCACAGAGAACCAGACACTACACTGGCCTCCAGCAAGACAGATGGAAACTAGAAGAGAGTTCCCGAAACGAGCTGGCAATGTACCCCACCTGACAAGCCATGGAAGGCATTCATATGCTCATGAGATTAGAAAGGTCAAAATTCACTGCACATTCAAAGAATTCAAAAGTTCAAGGGCAAAAAGTAACTTCTTCAATTCCACCGCATTAAACCAGCAAAACAAACACGCTTAGCCATGGGGGTTCAAGGGTCCACTAAATTCCTCCCCAAATATAGATTATACATCCCCAGTAAAGATCTCCAAATTGCTTGTTCAGTCCAGTATTCCAACAACAATCACATTTCCGTTATTGCTTAAAAGAAATCGGATGGCATAGTATGAGATCTACAATATTCCCAATTTTTTTTTATTTCTCAGTAATACAGCAGCCTGTGCTCCCAACACAAAGAAGGAAGAGACGACACTTGGCCATTGTCCAGACGACCAGAATTCAGGAGTCCTCGTAATTACCTGTACGCTACCTACCGCTGGGGGTACGGTGTCCACCTCCTGTCCCCGCAAACAGGTTGAAGAGCTTTCCTAGCCTCACAACAACTGCTGTTTCCTGTCACCGCCTCTCACTATATCAGCGACTTTAGACAACATCCTCCCATCTAGGACCCCAGCAGCTCTGTCTACCGGTAGGAAAAGCTCGTGTTAGTTTAGCAGGAGTTTCTTTCCCTGTGTACCACACTTTTTCCCTGTTCAAATCTCTACTAGTAGATTACTATTTTCTTTTGGTGCCTGCCTCCCTATACCATTTTTATTCTTGTGATAGCACTCAGCCTTTGCAACTTCTTTTTCATAGTCTCTAAACTTTCTGGTATGTTTTCAGAAAAAAAAAAAAGCAAAAATCCTGCGATTTTCTTTAAATCCCACAGTTGGCTCTTCAGGTCATGGATAATTTTTATCCCGATTGCTCCCTAACTAATGAATCTTTTCAGGCTCATGACTAGCTAATCTCTGAAGCCTCAATAGGATTTTCCGAGGTTCAGGTTGAAGCAATGTGAGCTGTCCCTCTTGTCTTTACTTTTCTGTCTGGAGGAAAGCAGTCTGCTGTGTTTAATTATGCTGCCTCATACAATTCTTCCAAGTTTCTCATGAATTTTTAACTCTTCTTTCTAGTGCACCAAACGGATTCCATTTTCAAAACTCACTTCCAAAAGAATGAGTACTAAGTAGAACATCCTTAATCTCCTGCCATCTATCAAAGCATATTTAAGGAACAACTTATGGTCTCTGTTCTGTTTAGCTTTTCATATTCTGAATCAAGCTTTTCTGATTTTACATCTTCAATCTACTGTTCTTGACCCAATTAATTGCTATTCTACAGCTGATGTACTTAACTCAAGGTAGTTGCTTTCTACCCCAGGTCATTCCATGCCAGCAGGAAGGAAAATGAAGTGAAGGTCAAATCCTAGTCCAGCAGTGCCTCTGACCTGCTGCTGGAAAACACCAGCCACACGTGGAGGGCCTGCCTGACACAGCTTCCTGAGGACCAGCTCCAATGACAGGATTTTCCAGACCTTGGGCAGAGCACAGGGTCTACAGTGAGGTATTTACCAGCTCCAGCCTGTACCACCTGTGTGACCTTAAGCAAATCATTAACCTGTTAGACTCTCTACCCACTCCTAGAGCTGTAGTGAGGATAAGATATTATGCATACAAAGTTCTCAGCCCTGCCACACAATGCTAGCTATTATATCTCTATCAACAGGACACCAGCAAAGATTTCATTGCAACTCATTCATTCATCGGAAGACATTGGTGTTTTAGAACAGAGGTCTCCACTGTGGCCTCGCAGCAGGAGGCCATGCAGGCCAGCTAGGGAAGCTTCATCTGTATTCACATCCACACCTCATTTCTAACATCACCACCTGAGCTCCACCTCCTGTCACTTACCTGCGTGTCGGAATCTCAGAAAGGTGAACCCTACTGTGAACTGTGCATGTGAGGGATCTAAGCTGCAGCCCCTAAGGAAAATCTAATCTTTGAAAACATTCCCCAGTCCCTTTCTTCATGGAAAAAAATTACCTTCCACAAAACTAGCCCTTGGTGCCAAATAGGTAGGGACACTGGTTTGGAGCACATTTGGGCTTAGAGTAACTTCCTTGAGTTTTCTCACAGATGGTTTGATAGGGACTTTCATATTTTTTTTTAATCTTTCTTTCACATAAATTTATTCAGGGTGCTTTTTAACCATAAGATAATTTATAATGCTTTTGACAAAAACTTAAAATTCCAGTTACTTGAAATCTCCTACTTGCATTTCTTTATAGATAATTTTACTCATTGCACCTTTACTGATACATTAGGAAACTGTACTGTACTCCCCAGCTCAATGGCATGGAAACAATTTTAAGACTCATGATATACTTCATATTTGTAGATTTTCCTCGGCTTGTCTTTTTTATTAAAGATTGAAAACATACACTATAACAAGAAATGAAGATGCTAAATAAAAATTTCAAATATACATATTAATGACAGCTAAAAAGGATAAGAAACAAAAATTTATATAACACAAACTAATAATTGAAATACATTAGTTTGATATGATCTTCAAACATTGTTCTTTCTCATTTTCTTATCATATATTTTGAAATAATGTAATTACAAAAAAAAATTACATATTATAGTTGAGAAACTGTCCTCAAAATTTTATGATTTATAAACTCCTTGGTTTTATTAATTGATAAATATCATATGCTTGTTGATTGTACCACTTACATTTTCTAACAAAACTTCCCACAGGAAAAAAATATACTTATATTTAAAATCCAAAAGCAACTAAAATAATTCACATTTTTAGGATCAGATTTTTCTGTTTCTATTTTGTTATATCCAATACTTATTTGTATTATATTTTTATAAGCATAACGATAGAATTTAACACCAATACATATGTAATATTCTTCTGAAAAGAATGACTATGAATTAAGTCAAGCATGTAATTTAAAGAAATCATAAGGTTGCCAGAGAAACTATCAATATGCCAAATGTGCACAATCCTACCACATTCATGACCATGTTTCTCATTTAATAGTGCACACATATATGTAAAAACATACCCCCACACATATACACAATGCATATTTTCTACAATGCAATATATACTTAGGTATAATAAAACAGTGCAGTGATGTGTGGAATGTTGGTGATTTGTGTAATTTGAGAAAAAACAAATATCACCTTTGAGGGAGTTGGAGAATTTGTAATATTTACCAGATACTAAATGATATTAATGATTTAAGTATAGTTATAATAAAATTTACTTAAAAATTAATATTCATCATCAGTAGAAAATAGGCACAAAGATAATATTGATAACATAACATTTGTCTTAACAAATTTCCAACCAAACAAGCTGTAGTGACAGAAAAGGAAGTTTGTAGAAAGCAGAGATGAAAGAGGAAAATGACAGATGGACCTTAATACTTTTCATGCTACTCATATATACAGATTTCATAAATTCTCAAATAAAAAAGCAAAGAAAATGAGAGCCAAAATAACTCATCAATGTGGTATACCAACATATAAAAACAAGGATTAATGTGTTGATAAATTTTAAAAATATGAAATGTAAAGCCTGAGATTTAGCTCAGTAGTGCTGCACCTGCCTAGCCCAAACAATGTGCTGAGTTTAATCCCCAGCATCAGAGGAAGAAAAAGAAAAAAGAAGAAAAGAGGGGAAAAAAAGCATATGTACTTTCTGATATACTCAATAAATTAAAAATAAATTGTTATCTCTTCCTCTTGAATTGTTCCCTTCACAAGGATGTAGTGAACTTCTTTGTCTCTTTCAATCAGTTTCGATTTGAAACTTACTTTGTCTGTGAATAAGATTGCTACCCCTGCTTTTTTTCTGGGCTCCTGTTACATGAAGACGTTTTCTGTCCTTTCACTTTCAGTCTATGGGCTTCTTTTTGCACTAGATGTGTCTTGTATACAACATATTATTGGATTTTGCTTCTTAATCCATTTTGCTGGTCTATTTCTCTTGATTGGTGAATTGAGGCCATTGATATTGATGGTTATAACTGATATGTACTAAATTATTATTATCATGGATTTTTTTTTAACCTTCTCCTTTTAGTTTCTTGGCTTGTCTATTTGATTTGCTCTGTTGGGCCTCATTGTATTGTTACCTTCACTGTCTTTTTCTAGGATATTGTTTAGAATTCGTTGTAGTGCTGGTTTGGTATTCATGAAGTTTCTCAGGTGTTCTTTATCATGGAAATATCTTATTTCCCCATCCATTTTGAAAGAAAGCTTTGCAGGATACATCAGTCTAGGTTGGAAGTTGTTTTCTTTTAGTACTTGAAATGTCTCATTCCAGGCTGTCCTTAACCTAAGGGTTAGTATTGAAAAGGTTTCTGTGATTCTGATGGGCTTTCCTTTGAATGTAATTTGTTTCTTGTCTCTTACTGCTTGTAGTATTTTGCTCTTCTGTTGGGTTTCTGGGATCTTGATTATTATATGTCTAGGTGTAGTTTTTTTTTTTTTTTTTTGATCACTGCTAGTTGGAGTCCTTTATGCCTCACTTATCTGTATGTCAAATTCTTCCCCTCTGGTTGGGAAGTTTTCTATAATTAATTCTGTGAACAGCTTTTTTAAGTCATTTGCATTTTCTCCTACTACTTCTTGAATTCCTAACAGTCGTATGTTATTCTTCTTTGTATCGTCTAAGAGTTGTTGTATCAATTTCTCATGATCCCCTAATGTTTTCAAGAGACCTCTCTTTTCATGGTCACTGACTGCAATTTGATCTTCTATATCTGAGATTCTATCTTCAGACTTTTATTTTTTTGTGAACACTCTCAATGGAGTTTTTAATCTCCTGGATATCTGTTTGAATCTGGAAATGGATTCCATTTCTTTCTTGTATTGGGCATTTATTGTTTCCAATTCTTTCTTAGGCTGGGCATTCATGGCTTCTGTCCTGGTCCTGAGCTCATCTATTTTCCTCTCAGTTTCTGTCCTAGAGTCACGAATTATAACTTTCATTTTGCTCATCATATCTATGATTATCTGGGAAATTACTTCTGTTTTATATTTCTCTAGAACCTGATTGATCAGTTTTGTTACTTCCTATGCTTTGAGTTCAGGGTGTCCTGATAATTCACTGTCGTATTTTTCATCCTCATTTGCCCCACTGTTGCCACTGGTGAACTGGAAGTCTGTCCCTGTACCTTGCTTAAGCATTTTCTCATTTTTATCATTGCTGTTGGGTTGTCCTTAGTTTAACCTTTAGATTATTACTTAAATCTTCCTGATATAGTTGGGCTGCAGCCCATGGGTCTCTAATGACTCACAGACATTCTCATTTTTGTAATGCCAAAGAAAACAGCTCATTGAATCAATCACAATCCTTTGTCCTAACTGATACAATCAGCACCACAATATAATGAAGCACAATTTGCAAATTGACCACTCATGGTAGTCATCAATCTAGCACCTGCAAACCATGTGAATTAAATTAAAATCAAGAAGCAATCCAAAATATGCTTTCAGTGAATAAACTTTTCAATAAAGATATTTACCATTTAGAATGGGGGCTTCAGACAGAGTTAAGACAAGAGGAATAGATAAGTAAAAGAATTAGAGAAGGTTTCATATGAAGCCAAACGACGTAGAATGACCAGACAATCATCAAGAAAACTGTAAAATTCAAAAAGAACAAACAAAATAGAAGTATAACAACCCTTGAGTGACGTAGAATAACATAAGAAAAGAACATAAAGAAAAGAGAAAAAAATAATAAAAGAAGAAATCTGAGTTAGGACAAGAGCAGAAACAGAAAGGGAGATGAGGGATACTATAGTGGAGTAAGAGACTGAGTTGGAGAAAGAAGACAGAAAAAGAAGAAAAAAAAGAATTTGCAGAGTGGAATAAAAAAAAAGAAACAAAAATGAGTTTAAAGGGCCTCTTTCAGACTATATCACTGCTGTCATAATATACAATATGTGCTGCCATGTGCAGAGCTGAGTCCCCTGATCTCAGCTAGCTGGTGGCAGAACCCCACGACACAGACTGACCTCAGGCTGCAAGGCCCAGACTGAGTTTCCCGACCTCCTAAAGGGCTGAACTCCACTCAGTTCTACTATAAGTTTCCCCATGACTTCTTTAAAGATGTTCAAAGTTGAAAGGGCCCGAAAATACCCTTTATGAACACCTCTGCCTCTACAGAGTAGGTCCAAAGACTGGCACAATCAGGAGGTCTAAAAGTGCAAGGGAGGAGGTTGGGGGGGCTCGGGGGTGCCCACGCGGCTACCTTTCTGGTGCTGAAGATGGCGGAACCATAGGCAGGAGAGGGCGCGGCCGAGAAGGCTCTCAGGTGCTGAAAATGGTGGGAATGCCTCATTTTTTTTCCTTTTCTTCTTTTCCCTTGAACTCAGGACCTTTTCTCTGAGCAACACTCCCAGCCCTTTATTTTTTATTTTCAGTCAGTCAAGTTCTTACTAAATTGCCCAGGCTTGACTTTTATTGCCACCCTCTTGCCTCAGCCTCCCAGAGTGCTGGGATTAAAGACATGTATCACCACACCTGGTTGGATTTCCTTATTACTTCTTTCCATGAAGTGGACCACTTAGAAGAAAAGAAACAATTCGAGACTAAATGGTGACGCCTAGTCCTTGATAATTAGAAGCATCTCTAGATTAGAGATTTAGTTTTGTTTCTCTTTTCCATAAATTCAGTCAGTAGTTACTATGGGCAGTGCCAAGGCAAATCAAGAGAAGAATCAACCCAGTCTCTGACTCAGGGAATGTACCAGGCAATTCAGGAAACCAGACCCAAGCACACAAGCGGGTGTCTCTATTGGATGGAACATAACTAAATGGCTAGAGATAAAACCCAGAAATTAACCCAGCTCTAGAGTAGGTCAGCGGACATAGGTGATACTCAAAAATACTTATTAACTAATACTACTATCGACCTAAAACAAATAACATTGGAAGTTGCAATTGGCAAGTTGCAGTTGGCAAATTTTCAGAATATAAAAATCAATTGGGAATCCTTTCTGCCAATACCAATAGATTCGACACATGTCTTATTTTATGTTAATTAGTAAAACAAATATGAAAAAATATATGAACACTAAACCATCAGCAAGCCATTCCTATAAAGAGCTGGAACAAAATAAACAGAATGAGTGCCTCCGCCCCTCTCTTAGGAGCAATTGAAGTCACTCAACATATTTGAGATCCAGTGATTCTCTGACTTTATGTGAACAATCTTATCAGCCAGGTTCCCTCTGAGCCTTTTTCCAGGGTTTATCTCTACAAAGCACTTTCCTTAAATTCTTGTCACCTTTCTGTCAACCACTGATGAGAGGCCAGCAGCCCATACACAACCTGTAGCCCATCTACTCCGAGCTGCAGAAGAGCACAAGTTTAACCTTCTCAGATAAGCACCTCGCCCTTGTTATTTCACATTTATGCCTAGGGAATCCTTTGGCATGAAAAAGAAACCCTCTGAAAAATCTTTAGATGAAAAGAGACCAAGAAAAAATTACCCTGTACCAACCTGAAGCACTATTCAGTTATTACAGAACAAAGACAGAGAAAATCTGTGTTGGGTAGAAATTTCATTATCCCACCGGATATTAAAATCTTGATATCCAGGTTGTCAACATCACGATAACAAATACAGCCCTAAAAGTGATTGCTTCTTGGAACATATCTTTAAAGATCATTTATAATTTAGTAATATCTCTACTAGCCTGGCTGCTAATATTGATTAGCAGTCAACTACATTAATCAAGTGCAGACAATGAAAAACTCAAAGAACAGCACAAACACAACAGAAGTCCAGAAGCAACCTTGGCAGGATGGTTTTTGCCAAAGGGGGAAAAAAAATCACTTTTTCTTCAATTTCTGGTTGGGACAATTTCAATAGAGTATAAAAGTAGAGATGATATGGAAAATATACTGGAAACTTCCTAGAATCCTTGACTTCTACATTCTAAGTTTAAAAACAAAATAAAACTGAAAGTTAAAAGGAACTTTTTCTAACCCTTTATTAAGTCCCTCATGAGCAGATTTCAAAACTGAAAGGCACACACCTGTTATCCCACCCCTTGAGAGGGTGAAGCAGGAAGAATCCCATGAGCTCAAGGCCAAACTGGGCTACAAAGCAAGTTCAACTGCAGCTTAAAGTGCATGGCAGACCCTGGGTCAAGAAACAACAACAAGAGTGGGTGAAGGGAGGGCAGGGGTAAGGAGAAAAAATGAGAATCAAGACTGTCATGTAGAGGTACAATATCCCAACAATGAATGTAACTGTACTGTATCCCTAAAATGTACCAATAAACTCAATGAAAGCTGAAAAAAAATTTTAAAAAAAGAAACAACAACAAAACAAAGAAACCCTAAAAGGCAGAACTTTCATAGATTATTCCACCCTGAATCTCATGCAACCAGAGCTGGAAACCAGCACCACTGAAGACAGGAGAGGCAAGTTATTTACTCGACTGTTGCCATGTATATAACACACATTGTTCCATTTGAAAAATCTTCAGGCAGGTCCCCTGCAACATCAGTTCCCAGAAAGGGTTCTGTTGCCAGCCAGACAGTATCTGAGCCAATCCCAGCACAGAGATGTGAGGAAAATGTGGAAGCATCCATTGCCTAGTTCTCCTAACTGTTATTAGCAGCAGCTCTGGCTCCACACCACAACCCTAGACCTAGACTTTCAAGTTACCAAAGTGGTGACGACAGGATCATCTGAAATCATGATGATTTCGGTGATGGAGCATCCCTTACATAAGCAGACCTGTCACTAGGCCATGTTTCGTGTTCATTCCTGCCTACAAATAATTCTTGTGATTTCCTCTGTGTTCACCCTGCATTGTGAGAACTGTACAAAAATGCAATCACTGCATATTATCCACTCAAAAGAATGAACAATGGCGTCATGGACTGATTTGGAAAGAGCAAATACAATAAGAAAGTGAGTGGTGAAACTTTAGTGGAAGGAGGTAGGTGTGCGCACCTGTGGTCCACCCAGCCCTCCACCCTGTGGACTGTTTGCCATTTACTTCCTCTCTCACTCGGTCTTAACCTAACTCTCAGGGATTCCTCTGGTCTTTTCTGATCTCCAGACCCCAAAGAATCTTGCAGAATTTGCCAATCCTTCAGCCCAGTGACCTCTCAAGACTCTCTGCTCACCAGACTAGAGAGATTAATTCTCTTTTCTCTGCACTCTCAGAGAAATGTTAGTAGCTTCTGAGGAAAGGTGACAAGGAAAGTTCTTCCTTTAAAACAATAGCTTGCTAGTTTACCTGTTTTTCTTTTCTTAAAAAAATAACACTTCCTCCCCTCACCTTTGCCATCCACCTCCACAACTATGAAGCCAAGGAAAGATGTTATGTTTTCTACCTAGATGTCCCCCCAAAGCCTAGTGTGCTCATAGGCGGGGCTTCTGGGAGGTGATTAAACCATGGCAGTGTGATGTCTCTCAGTGGATTAATCCATGGTGAGTACATAGTTAAATGTGGTTTTGGAGGTGCAGCCTGGTTGCAGGAAGTGGGTCACTGGGGGCGTGGCCTGAAGGATGTATCTTCCTCCATCCTCTTGATCCCCTTCTCTGCTCTTTGTCTGCCGTGCTGCCCTTGTCTTGGAGCAGCCAACTAATGGACTGGAATCTCTGGGGCAAAAGCCCTCAAACTGAGGTTGTCAGGTATTGTGTCTCTGGGGTGAGAAAGTGACTAAGACAGATGCATATCCAGACAATAAAAACACAACGACGCGAACATCCCATTCAACAAAAGCCTTCGCCTTGTCAGCACACTTTGGGCTGAAGGCTCAGAGCAGAGAATACTGAACAAGGGAGCCAGACAGTCAAACAGTTGAAAGATCATTGGCTTTTTGAAAGATGACTTTGGATGATCAGCACAGATCATGCCAACAGGTAATTTTTTAAAAGCGGAGAGGTCACCATAAGCCCCCACTGCCCACCTCAAGCCAAGAAACGTTCAAGAAAATCACTTACAGAATGCAGGTGCTTTTAGGGAGAAACGTCACCGAGGTGGATGCTTGCCAAAGTACACAAATATACAAGTCCCTGTCTATTAAGAGGCCCGGCAGAGCTCCACGGAGCTAGTTAATTTGGAAGAACCTGATGTGGGTCTCTCACATTTAGGTGACCCCAAGACTGGTGGCTAACACTCACTGGAGAACATCTGAAGAGAAGAAACTTTCTGGCACTGCCCTGATAGAGGAATTGAAGAGTCAATAATGAAAGAAACATTCCTTCCTATGCATGAACTTGCCCATGGAAAAGAATACGTAACTCACTGTGTTCCCTGAGCTTGATCTAGGGTGGCCAGGGTCCCACCAGAGAGCTATGAGGGGCACACCTCTGAGAGTATGCAACAAGACAGTCATCAAACTACACCAGGAAATTTCATGGCAGAAAGCCCAAGGGGAGGACCCATGAACAAGTCTGTGTTAGTTTAGACAGCTGTTGCTATGCAAAAATAGCACCACACACTCCAAAATTAACACATACCTCTTATTGCATCATTTCTGGGGATCAGCAGTCGAGATAGGGGTTACCCAGGTCCTCTTCTGGGCTGCACTTGATGCTAACTGGGATTGTGATTCCACATGAATCCAGGTAAATAAGGCTAGAAAGGAACCAATCTGTGGACCAGTGGTGGTAAATTTTGCTCTAAGTAACAAGAACAAAATTATTCAATGGGTGGTTAAATTGAGCTATGTTTTCCTTCACTACAGAAGGAGAAAAGATACATTTAGACTTTGGAAAACTTATCATTACATACATATGTTAAATTAGAGATAAGCATCAAAATAGCAAACGTATACCTGAGTCCAAATCAGTTAAGAGAAATAAAAAAAGGAACGGAAGAGAAATTAGAAAGCCAAACAGTAATCAGAATAGGAAAGAAAATAAAACAACTAAAAAGATATGAAACACAAACACACAGTAAGGTAGTATAAAAATCTATATATTTCAGACCAAAACTATTAAAATAAAAAGCATTCAATTACATGTTATAAGCTATATATTACTTATAAAGAGATACAGCTAAAAACTCATAGAATAGTTAAAAATAAAAGGAAAGAAAACAGCATACAAATGTACACACAAAAAAGAAGGCTATCTTATCAGTATTAATAATAAACAAAATCAAATTTTAGGTAAAATATATGTATTAGCAATGAAGAAATTATTGCACAATAACAAAAGAAAAAACATGTACCCAAAGGATACATGAACCAAAATATGTACCAAAATAATAAAGTTCTATACACCCACTAACTTGATGCCTAAACAAATAAAGCAAAAACAGTTATGATGAAAAAGTAGCACATCTGAAGTCACCTTGGAAGAGTTTAACATCATCTATCTCTTCATTCTAGCTACTATAATAAACGCCCTATACATTGGGGGGCTTAAACAACAAACACTACATCTCATATTTCTGAAGCATAGAATGCTAAAATTGAGAACTAAGTACCTCAGCATTAGGGTCAGTCTTCACTTAACTTCAAAGATAAAGTGGTCCAGAAACATACAAAGCCAGGTGCAGTAGCATGCACCTATAACCCCAGCACCCTGGGAGGCTGAGGCAGAAGGATTGCAAATTTGAGCCCAGCCTGGGCCATTTAGCAATTTAGGGAGACCCCGTCTTAAAATTTTTTAAAAATTTCTAAAGGTCTGAGTATGTTGCTGAGTGCAAAGGCCTTGGGTTCAATCTCCAGTTCAGGAAAACACATAACACACATGTGCCCTGGCCACGCAATAACTGAAGCTTCTAACTAAAGTATACTCAGCAGAACCTCACACAGTGGGGAGCTCTTAGGCCATGAAACATCTGTTTGCATCCCAGATAATTTCACAGCTTATGCACATGCTGCACATCTCACAAATCCATACATTCTAGGTTTATCACTAAGGATCTTAAATCAGAAACTTCTTGCTAAGAGCATTTTGAAAATAAGCTTTCCTCCCAGCAAATATCAATAATCTGTGTACCAGAACATCCAGGTATAGGCTTGTTTTTCACAGATTCCCAAGGGTGTAGACACCTATCTTTGCGTGGGAGAGAAAATAACAGCCTAGTTACTTTAATTCCTTCCTCTCACTTGCCGTGCTCATTTAACAAGGCTGATACATCCTTCATGTTCCAAACAAAGGCCATGCAGAGAAAGAAAAAGAAAAACACTGAGATCAAACTCATTTAGAAACCTAAGTGCAAAAATGAGCTAGCAAATTGATCCCACAGTTTTGAAAAGGTAGACAAACAAATTTAGATTTATGTCATAAATGCAAGATAAGGCAATGTTAACAAAGCACATTAAATACAGGGAAAACAGATTATTGCAATACATTCAGAAAAAAGTGCTAAATAAAATTCAACACATTAAGCACATATCCAGTGAAATATTAGTGACAAAATACATGTTTGTAATTCTTACACCCTGTTCTTTCACATGTACTGTCACTATTATCTTTTATTCAGTATCTATTAAGATAATTATTCAAACTCCTAAAACTAAGTAAAACAAACTACAGTGATTGAACAAATTTGCAAGACCTCAAGAGTCAATTTATAGAACAGATATACGGAATGGGGGAAAAAAGAAATTCAATCTCACTAATAATAAGAAAAATGCAAAATAAAGCAACAGTGAAGACTACTTCACCCACATCTAATAGCCAAACACAGGGCCAGGGATTTAGCTCAGTGGTCCCACCACCTGCCTCGCAAGCACAAGGTCCCGAGTTCGGTCTCTAGTACCAAGAAAAAGAATAGCCAAACATAAAAAACTAACCTGGTCAGCTTGGCCATCTTAGTAGAATTAAACTTGTGTCTACCTTGGAATCAGCAAGTTTCCTCGTAAAGATGACTGGAGACAAAAGCTCGATATCTGCACAAGAACCTTCATTGCGGCAATGGTGGTGATATTTAAAAATTGGCAAGAGTTGGAGGAAATCAATTTTTGATATGTCCAAAATAAGCCACCTAGGTTTATTTGTGTCAACAAGATGAAATGGTTAAAAAGAAATAACAGAACTGTGGCAGGAAAATATTGCTTCTAGGAAATGTGAAAACATGACAAATGACATTTTATTGTGCCAATAAAGTCACGTATATGAAGAGTATTGAAAGATGCGTGGCAGTGATTGACACTAAATTCAGAGGAGTGGCGGCTTCTGGGGAGGGAGGGAGAATAAGATCAGAAGGGACTTGAACTATATCCCGAGGCACATTCCTTTTCTCAAGGAAATGTGGCACATGGTTGACATTTGACAGAGCTGTTTGTGACTGTCCGGTGGTCGTTTTATTATTCATTATTCTTTCTATTAATGGCTGACTGGCTCTGTGTCTGAACACAGGGCTTGTTATTGGTTAAGGGGATCTGTCAAAGAACAAGACCAGGAGATAGGAGTCCCTGGCACTGAACGACTTGGATGCCTCGGTCTGGCAACTTTCAGTTTATATTCTGGCCAGGGAATCCTCGAGAACTCCATGACCTCTCTCTGTCTGGTATCTTGGAGTCAGGGGTACGGGTCTCAGTCTGCACCTAAGCTGCAGTGAGTTTGACTCTGTCCCATCATTACCAACCCTCCCTGGCTGACCTGCCTCCTCCCAGACAGCTTTTCCCATCGGACACACTCTGACACTCTCCATTTCCACTTGCTACTGAGGCCTCATCCTCCGTCCATCCCCTGCTATCATGTTATGGGGTCTTGGGAGAAAGGAAACTTAATGTGTGTGCTTAATCTGAACACAAAGTCAATCTGGATTAAGAGAGAAGCCAGAGAAGGGAGTTGCTGGGGACTAAATGTGACCCTGAGAAACTCCTAGGTTGAACCCCTAATCCCCAGTGTATTGGCGTCGCAAATCAGGGTCTGTGGGATGTGACCAGTCCTGAGGGTGGAGTCCCCTGAGTGGAATCAGTCCCCCTACAAGAAGAGACAGCAAAGAGCTTGCTCCTCTCTCTGCTCACTGCCAAGTGAGGTGACAAGGGGCAGCAGTCTGCACACCAGGAAGCAAGGTCCGGCCACACACTGGGGCCCGGATTGCAGACTTCTTACCTCCACGTACCCAGCCTATTGTATCTGGGGACAGCAGTGCAAGAAAACTAAGAAAGAAAGAGGCATGGGTTGTGGTACAGCTCCTGGTTATGCAGAACGTGTTTTCAGGTTTAGCAAACAGAACTCAGTCTTGGAAGATATGATCCAAAAGCTATGTGGAAACAGTGAACATGAAATTTCCTTTGAAAACATGTACCAAGCAATTTCACATGAAAATTCCCTGCCTAGAGCCCATAAAGCAATGGTGTTTTGGGTTTGGGGCTCCTTGGACGTCTATTATGCTAAAGGGCAAGAAGGTCCGATGTCAAAACTGCCCCAGTCAATAAAAAGTCTACTCAACAAAGGAGCTCATCATGAACACCCACGGACCACAAACGGACGTGAAAGGATTGGTATAGAACTTTTTCTCTTTTTTATTGAGTCTACTGGTACTTTTTAAGTACACAGTACAGTTACATTTATCATTTGGATCTTGTACCTTTACATGACAGAACTTGGTTCTCATTTTTCCCGTACCCCTGGCCTTCATTCACCCCCTGCACCCTCCCCTATCTACAAAGACTTTGTTTCCACTTTTTCCTTTTCTCATATTTTTTCTTGTATCTTATTTTCTTTTCCCTACCCTTCACACTTCTCCTACACCTTTAGCCCTTTTCTTCCTGTTTCACATTATCCGTTATACAATTTGGATCTTATTTACACTTTTAGTTATTCATACCAGAGAAATTATTCATTATTTACACATATATGTCTTATTTATTTCACTTGAGTATGGCCGCAATATGTATCCACTTTCCTATGAATGACTCTAGTTTCTCCTTCTATATGGCAGAGTAGTATTCCATTTTATAGAAAAACCACATCTTCTTTATCCAGTCTCCAAATGATGGGCAATTGGGCTGTTTCCAAGTTTTAGCTATTACAAACTGTGCCACTATAAACATAGGTTTATATCATGGATGCATATATCACTGTGGTATGATTCTTTTAATTCTTATGGAAAGACACCAGGCAGAGGGATAGCTGGGTCAAATGGAACCTCTAATCCTAGTTCTTTGAGGTATCTCCATATTGATTTCCACAGTGCTTGCACTAGTCTGCACTCCCACCAACAATGGAGAAGGGTTCCTTTCTCCCCACAAACCCGCCAACATTTGTTATTGGTTGATTTCTTCATAACAGCCATCCTTTCTGGGGTGAGGCAGAATCTAAGTGTCGTTTTCATCTGCATCTCTCCAGTGACCAGTGATGTGGAACATTTTTTTGTATATTTATTTGCTGCTTTTACTTGTTTGTCTGAGAAATGTCTGTTCATTTCAGATGCCCATTTTTGAATTGGGTCTCTACATTTGGGGGCCTGATTTTTGTGAGTTCTTTATGTATTCTAGATAATAATAGTCCTTTGTCTGAGGAGCAGCTGCTAAAAACTTTTCCCCACCATGTAGGTTGTCTCTTATCTCTGTTGGTGGTTTCTTTTGCAGGTAGAAATTTTTAATAAGATGAGATCCCAGTTGTTGATTATTTGTGCTCCTTCCCGTGCTACTGATGATCTGTTCATACATACAGTCTTTTCCTATGCCAATATATTCCAGAGTTCTGCCTAACTTATCTTCCAGTAAATTTAGTGCTTCTGTTTTAATATTTAGATCTTTAACCCACATGGATTTTAGTTTAGTGCATGGTGAAAGATAAGGGTCTAGTTTTAATTGTTGGCAGGTTGAAATCCAGTTTTTCCAACACCATTTATTAAAGAGGCTATCTTTCCAAAGGAGGATGGTTGACTCCTTTGTCAAAGATGCGGTAGCTGAGTACATCTGGAGTAGTTTCTGTGTCTTCCAATCACTTCCACTGATCCTCAGATCTGTTTCTTTGCCAGTACCATGATGTTTTTACCTCAGTGGCTTTGAAGTTGTTTCAATTTGGGGATTGTGATACACCATGCCATGTCTCTGTTGCTTAGAATGACTTTTGCTATTCTAGGTCTCTTCTGGTTCCAAATGAATATTTGGATTATTTTCTCTAGTTCTGTGAAATATAGTGTTGGAATTTCAATCGGGATTGCACTGAATCTGCATAGCAGTTTTGGAAGTATGGCCATTTTCACTATGTTGATTCTTCCTACCCAGGAGCAGGGGATATCTTTCCATTTTCTTATATCCTCTTCAATCTCTTGTTTCACATTGCTATAGTTCACAGTGTAGAGGGCTTTTGCTTCTTTTGTTAGATCACTTCCTAGATACTTCATTTTTTTGGATGCTATTGTGAAAGGAATTGTTTCCCTAATTTCTCTCCGGTTGAGGCTGTTATTTGTGTACAAGAAGGCTATTGATTTTTGAGGTTTGACCTTGTATCCAGCTACTCTGCTGAAAGTGTCAATTAAGTCTAGAAGCCTTTTGACAGAGTTTTTTTGGGTCTTCTATGTAGAGTATCAGATTGTCAGCAAATAATGACAGTTTATCTTCTTCCTTTCCCATCTTTATTGCTTTAATTTCTTTCTCATGTCTAATTGCTGTGGCTAATGTTTCCAGAACTTATTGAACAGGAGTGGTGACAGTGGACATCCTTGTCTTGTTCCTGGTTTTAGCATGAAGGATTTTGGTTTGGGGCCATTTAATATGATGTTGGCTGTTTGTTTTTCATAGATAGCGTTTATCAAGTTGAGGTAAAGACCATCAATTCCAATTTTCTGCAGGGTTTTTATCATGAATGGGTGTTGAATTTTATCAAATGCTTTTTCTGCATCTATTGAGATGATCATATGGTTTTTGTCCTTGATTCTGGGGATAGAGTGTATTACATTTATTGATTTATGTATGTTGAACCATCCTTGGATCTCTGGAATAAATCCAACTTGCTCAGGGTGTATGATCTTCTTGATGACCCTCTGTATTCTGTTTGCCAGTATTTTATTGAAGATTTTTTGCATCTATGTTCATTAAAGAGATTGCCTGTAGTTCTCTTTTGTGGTTGGGTCTTTCTCTGGTTTGGGAATCAAAGTAACACATGTTTCCAGGAATGAATTTTGAAGTATTGCTTCCGTTTTAATTTCATTGAAAAGTTTAAAGAGTAGTGGCAATAGTTCTTCTCTAAATGCCTTGTAGAATTCAGCAGTGAAGCCATCAGGACACGGGCTTTTCTTAGTTGGTGAACTTTTAATTACCTTTTCAATTTCACTGATTGTAATTGGAGTGTTTAGAACTTTTTTATCTTCTTCATTCAACTTTGGCAATTCATAAGTATCAAGAAATCTGTCCATTTCTTCTGTGTTTTCCATTTTATTAGAGTACAGGTTCTCGAAGTAGGTATTGACGATCCTCTGGATTTCTGCTGGATCTATTGCAACTTCACCTGTTTCATTCCTAATTGCACGGATCTGAGCCTTTTCTTTCCTTTTTTGACAAGCTTGGCTAAGAGTTTGTTGATTTTATTCATTCTTTTGAAAACCCAACTTTTCAATTCATTGATTTTTTTTTGTATTGTTCTCATATTTTCTATTGCCTTGATTTCTGCTCTGACTTTTATAATTTCCTCCCTTGTGCAAGATTTGGGTTTTTCTTGCTCTTTTTCTAGGAGCCTAAGATTCATCATTAGGTTGTTTATTTGAGCTCACTCTGTTTTCCTAGTGTGGGTATTCACTGCTACAAATTTTTCCATGTAGAACTGCTTTCATTGTGTCCCATAGATTCCTGTATGTTGTATTGGCATTATCATTTATTTGTAAAAACTGACTAATTTCTTCTTTAATTTCCTCTGTGACCCATTGATTGTTCAGGAGAGCACTGTTGAATTTCCATGTGTTTGTCAAGTTCTTACAGTTTCTTATGCTGTTGATGTCAAGCTTAATTGCACTATGGTCTGATAATACACATGGGATAACTTTGATTTCTGTGCATTTATTTCAACCTTTTCTATGAGCTAGAATGTGGTCTATTTTGGAGAATGACCCATGTGCAGCTGAAAAGAATCTCTATTCTGATTTTGTTTGAAACACACTGTGATGTCTATTAAGTCCATTTGTTCAAAAGCTTGGTTTGACTAGATGATCTGTCTATTTGTGATAGTATGGCATTTAGGTCTCCCACTACAATTGTATTAGTGCATGTTTGGTTTTTCATGTCCCTTAATATGTGTTTTATATAGTTGAGGGCATTAATACTTGTTTCATATATATTTATGATTGTCATCTCTTTCTCTTGGACTGTTACCTTTACAAGAATGTAGTGGCCTTCTTTGTCTCTCTTAATCAGTTTTGGTTTGAAATTTACTTTGTCTGCTAATAAAATAGCTACCTCTGCTTTTTTCTGGGTTCTTATCCCATGGAGAACTGTTTTGCATTCTTTCACTTTCAGTCCATGAGTTTCTTTTTGAACTCCATGTGTTTCTTGTATATAATACATTGTTGGATTTCACTTCTTAATCCTTTCTGAAAATCTGTTTCTTTTGATTGGTGAATTGAGTCCATTAACATTGATGGTTGTAACTGTTATGTATTGATTTATCATTGTCGTGTTATTGTCCTATTGTTGGCTCTTTTTAATTTTTCCCTTTCCCTTTAGTTTCTTCACTTGACTAATTGATTTGCTCTGGGGAGCCTCATGGTGTTGTGACCTTCATTTTCTTTTTCTAGGATATTGTTTAGAAGTGACTGTAGTGTTGGTTTGGTATTCATGAAGTTTCTCATGTGTTCTTTGTCATGGAAGTATCTTATTTCCCCATCTATTTCAAAAGAAAGTTTTGTGGGATACATCAGTCTAGGTTGGAGGTTGTTTTCTTTTAGGGCTTGAAATGCCTCAATCCAGGCTCACCTTGACCAGAGGGTTTGTGTTGAAAAGTCTGCTGTGATCCTGAGGGGATTTCCTTCGCATGTGATTTGTTTCTTTTCTCTAACTGCTTGTATTATTTTGTTCTGTTGGATTTCCGGGATCTTGACTATTATATATCTAGGTGTAGCTTTTTTTTTTTAATCATGACTAATTGGAGACCTATATGCCTCACTTATCTGTATGTCACATTCTTTTCCTCTGTTTGGGAAGTTTTCTGTCATTAATTTTGTGAACATTTTTTTAAGTCATTTGTATTTTCTTGTGCTACTTCATGGATTCCTATCAGTCTTGCATTATTCTTCTTTGTAGTTGTTGGATTGATTTCTCCTGATTCCTCAGGTTTTTTTTTGTTTTTTGTTTTTTTCAGCTTTAATTGAGTTTATTGGTACATTTTAGGGATACAGTACAGTTACATTCATTGTTGGGATCTTGTACCTCTACATGACAAGTCTTGATTCTCATTTTTCCCCTTACCTCTGCCCTCCCTTCACCCCCTCCTCCCCTCCCCATCTACAAATACTTTATTTTCATCTTTTCATTCTCTCACATTTTTTTCTTTTCCCTTTTTACTCTTCCCCTACCCATCCCACCTTCCCTAAACCTTTAGCTCCTTTCTTCCCATTTCTAAATGTCAGTAATCTTATTAGAATCTTATGCATGTTGCAGATTATTTACACCAGGGAAACTATTCGGTATTTACACATGTGTGACTTATTTATTTCACTTAGGAGTATATCTTCAATATGTATCCATTTTCCTATGAATGAATCTATTTTCTTGTTCTTTATGGCTGAGTAATATTCCATTTTATAGAAAAACCACAATTTCTTTATCCAGTTTCCAACGGATGGGCAAATAGGCTGTTTCCCAGATTTAGCTATTACAAACTGTGCCGCTATAAACATGGGTGCACATACTTCTCTGTGATATGATTCTTTTAGCTCTCTTGGAAAGATACCCAGCAGAGGGATGGCTGGGTCAAATGGAACCTCCAGTCCAAGCTGTCTGAGGAAACTCCATATTGATTTCCATAGTGGTTGCACCAGTCTGCACTCCCACCAACAGTGGAGAAGGGTTCCTTTATCCCCACACCCCCGCCAACATTTGTTATTGTGTGATTTCTTGATAGCAGCCATTCTTTGTGGGGTGAGGTGGAATCTCAGTGTTGTTTTCATCTGCATCTCTCTAATGACCAGTGATGTGGAACATTTTTTCAAATATTTTCTTGCTGCTTTTACTTCTTTGTCTGAGAAATGTCTGTTCATTTCAGATGCCCATTTTTGAACCGGGTATTTATATTTGGGGGGACTGATTGTTTTGAGTTCTTTATATATCCTTGATAATAGTCCTTTTTCTGAGGAACAGCTGGTAAAAATTTTTTCCCACATTGTAGATTGTCTCTTAGTTCTGCTGATGGTTTCTTTTGAAGTACAGAAGCTTTTTAGTAAGATGAGATCCCAGTTGTTGATTCTATCTGCTAGTTCCCGTGCTACTGATGATTCCTCAGTTTTTAAGAGATCTCTCTTTTCATGGTCACTGACTGCAATGCTATCTTCTATATCTGAAATCCTATCTTCACATTCATTCATCCTGCTGTAAATGCTTTCAATAGAATTTTTAATCTCCTGGATATCTGTTTGAATCTGTTTCATGGTTTCCATTTCTTTCCTATGCTGGGCATTCATGGCTTCTATCATGATCCTGAGCCCATTTATTTTTTTGTCAGTTTCTGCTCTAGAGTTTCTAATCATGTTTTTCATTGTGCTCACCGTCTCTGCAGTTACCTGGGAAATTATTTCTGTTTTGAATTTTTCTAGAGCCTGATTAATCAGTTTTGTTACTCCCTGAGCTATGAGTTCAGGGTGTCCTGGTGGTTGATTGTCAGACTTTTCCACATTGCTTTTCTTAGAATTTCCTGTTGGTGAACTGGAAGTCTGTATTTGTGCCTTGCTTAAGTGTTTTCTCATTTTTATTTTTGTCATTGGTACCGTCCTTGGTTTAATTCCTGGGTTAGTACTTCCATCTTCCTGATATAGCTGCTCTTTAGGTTTTGAGTCTCTAATGACTCAGAGACACTCCCATTTTCATAATATCAGAAAGGACAACTGATTAAATCAATCACTATATTTTAGCTCAATTGGTACAATCAGCAACACAATAGTACCAAGCCCAGCTTAGAAATTGACCATTAGTGGTAATTATTAATTTATCACCTTTACTCATGTGAATTAAATTAAAATTGAGAACCAGCCCAAGATATGTTTATAGTGAATAAACTCTTCAGTATAGCAACTTTACCCTTCATGATGGGGACTTAGAAGAGTTGGGAGGAGAGAAACAGGTAAAAGAATAGCAGACGGTTTCAAGTGAAGCCAAAGGACACAGAAAGTTCACAAACTCTAGGAAACTGTTGAATACAAGAGGGAAAGACAGAGTGCAAGAACAAAGACAAGAATAGAACAACTTAACAGTAATAGGGAAGATATAAATTGTACTCACTTTCCTTTGAAACTAATAACAATTGAGAGAAGGAAAAAGAGAGGAGAAAAGAAAAAGAAATAAAAAACCTGAATTAGGGCAGGAACAAGAACAAAAATGGAGATGAAGACTACTGTGGGGGAGCAAGAGACTGAATGGGGAAAAAAAAAGAAAGAAAAAAGGAAGAATTGGTAGAATGGGAAAAAACAAAATTTTTAAAATTAAATTAAGAGGAAAAGAAAGAAAAAAATGTGAAGAGCCTCTTTCAGGGTATATCTCTGCGGTCACAATAGACAATGTGGACAGCAATGTGCACAACTAAGCCCATTAGTCTCAGTTAGCTAATGGCAGATCTCTGAGATTCAGGCTGAATTCTGGTTGTAAGGCCCAAGCTGGGCTTCCTGACCTCCTGCAGGGGTGAACTCTGCAAGGTTCTACCGCAGGTTCTAGCTGCCCTTGCCCTGCACATAGTCCAAGTTCTGATGGAAGGTGCTATCCCTCCAACTTACCAATATGGAGACCTAATGTGACTTTATTGCAGGTGTTCACTTCCATTCTGTCTTCTGGAGCTCAGTAAAATGGCCTTATGACCACCTGTGGCTCTGCAGTGTGAATCCAGGTACTGACACAACCAGGCAGCCTGAGCGCTTAGAGGTGGGAGAGGAATGCTACAGAGGGCTGGCTGGTTCTCACCAGTTTGCTCCAATAAAGGCCTGGGGCACTGGAGGTGGAGGAGGAGGAGCAGCGAGTTCTTGTGGCTGGGTGGTTGTCACTGGTCTGTTCTAATCAGATTGGTGTATATTTTACACTTGAAATTTTTTAAATGCCAATCGGGTATTTTAGCAACAAAAACAATGCCAAATAAAAATTTTAAGTGAGAAAGATAATTATAAAAACAATTCAAATAATCTTAAAAATAATTCAATACTGCTTCACAAAAAATCTCATTTACCCAGTGTTTCTCACCTAATAGATAAATATACTTTCCAGATGAACATTTAAGAGGGAAAATATAAATGAAAAAAGGAACCTTGTGTAGTAAAATGGACTAGTCATAAGCAGTAGTGGAGGCATGATAAATAATCTAGAAATTCTTTCAGAATTATGTGAAGTGTTTTCATTTTGGAAAAATTTCCATGCACTGCTCTAAGGACAGGCTGCCAAATTCTTTGGACTTGTATGAATTTCAGAGGATTTTGTCACACTAGCTGGAAGGATGACCTTGAACTAGAAGCCTGAGTTCCTTTAGGATCCATTGTCATTCACTCACTGAGACAGCATATCAGTTTTTAGCAAACTTGGCTCCCAAAATACAAACTGGTTGGTTTTTAGTGATATCTTCCTCCCTACTATCTCTACCAACTGCACAGATAAGCAGGGAATTGTCATAGAAAGAGCTTCC
>NW_022900949.1:22561917-22582075 GCF_012274545.1 Fukomys damarensis | reverse complement strand
TCGTCCTCTCTCTCTCTGTGTTTTGGTGTGTGTGTGTGTGTGTGTGTGTGTGTGTGTGTGTTCAGTGTGTGAGGCAAGGTAAGCCAAACCTTCTATTGCTGGAAATGCTCAAATCATCTGGGAAAAAAATCCATTCGTGTGTTCAGTTTAAATATTGCAAACTCTCTCATCAGAAGATAGCAAGTGATTTATGCACAATGTCTCTGCTAAACACTACAAAATGACTCCCCGTTTGAATATAAAGATACATGCTGCACACAGGTCAATAGACTTTCCAGCATAAGTAAAGAATGAGCAGAGCTAATTTCCACACCACAGAAAGCATCTCTCCTAGTGTATCTGGGTAACAGCCATGTGCTGATTATATGGATTTTGCAGCTAGATCTCTCCACAGATTGCAATGTGTTACACTGCCAGAAGACTTGATATCATATTACTTATACCCAGCATGATTTCCTGTTTATTCTTTGCTTAGATACCTTCATTTTAATTTGAGGATTCTTTATCACCTTTCAGCATATGTCTATCCATAACTATAGATATCACAGGACCTCTGCTGAAACTTGTCCTTTTAAAGGATTAACTCTCTCCATCTTTCAATATTTTCCAAGCCTGTTATCTTGCATCTGAGAGCCAATGATCATATGCCACATACTGGCTAACGTGAGGTGTGCTTTCATGTCCCTAACCCTCCACACTAGGATGTTCCCTGTTGTCTATCTTGGCAGCAGTGGTGGTGGCCTGCCTCTGCCTCCTGTCTGTCACCCCCACTCTCTGCAACCCACACGTTCCTGTAACATTCTCCACATTCAGGACCAATGTGGAGAATGGAGGGAAATGGGGTAGTAACACCTCCTTACCTTGGAGGACAGAAATCTACTTCAGTTTTGGAGCTGGCAAGAAGCTGGATTTGAAATCTTTGCCTATTAGTCAAAGTTCTCCAGAGGTGGGAGGAGAAGGAGAAAGACTGAAGAGAGATTTTTAAGGATTGGCTTACATAAGTATGGAGGCTGAGGAGTTTCCAAGATTGGTAGTGAGCAAACTTGCCAATGGTATAGGACCCACTCTGAAAGCCAGCAGCCATGACACCAAAAAGGAGCTATTGTTTCCATTCAAATTCAAAGGTAGGAAAAAATCAACATCCCAACTCCAGCGGTGAGGGAGAAGAACTTCATACTCACAAGACAGTCAGCCATTTTGTCCTCGTTAGGCCTTTACCTGAGTGGAGGAGGTGCACCTTTGTCAGCAAAGGTACCTTTGCTCAAAACACCCTCAGAGATGTACCCAGAAGAGTATTTAATCCAATATCTAGGCACACCGTGACCCAGACAAAGGGACACACAAAATGAACCATCACATTGTGCTTCGGGATCTAGGTTGTAAATTAGAATCTCCTGAGAGTTAAAAAATTTGGATGTCAAATTTGTACACCACATCAATTCAATAAAAATCTCTAGAATATGAACGAGACATAAGCAATTAATGGTTTGGAGAGCTAAATAACGGCCTCCACCAAAGCTCTTTACTATTTCCTGGTCAAATCCCTGACCAGGCCATCTCTATGAGTTCTCTCCCCAGATAAATGTCCCTCCTCTGTGATCCCATTGTGTCTTCCTTCCCATGTTTTTAATGTTTCCATCACTAGCATTACATTAACAGGATATGATCAAAATTAACAGGATATATCTGAAATGAACAGACATTTCTCAGACAAAGAAGTAAAAGCAGCAAATAAATATATGAAAAAATGTTCCACATGACTGGTCATTCAAGAGATGCAGATGAAAACAAAACTGAGATTCCACCTCACCCCACAAAGAATGGCTGCTATCAAGAAATCTATCAATAACAGATGTTGGCAGAGTTGTGGGTAGAAAGGAACACTTCTCCATTGTTGGTGGGAGTGCAGACTGGTGCAACCACTGTGGAAATCAATATGGAGATACCTCAAAAAGCTGGGACTAGAGGTTCCATTTGACCCAGCCATCCCTCTGCTGGGTATCTTTCCAAAAGAATTAAAAGAAACATACCACAGTGATATATGTGTACCAACATTTATAGTGGCACAGTTTGTAATAGCTAAAACTTGGAAGCAGCCCATTTGCCCATATGTTGAAAACTGGATAAAGATGTGGTTTTTCTATAAAATGGAATACTACTCAGCCATAAAGAATGAGAAATTAGAGTTATTCATAGGCAAGTGGATACATATTGAGGATATACTCTTAAGTGAAATAAATAAGTCACACATGTGTAAATACCAAATAGTTTCTCTGGTGTGACAAACTATAATAGTACGCAAGATCCTAATGGGATATTAATAGTGTGAAATAGGAAGAAAAGGGCTAAAGGTGTAGGAAAAGTGGGAAGGGTAGTGGAAAGGGAACAAGGGAAAAGAAAAAATATGAGAAAATGAAAAAATGGAAATAAAGTGTTTGTAAATGGGGAGGGGGGTGAAGGGAGGGCAGGGACAAGAGGAAAAAATGAGAACCAAGACCTGTCATGTGAAGGTACAGAATCCCAGTAATGAATGTAACTGTATTGTATACCTAGATTATACCAATAAACTCAATAAAAAGAAAAAAAAGAAATTAACAGGATATGAGTGAAATATATGATTAATGTTTAAATTTTAAAATTATTAAAGTAAAAGATACATTGTTATTAATTTCCCTCAAAATATTCCCCCAAAAGTGTGTTCAAAGTAAGGGGAATGTTTTGAGAAGGAGCAATAGCTCTTTCCTAATTCCAAACTTACAAATTATATAAGCATAATAAAATGGTTGCCTTATGCCTCTCAGTTTTCAGGTAATTGCCTGGAATAGGCCAGAAGATCATTTTCTTCACAGATTTCCATTCATTGGAATCGGTCATTTTTCTCAAAATTACTATTGTACTACATTCATTGCAGGGAAACTCAAAGAAGAGCATTTTTCTGAAGAGCCCATGAAGTCCACTGGCAGAGTGTGTTTGAAGTTCAAGGTGTTAACCAAATTGGGTGTTTTAATTAAAAGTTCAAAATCATCTCTCCTTTAGGAATGCCTAAAATGAATGAATTAATAGAGCTGATGTTTGTTAACCCGTAAGAACATTTTTATCAGTGTCTATATTTTCATGATTCCCATAAAATTGGAAATGGATTAACACAGCAATAAAATATTCAACATTCTCAATTTTTGTGAAGTACAACATTTTATAGTATTTAACTTTATTTGCTCTAAAATATTTTCTCTTTATGATTTATTCCTATTTCAAGGGATACCTTCACCAGGACAGGCACACCTCAATTGAAAGCACGTAGACGTCGCATTCATTTTTCTGCTTAGCAATGAAATAACATTTGGAAAGTGCAGTCATGAGTCCCTAGCTCACTTGAATATGAACTGATTGAGTACATAGTAGGAAGATAACTCACACAGTCAGTTTGCAAATAGGAACTGGAGGTGAAAGGGAACTCTGCTGAAATGATCTGCCACTTGGCACATCACTTGGGACAAATCCTAAGACACAGTCCCCTCAGAGGTAATAAATCCACCAGGACATTCAGTACAGTCAGAAGAAATTAGCTCATCCAGTTAAATAAGTCTTTGGGTGTCTCGAGGTCACCTAATAGCTCCGCTGGATGGATTACTTTGGTATCACACAAATCTATTCTCTCCATTTAGGTGTGCAGTTCAGTGACAGAATGCTTGCCTAAATGCATGAGGCCCTGGGTTTCATCCTCAGCACCAGAAAAAAAAAAAGAAAGAAAGAAAGAAAGAAAGAAAGAAAGAAAGAAAGAAAGAAAGAAAGAAAGAAAGAAAGAAAGAAAGAAAGAAAGAAAAGCAAAGCATGCTTTTTTTTTCCATACCAGAAGTTGCAATGGTTCCATGCTCACCTATATAGCCTTTTCAGTCTAACAAAAGAAAGGCATTATAGTTCTTGAAACTATCTGCCACAAAGCATGAGCGAATTTTAAGTCTCATTTTTTCCTCGTCAAAAAATAATAATGCTCTGGAAAGAGGACTGGATGATGGGGCAGGTGAGGTAGGAGTAAAGGTGTGTTGTTGCCACAAGCTCACTCCACAACCCCAGAGACGGCCTCCTCTTCCACATTCATCTTCTGAACCTATGACTTGAGACACTTCCCTGTGCCACTTTGGTTAAATAAATGTGCTCTTACAGACTCACTGAGAGAGAAATTAGGGAAACAATTCCTTTCGCAATAGCATCCAAAAAAATGAAGTATCTAGGAATCAACCTAACAAAAGAAGCAAAAGGCCTCTACACTGAAAACTACAGAACTCTGAAAAAGAGATGGAAGAGGATATAAGAAAATGGAAAAAATATCCCCTGCTCCTGGGTAGGAAGAATCAACATAGTGAAAATGGCCATACTATCAAAACTACTATGCAGATTCAATGCAATCCTGATTGAAATTCCAACAGCATATTTCACAGAACTAGAAAAATTAATCCAAAAATTCATTTGGAACCAGAAGAGACCTAGAATAGCAAAAGCCATTCTAGGCAACAGAGGCATGGCAGGGGGTATCACAATTCCCAAGTTGAAAGTGTACTACAAAGCCACTGTGATAAAAACAGCATGGAATTGGTAAAGAAAAAGTCCCAAGGATCAGTGGAATAGATTGGAAGATGCACACACAACTCCAGACATACTCAGCTACCTCACCTTTCCAAAGGAGCCAACCATCCTCACTGGAGGAAAGATAGCCTCTTTAATAAATGGTGTTGTAAAAATTGGATCTCAACCTGCCAAAGATTAAAACTAGACTCTCATCTCTCACCATGCACTAAACTAAAATTCATGTGGATTAAAGATCTAAATATTAAAACAGAAACACTAAACTTGCTGGTAGATAAGTTAGGCAGAACTCTGGAAGACATTGGCATAAGAAAAGACTTCATGAAGAAATCCTCAGTAGCACAGGAACTAACAGAAAGAATCAACAACTGGGATCTCATCTTATTAAAAAGCTTCTGCACTGCAAAAGAAACCATGAACGGAATTAAGAGACAACGTACAATGTAGGAAAAAATTTTTACCAGCTGCTCCTCAGATAAAGGACTGTTATCTAGAATATATAAAGAACACAAAAAAAACAGTCTCCCCAAATATAAAGACCCAATTAAAAAATGGGTATCTGAAATAAACAGACATTTCTCAGACAAACAAGTAAAAGCAGCAAGTAAATATATAAAAAATGTTCCACATCACTGGTCATTCGAGAGATGCAGATGAAAACAAAACTGAGATTCCACCTCACCCCACAAAAAATGGCTGCTATCAAGAAATCAAGAAATCAATCAATAACAGATGTTGTCGGGGAGAAAGGAACCCTTCTCTATGTTGGTGGGAGTGCAGACTGGTGCAGCCACTGTGGAAATCAATGTGGAGATACCTCAAAGAGCTGGGGAGGTTCCATTTGACCCAGCCATAGCTCTGCTGGGTATCTTTCCAAAAGAATTAAAAGAATCATATTACAGTGATATATGTGCCCCTATGTTTATAGCGGCACAGTCTGTAATAGCTAAAACTTGGAAACAGCCCATTTGCCCATAAGTTGAAAACTGGATAAAGAAGATGTAGTTTTTGTATAAAATGGAATACTACTCAGCCATAAAGAATGAGAAATTAGAGATATTCATAGGAAAATGGATACATTTTGAGTATATACTCCTAAGTGAAATAAGTAAGTTACACGTGTAAATACTGAATAGTTTCTCTGGTATGAGGGAGGGTAGGGACAAGAGGAACAAATGAGAACCAGGACCTGTCATGTAAAGGTACAAGATCCCAGTAATGAAGGTAACTGTACTGTATACCTAGAATGTACCAATAAACTCAATAAAAAGAAAAAAAATAAATAAATGTGCTCTTGCTCATGATTCATTCCTTCAACAGATACCGCAAATACCAAGTGAAATTTGAATTTTTTTTATTGTGACAACCTGAGTTACAAGGATTTTATTCCCGGCCCAAGCAAGAGAGTATCTGGGTTAAACAAATACGCTATTTCAGACTTCTCTAGCTCAAAGAAGCTACTAATATTTACCAAATTATATTTGACATGTTTGGGACACAGGAAGCTATACTGCAGAAGTAATGAACAAGCCAGAACTCATTTCCCTCTGTTGCTATGATGACTGTACCACAGCTTTCGAGTTGCTGTGCTTCCTCATTGCTCTGCGTTACACTGATTAGTTTTTCTTTTTGTGTAATTTTTTTCCGATATTCATTTTTATCAATACATGTTTACAGTAAATAGTAATCACATTCTTTGTGTGGCATTAGACTCAACTCATCCTTATGAAGAGAGGAAGTGCTAAGAAGAGAACAGATTCCTCAAGGTTCCAGTAGAGAAACCAAGTGACTCTTAAGTTGGATATTTGGAAATCTAACACAGGGACAACTTGAGGAAGTGCGGGCAGATGTGGGAACCCACAGAGCGCAGTACAGTGTCCGGGTGCAGTTCCAGCAGTCACTGATAGCCCTAGACTGGAAGAGGTGTAAGGAAGAGTGGTTTATGGACCCCAAGGCGGAGAAGGCTGCCGATCAGGGACAGGCCTGAAGCTCTGATTGAGACTGCCCTGTCCAGGAAGCATGGAAACCCACACTCCACTTTGCTGTCCTCCTTCTCTCCAACGGCCCGCTGGTGCTTGTGTCTTTGGCTGTGCTCCTCCCAAAGCCAGGGGTCAAAGGAACCAATTAGCATAGTTTGAACAACCTGGCTTCCTAGGCTAGAAAGGAGATAGAGAATCTCAGTGGCGAATGGAAAGCATCTGGGAGAAGCAGGAACTTCCCGGGTAAACACCGCACATAGTCAGGAAGAGCCTAGGTGGCACAACTGTGGTCTGGGCCCCCGCTTCACAACCTTGTGGATCCATGTGTTGAATTAAAAAAAAATAAAAAAGAATGAGGCTATGGCACTTGTGATTATAGCTTGAAACTGATAATCCTGTCTGCATAGCTCATGGAAAAAGACTTCATCTTTCTGAGGAAACAATGTAGAGGAAATAATGAGCCATTTATGTTTGGAGAAAGAACAATAATGTATTTAAATTCCTTTATAGGATGGAAAAGAGAACAAATCATCAGAAAGCTATGTTCCCACCATCTACATTCACATGTACAGGAAGGCTTCCAACCTCATTACCAGAGCTGAAAAGAATTTGTGCAGTCATTGCATTTTTAAGGCTAAAAATACACTTTTCCCGGAAACTAAAAATAATAATTCTCTTTGGCGGGGGTGTGGGGGGTGTACTGGGACTGAACTCGGGACCTAGCACTTGCGAGGCAGGTGGTAGAACCACTGAGCTAATTCCCCAGCCCTAAAGATAATAATTGAGTAAAAATATAGAGCAAACAAATAGACTTCAGGGACCATACCAGTGTCAACCAACCTTTAAAAGATGTCAGGCTGAAGGGTTTTTCTGCTGCAGAGAATTCACTGGAATCAGTCAGCATGTTTGTCTGCACCTCACTTCCTCTAAGCCTGCTCTGGAAAGAAGCCATAACTTTCTCTAAACTTTCTCTGTTCGGGATTAATAAACCCTAGTAAATACCTCATTACCAAGTATTATAATTTCCCATTTGCCATCACTTGCTGTGTTCCTCACAGCTCAGAGTCCACCCACTTTCCAAGCCGTGCAGGAGAAATTGCTGTTGTCCTCTTTTTATGACAACATCCCCGTCAGAAGCAAATTCTGATTCCCATAGGTTTGGAGTAGCAGAAGCCAAAAACAGAAAGGGGACAAAAGGTCTTTGCAGGGTGAGGCTCTGGTCATCAGGTGTTTGTGTCGCTGTCCTGTCATGGGGCTGCCTGTGAGCAAGCCTGGCCATTGCAGTGACTTAGACTGTGTTATCCTTAGTTAAAAGACGGAAGACCAAACAGGTCCCACTCAATATACGGTACCATCACTAAAATCAACTGTGTGCTAGAGGGGAAAACATCAAAATGTTGGACAGTGAGCTGATACAGCGACAGCGACATTGTCCTCCGTGTAGAAGACCCACACTCCGTCCCTGGGATTCCTGGCTTCATTATCCTGACCGAGACAACGAACTTAATGAGAACTAAGCTGCTTTATTAATATTAGGGAGTTGGTTGGAGCAGAAGCTTTCAAAGTATTTTCCATTAGTTGGTACCTTATTTTTTATGAAGCTGGCACTGCAGATATTTTATCATCCCAAATACTGGGAAATGTTCCCCCATAGGAGGGTGCCCTATGGTATTTCTGGGACACATCAAAAAATCCATGTCTGGGCAGACAGAGAACATGAACCCACCAAGCCAGAAGCTGGGACTGCTTGCCATCTTTGAAAGCCCCTTTGTTTACTCCATCTTCCTCTGCCTTCATGAATATTTTTATCATCAAGATACTTGTTTCCATCTTTTGCCATACTTACATGGGTCTCTATCTGGTACTTTTCAAAAATTGTTTTCAAAATGTACCCAAGCCAGATTCAGAACTTCAACATTTCCCGTGGACTCAGCCTCTCAGCAAATATAAAAATCAACAGTTGGGCACCAGAACTTTCTGACCTGAAACTGTCAATCTATCCTTTTCCACCTGCCTCGGTGCCCTATTCTACTTTTATCCAATTATAATGCAATTATCAAAATAGGATAAGCCGACGGTTTGTTGGAGGATTTTTTTGAATGCCAATTTAAGGAGGTTCCAAATAGAAATTAAAAACTCAAACAGAAATACAGAGAGAGAGAGAGAGAGAGAGAGAGAGAGAGAGAGAGAGAGACCTATAATGGCATTAAAACAGAGCTAGGTAAAGACAATACTTGAGAGACAAGATTCTCACCAATGGGCTCCTGATGAATTAATTACACTATAGCTGATGTGGCCAGCTAGACATATATTATTTGGGAGGGAAATGACTATTGCTAAACCTCAGTGCTCCTTTGTAATAAAATAGGTACCAGAATGATATTGAAAAATGACCTAGCCATGTAACTTCAGGCGATATTATATAGGAAGCGAAAATGAATGTACCAAACTGGCATAAAGGAAAGCATTGTGGGCAATAAAACCAGTCCAGACTACCAAATTAGAAGTTGTAGCTCAGCTGTGTGGCCTGAAGTAATTTCTTTCCCTTCTCTGAACCTCTGGTGCCACCTTCTTCAATTTTCTCATCAATTTAGCCAATGTGCTCAGCTGTTCTGGACCTTCCCCTGTTGGGGAACACTGGCCCTTTTCCTCAAAATCAACTGACCATAAAGCATGGGGCTCTTTTAGGGTTTGGCTCTATTCTGCCATCCATCTTGTGCCATTAGGAAAATGTCGCTATTACCATAAAGTCCCAAAATCACATACTGCAAATCCTCCAACTTTATTTTCTGACAAGATGGCTTATAGGCGGGGCTGTAGTTCAGTGGTAGAGCTGTAGGGTGCTCGCCAGTGTGCACGAGGCCCTGGATTCCATCCCCAACACCACGAAAAGACAAGCTCATCATGCCTATTTTAGGTTCTCTGCGTTTCCATACACAATGTAGAATCAGTTTGACGGTTTCTGCTCCCAAAGTATGATTTTGACTGGACTTGGATTGCATCTAAAGATTAGTTTGGAGACAGTTGATCCCTTAACAGAACTGAGATTCCTAATCCATGGCCAGCAACATTTTCTAGTTTGTGACACAGTAATCTTTTAAAATTTTTCATTCCTAAGACTTTTACATTTTTACCGCACTGAACATAATCTGATAGATTTTGTTAACCGGGCAGCTTTCTTCCTCGTGCCGGCATAGGCTCCCACCTCACATAACCAGGTTCACCACCCTCCACTCCAGTCCTCCTTCAGGAGGACCACCCAGCCTCAGCCAGAAAGCAATTACTCCAACCTCTGAACTCCCACAACCCCACACTTCCGTACAGCGCCTCTCACTAACTGCCTTTATTCAATGCATGTGATCTGTGCTTGTGCCTCTACTAGAAACAAATTAGTTGAGGGCAAAATCCCTGTCCAATTTATCTCTATGTGCCCCAGGACTTAGGACTTACTGCATATATATAAATGTTAAGTGAAAATAAATTTTTCATCTCTTTATCCATCCTGTAGTTGAGCATGATCCTCCACCCCTGTGTTCGATCAAGTCAACATTTTTCATTTCAATACAAACACTTCATTGTCAACGTGGGACATTCAATCTTGACAGCAAAAATATAACTACTCTTTTTTTTTTCCATCGAGTTTATTAATACTTTTTAAGTATACAGTACAGTTACATTCATCATTGGGATCATGTACCTTTACATGACAGATCTTGGTTCTCATTTTTTCCCCATACCCCTACCTTCACTTCACCCCCTCCACCCTACCTAATTTACAAAGGCTTTGTTTCTATTTTTTCCTTTTCTCATTTTTTTCTTGCCCTTTATTTCCTTTCACCTACCCTTCCCACTTCCCCTGTACCTTTAGTGCTTTTCTTCCTATTTCACATTGTCAGTTACACAATTTGGATCTTATTTACACTTTTAGTTTTTCATACCAGAGAAACTATTTGGTATTTACACATATATGTCTTATTTATTTCACTTAAGAATATGGTCTTAATATGCATCCATTTTCCGATGAATGACTCTAGTTTCTCATACTTTATGGCTAAGTAGTACTCCATTTTATAGAAAACAACATCTTTTTCCAGTCTCCAACTGATGGTCAATTGGGCTGTTTCCAAGTTTTAGCTATTACAAACTATGCCACTAAAAACATGGGTGTGCCTATATCACACTGTGGTATGATTCTTTGAATTCTTTTGGAAAGATACCCAGCAGAGGGATGGCTGGATCAAATGGAACCTCTAGTCCTAGTTCTTTGAGGTATCTCCATATTGATGTACAAGGGTTCCTTTCTCCCTACAACCCCATCAGCATTTGCTATTGGTTGGTTTCTTGATAGCAGCCATTGTTTCTGGGGTGAGGTGGAATATCAGTGCTGTTTTCATCTGCATCTCTCGAATGACCAGTGATGTGGAACATTTTTTCATATATTTATTTGCTTGTTTGTCTGAGAAATGTCTGTTCATTTCAAATGCCCATTTTTGAATTGAGTCTTTATATTGGGGGGAGCTGGGGTTTTGTTTTGTTTTGTTTTGTTTTGTTTTTAGTTCTTAATATAGTCTAGATAGTAGGCCTTTGTCTAAGGAGCAGCTGGTAAACTTTTTTCCCATATTGTAGGTTGCCTCTTAGCTCTGTTGGTGGTTTCCTTTGCAGTACAAAAGCTTTTTAATAAGATGAGATTCCAGTTATTATTATTTGTGCTAGAACCTGTGCTACTGAGGATTTCTTCATAAAGTCTTTTCCTTTGCCAATATATTCCAGAGTTCTGCCAAACTTATCTTCCAGCAAGGTTAGTGTTTCTGTTTTAATATTTAGATATTTAATCCACATGGATTTTAGTTTAGTGCATGGTGAAAGATAAGGGTCTAGTTTTAATTGTTGGCAGGTTGAAATCCAGTTTTTCCAACACCATTTATTACAGAGGCTAGATTTTCCCCAGTGAGGATGGTTGGCTCCTTTGTTAAAGATGAGGTAGCTGAGTACATTTGGAGTTGTTTCTGTATCTTCCAATCTGTTCCACTGATCCTCAGGTCTGTCTCATTGCCAGTACCATGCTGTTTTTATCATAGTGGCTTTATAGTATAGTTTCAACTAGAGGATTGTGATACACCATGCCATGTCTCTGTTGCTTAGAATGACTTTTGTTATTCTAGGTCTCTTCTAGTTCTAAATTAATTATTTGATTGGTTTCTCTACTTCTGTTGGGATTTCAATCAGGATTGCACTGAATCTGCATAGCAGTTTTGGAAGTATGGCCATTTTCACTATGTTGATTCTTCCTACCCAGGAGCAGGGGATATCTTTCCATTTTCTTATATCCTCTTCAATCTCTTCTTTCAGATTGCTGTAGTTCACAGTGTAGAGGGCTTTTGCTTCTTTTGTTAGATCACTTCCTAGATACTTCATTTTTTTGGATGCTATTGTGAAAGGAATTGTTTCCCTAATTTCTCTCTCAGTGAGGCTGTTATTTGGGTACAAGAAGGCTATTGATTTTTGTGGGTAGACCTTGTATCCAGCTACTCTGCTGAAAGTGTCAAGTCTAGAAGTCTTTTGACAGAGTTTTTTGGGGGTCTTCTATGTGGAGTATCATATTGTCAGCAAATAATGACAGTTTATCTTCTTGCTTTCCCATCTTTATTGCTTTAATTTCTTTCTCATGTCTAATTGCTGTGGCTAATGTTTCCAGAACTTACTGAACAGGAGTAGTGACAGTGGACATCCTTGTCTTGTTCCTGGTTTTAGCATGAAGGATTTTGGTTTGGGGCGATTTAATATGATGTTGGCTGTTTGTTTTTCATAGATAGTGTTTATCAAGTTGAGACCATCAATTCCAATTTTCTGCAGGGTTTTTATCATGAATGGGTGTTGAATTTTATCAAATGCTTTTTCTGCATCTATTGAGATGATCATATGGTTTTTGTCCTTGATTCTGGGGATAGAGTGTATTACATTTATTGATTTATGTATGTTGAACCATCCTTGGATCTCTGGAATAAATCCAACTTGCTCAGGGTGTATGATCTTCTTGATGACCCTCTGTATTCTGTTTGCCAGTATTTTATTGAAGATTTTTTGCATCTATGTTCATTAAAGAGATTGCCTGTAGTTCTCTTTTGTGGTTGGGTCTTTCTCTGGTTTGGGAATCAAAGTAACACATGTTTCCAGGAATGAATTTTGAAGTATTGCTTCCGTTTTAATTTCATTGAAAAGTTTAAAGAGTAGTGGCAATAGTTCTTCTCTAAATGCCTTGCAGAATTCAGCAGTGAAGCCATCAGGACATGGGCTTTTCTTAGTAGGTAAACTTTTAATTACCTTTTCAATATCACAGATTGTAATTGGGGTGTTTAGAATTTTTTTATCTTCTTCATTCAACTTTGGTAATTTATAAGTATCAAGGAATTTGTCCATTTCTTCTGTGTTTTCCATTTTATTAGAGTACAGGTTCTCGAAGTAGGTATTGATGATCCTCTGGATTTCTGCTGGATCTATTGAGACTTCACCTGTTTCATTCCTAATTGCACGGATCTGAGCCTTTTCTTTCCTTTTTTGATAAGCTTGACTAAGGGTTTGTTGATTTTATTCATTCAAAAATCCAACTCTTCAATTCATTGATTTTTTTTTGTATTGTTCTCATAGTTTCTATTGCCTTGATTTTTGCTCTGACCTTTATAATTTCCTCCCTTGTGCAAGATTTGGGTTTTTCTTGCTCTTTTTATAGGAGCCTAAGATTCATCATTAGATTGTTTATTTGAGCTCACTCTGTTTTCCTAGTGTGGGCATTCACTGCTATGAATTTTTCCACGTAGAACTGCTTTCGTTGTGTCCTATAGATTCCTGTATGTTGTATTGGCATTATCATTTATTTGTAAAAACTGACTAATTTCTTCTTTAATTTCCTCTGTGACCCATTGATTGCTCAGGAGAGCACTGTTGAATTTCCATGTGTTTGTCAAATTCTTACGGCTTCTTATGCTATTGATCTCCAGCTTATTTACGCTATGGACTGATAATATACATGGAATAACTTCTATTGCTTTGCATCTATTTAAACATGTTCTATGAGCTAGTATGTGGTCTATTTTGGAGAATGACCCATGTGCAGCTGAAATGAATGTGTATTCTGATTTTGTGGGATGGAACACACTGTAGACATCTATTAAGTCCATTTGTTCAAAAGCTTGGTTCAGTTCTAGTATTTCATTGTTGATTTTTTTGTCCAGATGATCTGTCTATTTGTGACAGTGGAGTATTTAGGCCCCCCCCCACTACAATTGTATTAGTGCTTATTTGGTTTTTCATGTCCCTTAATATTTGTTTTATAGTTGAGGGCATTAATATCTGGTGCATTATATTTATGATTGTCATCTCTTTCTATTGGATGTTCCCTTTACAATGATGTAATGACCTTCTTTGTCTCTCTTAATCAGTTTTGGTTTGAAATTTACTTTGTTTGCAAATATGATAGCCACCCCTGCTTTTTTCTGGGCTCCTTTCAAATGGAGAATTGTTTTCCATCCTTTCACTTTCAGTCTATGAGTTTATTTTTTAACTAGGTGTGTTTTCTCAACAGAACATATTATTGGATTTTCTGACAGTCTATTTCTTTTGATTGGTGAATTGGGCCATTGACATTAATGGTTATACCTGATATGTACTGACATCATTGCCATGTTATTGTCCTGTTGTTGGCTCTTTTTAATTTTCCCCCCTCCCTTTAGTTTCTTCCCTTGCCTAATTGATTTGCTCTGTTGGGCCTCATGATGTTGTGACCTTCATTGTCCTATTCTAGGATATTGTCTAGAAGAGTTTGTAGTACTGGTTTGGTATTCATGAAGTTTCTCAGGTATTCTTTGTCATGGAAGTTTCTTATTTCCCCATCCATTTTGAAAGAGAGTTTTGCAGGATACATCAGTCTAGGTTGGAGGTTGTTTCTTTTACAGCTTGAAATACCTCACTCCAGGCTCTTCTTGACCTGAGGGTTTGTGTTGAAAAGTCTGCTGTGAACCTGAGGGGATTTCCTTTGCATGTGATTTGTTTCTTTTCTCTAATTGCTTGTAGTATTTTGTTCCTCTGTTGGGTTTCCAGGATCTTGATTATTATATGTCTAGGTGTAGATTTTTTTGATCATAGCTAATTGGAGTCCTATAAGCCTCACTTATCTGTATGTAGCATTCTTTCCCTCTGTTTGGGAAGTTTTCTGTCATTAATTCTGGGAACAGCTTTTTAAAGTCATTTGTATTTTCTCCTGCTATTTCAGTCTTATGTTATTCTTCTTTGCATCATCTGGGAGGTGTTGGATTGATTTCTCATGATTCCCTTACTGTTTCTAAGAGATCACTCTTTTCATAGTCACTGATGGCAATCCTATCTTCTATATCTGAAATTCTAGCTTGACATTTGTTCATCCTGCTGCAAATGCTTTCCATTGAATTTTTAATCTCCTGGATGTCTGTATGAATTTGTTTCATGGTTTCAGTTCTTTCCTATGTTGGCCATTCATTATTTCCATTTCTTTTCTATTATGGGCATTCATGGTTTCTATGATGGTTCTGAACTCATCTATTTTTTTCAGTTTCTGTTCTAGAACCTCTGATCATGTCTTTAATTCTTCTCACCATCTCTGTAGTTATCTGGGATATTATTTCTGTTTTGAATATTTCTAGATTTTGAATTTTTCTGATTGATCTGTTTTGTTACATCCTGTGCTATGAGTTCAGGTTGTCCTGGTGGTTGATTATCAGATTTTTCCACCCCATTTCCCCTGAAATTTGCTGTTGGTGAACTGGAAGTCTGTATTTGTGCCTTGCTTAAGTGTTTTCTCATTTTTTTTTCAGTTTTAATTGAGTTTATTGGTACATTTTAGGGATACAGTACAGTTACATTCATTGTTGGGATCTTGTACCTCTACATGACAAGTCTTGATTCTCATTTTTTCCCTTACCCCTGCCCTCCCTTTACCCCCTCCTCCCCTCCCCATCTACAAACACTTTATTTGCATCTTTTCATTATCTCACATTTTTTTCTTTTCCCTTATTACCCTTCCCCTACCCATCCCACCTTCCCTACACCTTTAGCTCCTTTCTTCCCATTTCCAAATGTCAGTAATCTTATTAGGATCTTAAGTATTATTGCAGATTATTCACACCATCATTTTTATTTTTGTTGTTGGTACTGCCCTTGGTTTAATTCCTTGGTTAGTACTGCCATCTTCCTGATATAGCTGCTCTTTAGGTTTTGAGTCTCTAATGACTCAGAGACACTCCCATTTTCATAATATCAGAAAGGATAACTGATTAAATCAATCACTATATTTTAGCCCAATTGGTACAATTAGCAACACAATAGCATCAAGTACATCTTAGAAATTGAACATTTGTGGTAGTTATTAATCTCTCACCTTTAACCATGTGAATTAAATCAAAATCAAGAACCAGACAAAAATATGTTTATGCTGAATAAACTCTTCAATATAGCGACTTTACCCTTCAGTGGGGACTTAGAAGGAGTTGGGAGGAGAGAAATAGATAGGTAAATCAATAGCAGAAGGTTTCAAGTGAAGCCAGAGGACACAGGAAGTTCGCACAAACTCTAGGAAACTGTTGAAGACAAGAGGGAAAGACAGAGCACAAGAACAAAGACAAGAATAGAACAACTTAACAGTAATAAGGAAGCTATAAATTGTGCTCACTTTCCTTTGAAACTAAAGACAATTGACCATAGGAAAAAGAGAGGAGAGGAGAAAAGAAAGAAAAAAACCCAAATTAGGGCAGGAGCAGAAAGAAAAAGGGAGATGAAGAATACTATGGGGAAGCAAGAGACTGAATGGGAAAAAGAAGGAAAAAAAAGGAAGAATTTGAAGAATGGGAAAAAATAAAACTTTTAGGATAAAAATTAAAAATAAGAGGAAAAGAAAAAATTTGAAGAGCCCCTTTCAGGGTATATCTCTGCTGTCACAATAGACAATATAGGCAGCAATGTGCAGAACTAAATCAATTAGTCTCAGCTAGCCAATGGCAGATCCCTGAGATTCAGGCTGAATTCTGGTGGCAAGGTCCAAGTTGAGTTCCCTGAACTCCTGCAAGATTGAACTCTGCAAGTTTGTACTGCAGGTTTCAGCTGCCCTTCCCCTGAAGATAGTCCAAGTTCTGATGGAAGGTGGTGTTCCCTCCTACTTACCCATTAAGGAGTCTGATGTGCCTTTATTGTGGTTGTTCACTTCCGTTCCATTTCTGGAATTCAGTATAACGGCCTGTATGACCACCTGTGCCTCTGCAGAGTGGATCCTCCAGGCATCAGCACAACCAGGAGGCCTGAGAGCACAGGGTGGGAGGTGGGGAATGTTGAATAGGCACCCACATACCTGGCCAGTCCTCACTGGTCCACTCTGATGAAGACCCTTGTCACTGGAGGTAGGGGAGCAATGAGCTAACTGAGTGGCTGGGCCAATATAACTACTCTTACTGGGCTATATAAATCCTTGCCTCTTTGATATTCTGAATCTTCTTTTGGCTAGACTGTAGGGCCTACACCAAAAACATTTCCATAAACTGCAAGTTGTAGCAACACCACATTTCCTAAACCATACATTTCATGATTTTGAACATATTCCAGTGTTTACTTGTGACACCTATACTTAACCAGGTCCATATTTTATTATCAGAGGCACCTACCCTTTGATTTCTTTTACCATAATATACTTGGTAATCAAATTGGCTGCAGTTAATGGCATTTCAAAGTGCTGTGTAGTCCTGGAACTCAGGAAGGGAGCAAGATGAGTGGAAATGCAAACCACACTGCAGGAAATCACTGTGTAATGCCCAGCATCTGCCTGCCAAGTGTGAAATGGCCATAATGGGTTATGGGGAGTGGAAACCGATTCTCAAATCTCAATGTACCATCCTATGAAACGGATATTGGGTCTACTTTGTCTTCTTTTAAAGGTGATTACTTTTGAGAACACAGCTGAGGAAAACTTAAAGTAATTCTCTTGAAATGGAGTGTTAGCCAGGAAACTTGGTTTGGCAGTGAGAGCCATGATCCAGAGACAGGCTTTCGCATGATCCCATTCTTTTCACTGAGCTATTATGCTTTGAAGGACTGGCTCAGGAAGCCACACTATCTTTCCTCTCTGCCCTAGGTGCCCATCATTTGGAAAGGGGACAACATCATCCAAACATCTAAAACCTACAGCCATGAATATTCTGGACTAGGGTGGCCTAATTTGTGTAAACAGCTGCAATGATAATCACAGCACATCTGAGTTTTCCTATCAGCTTTAGTATTCATCAGCTCTCTCATCTTAAAGGAAATAATTAAAATCTTTGTTAAATTGTTATCCAATCTAGAAGAATTCCCATTCTAGAAACACCTCCAAGGGAGATATAAAGGTAACTATGGTATACTCTGCTAACTAGATACATTTTTCATGAAATGTTGCTTAAAATAACCATTCCTTAGGATACTTGTTAGGGAAATACCTATCCAGTTGCCACAGTCAAACAATACACCTGAGTTATCAATTACACAAAGGATTTTTGTAAAGGATATTAATATTTGTAAAGAAAATGAATATCCACAAAGCAAAGATGGATGATGCAGGGCTCGGGTATGTACAAACTCAAGGATTTTTCATTTTTTTTAGCTTGTAGAGCAAAGGGGAAATTCTGTAAATCTCAGTCTTCCAGAAATGTTTAGAAGTTGAAGTGATGAGGAGTAAGAGCAAGCAGAAGACTGGAATTTATTAAATTTTACTTAATATGGACCTTGATGTACAAAACAGTAACAGAACTGAAAGAAGCAGAATTCCACACATCCTCCCTCAACAAATTCCACAGAAGACAAAGACTGAGGCCATATTTCTTTGGAGAGCAGAAGAGCAAGCAGATGAAACAGGACATGAGCTTCCGACAGAGCTAAGTTAAAACTGAGCTCCATTACTTTTAGAGCTGTGTGAAAGAGGTAGGTTTGTCTGTCTGGGAGGTACAAAGGCAAGGCCTCAAGGCAACCCACACCAAGACCTAAGGAATCTGAACAACTTAGCCAAGAAAAGAAAGGAAATTCTAGGCAGAATGAATAATATAGTTGAAGGCCTGAAAATAAGAGAGAAAATAGCACACTGAAGAACCTGACAATAGGGTAGTCTGGCAGGACTGTAGAGCTGAGGGCGGACAGTGGGAATAAATGAGCCTGGAAATGTAAAAAGAACAGAGTTCATTCTATTAAGCCAAATTAAGGGTTTGTCCTAAATGCATCTCTGTACTTGGGTGATAAAGTTTGGCCCAAAGCAACTTCCATACAAAATGAATTGTACTCTAGCTTGATAAATAAACAGATTGTGACATGAGAGTACAGCCTTGTAACCAAGCAACTTGGTCTCAACCAATCATAGCAGTGACCCCCCCCAGCCAATCAGAGGTTGAAAGCTGATAAAATATGACCATATAAGGCAAGTGCCCACTGCAGCCAATCAGGTTTTCACTAGCTATAAAGGTAGGCTGATATGTGATGGGTGGGATATTTTGATCCAACTTGGTTGTGGTATGCTTCCCTGTTCTAAAAACTTTTTCTTGCTCCAATAAACGTTATTGTATTGAATTCATATAATATCAGAGTTTGCTTTAATAATCCAAAAGGGAACACGTTCCAGTGGAGGAACATGGTATCACTAGGCCTTCATGAAAAAGAGAAGACCAGCATTTTTTTGTGGATCATTGGATAGGAGGGAAATGGAGGGAGAAGTAAAGAATGGCATCCAGCTTGGGGGAGGAAGCAATTGAATGACGGAAAGCAAAAGTTGGAATGTAGATGAAGTGTCGGAGAGGCAAAGTTGTAAACAAAGTCCAGGGCAGCTATGAGAGTCCCAAGGAACAGTGACTGCTGCTTGTGACAGTGGCAGAAAGAATCACCGAGAAACACCTTTGTTCAGCCCCCTCTGAACATCGGCAGCTCATCGATAACTTTAAAGAAGAAGAATGCTACTCTCAACCCTGTGTTGAGTGTTACTGAAATTAAATAATTTACCTGGCCCGGGATTTAGCTCAGTGGTTCCAGCGCCTGCTTTGCAAGCGCAGGGACCCGAATTCAATCCCTGGTACCAAAAAAGGAAAAAAAAAAGAAATTAAATAATTTAAATAAGGGGATCCCATTAGAATCTTCTAAGACATCCCGCTCCAGGCGCACACACCCAGAAAATGCTTACAGTAAAGAACTATCAGAAGCCAAATACCTGGTTTGCCTTTTAGCCCAAGAGAGTCTACAGGCCTGGAAAAGTTAAGTTTCACCAGCTAGTGTTGCAGCCCCCAAAGGGTAGAAGTCACCGGAGGTAAAAGAAAAATTTCAGGCTCTGCTGGTCTGAGTAATGGTGAAGTGAAGCTTCCTAAAGAGAGCATCGTGTAGATGGTGATGTGGAGCACAATTTCCACAGGGTGTTGGTTTTAAGAAACATAGAGCATCTTCAAGCCTTTGCAATTTTTCCTTGAATGCAACTATTTTAACAGTTTCAAGTCTAAAGCCTTAGAGTCCCCTCCCTTCTTCCTGAGAAGAAACCCTCTTTATGCGCTACAAGGAGGAGACACCTTTGAGAAGTG
>NW_022900949.1:22547583-22561417 GCF_012274545.1 Fukomys damarensis | reverse complement strand
GCCTGCCTTGCAAGTGCAAGGACCCGAGTTCGATCCCCGGTACCAGAAAAACAAACAAACAAAACAAAACGAACAAACAAATCACACACCCTGAAGAGCAGGAAGAGGGTCAGCCGGGGAGGCACACCTTCAGCGAAGATGTGCGGCTGTAGTTAGTGGGCATTTATTAAACCCCAAGTCACCCTGAAGGAAACATTCCTTCTGTATCATGGTTAGCAAGTTATTGGAGAACTACTAGATAGAGATGATATACAGATAGGTAAAGATTGCGTTGCTTTTGTGAAAAATTAAATATGACAGCCTACTTGAAAGGCAAAAATTTAATAGCACTAATATTTATACCTCTGCATAGGAACTCTCTCAGGTGATTTCAGAGGTTTTCTTCTTCTCACTACCAATACCCATAATGTTGTCTCTTCTGCATCTAGTAATCAGATTCACCAAAAAAAAAAAAAAATTCTAATTGCAGGATAGGAGGACATGCAGCTATTCCTAATGCCTCAGCAGTAAACCTATGAAACAATGAACCCTTTAGTAATTCTTGTTCCCTGAAAAACAGGAGGCTGGCAATAAATCCACCAGTGAAGTCAAGATCTACATTAGCAAGATGAAGCAGGGAATTAAAGCAATTATCTAAATAATTTATCATGAGCCTGGGGTAGGTAGCTGAATTACTTAAATTAATATTTCAGAGGGAAAATGCATCTTTGGAAAAAGGCCTTTGAAGACTTTTGGCTCATTGCATGTAGAACAAGAAAATCAGCACGATGATCAAGTCTGTGTATAAATGGAAGACACCCTCTACTGGATCTCTGCTTTGAAAGTGCAAAACTATTCGAGAGTAGTATTGTAGTTTAGAACTTTTGGCATTTGGCTCATAAAAGAAAACTTAAAACCTGAAGAAGACAAGACAATGATTTATTCACCAAGAATTCAGTCCTATCCAGCATTCTTTCCTGGGCTCCACAATGTGAAGGCTCAAAGACGCTTGTAGTCTTAATTGCCTTTCTTGCACTTGTCCCTTAGCAAGCCATGGCTGGTACTTGTTCTGATTACAGGCAAAAGAGGGATTTTGGAAGTTTCCCAAGGTGGGAGATTCCCTCACTTCCTTTACTGCAAAGTAAGCCTCAGAAGAAAGGTTTTTATTGATCTAAATCTGGTCGCTCTGTTCCTATATTACCTTACAGGAGGGGCATTGGGATAGCCAGAAGGATAGAGCAGGGAGACGGACACAGGAGCTTTTTCCAAGCAAATCCTACAACTGAAAATGTATCCCAGACCACAAACCAGCATCACCTTGTAGAAGGCAGCCTCGGACCCCACGCAGACCTGCTGCAGCTGAATCTGAACCAGCTCCCTGGGAGATGAAGGCTTCCGAAGCACTGACCTCAATGACACTCTGAGAATAGGAGTGTGAGGGCCAAGTTTTCAGGTCGAGGTGGGCTCCCTCTGTGCCCCCTCTATACACCCCTTGCCCAGAACAAAGCTGCAAAAGTTCCCCTCTGAAAAATTCCATTCTGTGTGACAGTCTCCCTGTGTTTCTTTTCCTCTTTTTAGGACAAGCTGTCTTAGGGCATCTCCACACTGTTTCTGTTCCTCTTTTTATGATCTAAAGATGAATTCTTCTTGCTTAAAATAATCAATGTTTTTTAAAAGGAGGATTGATGAAATTGATTTAGTCAATACAGGTACTAGTCATAGCTTATATAGGTAGGCATTGCTAATATAGACATTAATCATTGTTCACATATACAGTCTTTGTTAATTATAGAATTTGTTTAATCAGATGTCTTTTAAAAAGAAGAATTGATTCTGCGAATGTAGGCATTAGGTAATTTTCCAGTAAGTGCCCTCCCAGTGCCCCTCGAATATCCAATAAAATGTAAAAGCCCTCCAAGTATCCCTTGAATATCCAATGATAAGCAAGAGCTAAAAATAGAAACTATATAAGCAAAAAGTTTCCTTAACCCTATATAAACCCACTTCAAAAATAGATCTGGACTCTCAGTCTGAAGCCGCTGTGACGGTGACACCTGAGGGTCCAGGCTCGAGCTTGCAATAAACTCCTCTTGTGATTACATCGGACCTGACTCCTTGGTGATCTTTGGGGACTTCGCGACTTGGGCATAACAGGAGAACAAGAGGGGAAAGTTTCAACAACCTAGAAAAGGTAGGAGATAAAAATGACTCCACAAGGGGCTAGGGAATCCCTATTACAAGAGCAAGCAGAAGCCTGGCCACTGAATTGGGATCCCAAGGCTGTGGTCTTAGCCTTTCGACACTCCCAGCACCCCAGACTATGAGTGTTAATTACGGCACCAAAGTGTTGAGAGATTGGACTGACGGTGAATGTCATCTTAGGAGGGGAGACTTGCATCCATGCTAATGGCTTCCTAGGAGTCCAGTCCCTTTCCCTCAGAGACAGGCCATGTATGTGGAGGACCACAAGCCCCCGCAGTATTCATTAGAAGCTGGGGCAGGTGGGCTGGGGCAAACTGAGAATCGATGCACCTGTCTTGATTCTAAAATGGTGTTCACCTGAGCTGGGCATGATAAAAACATGCTGTTCCCACCATACGTGTGGCATTGGCTTCTGTTGGAACTTGTTACTGCTGCCATTGATGCAGTTATTTTGCTGACTGATTTTGCAGAGCCTGCATCCTAAGGCTATATTTTTTAATAAGTAGAAAGCTCACTTCAGAATGAGTGAACCGACTCCACATGGTGGCTGAAACCCATTTCCTGTTGCTTTCTCCTCAGAAAAGATGGAAAGCAGGTGGCTGATTTCCTCCCCAGAAAGGGCACAACTAGATCAGCTGAATGTCCTCATCTCTGGGCTGGAGGACTTCGGGGCCACCTTCCTCCTCCCTAATAAGAACAGCAGCTGTTTATTGAGCAAGAGGTTGTATGGCACCCCATGCTGAGTGCTGTATGTTCATTACTTGTTCTTTTTTGCAGGGGGAGGTACTGGGGATCTAACTCAGGACCTTGCACTTGAGAGGCAGAGGGGGAAACCTCTGATCTAAATCCCCAGACCCTGCTCATTGCTTCTTAATTCCATCATAGACTCTGATTCCCCCCTAGTTTTCTCATCTAACTTCCAAATGGTCCGCCATTCAACCTCTCTCTACCTCAACTTATCCACCTGTAAAAGGGCGCCAAGACCACCTCCCTGGCTGCTGGCAAGAGTTGCTTTCAGGATTCAATGAGAGCAGTAACTATTGTAAGGGCTTCTGACTGCTGAAGGAGCTTTTCTTTTCATCTCAACCTCTTCAACCATCTCAACCACAGGAAGATGAACGTGGCAGAAGGAGACGCAGGGTTCTTACTTACCACAAAGGAGCAGAGTGGCCGCTGGGAGCACTTCCTGCCGCTTGTTCCACGCAGCCCCTGAGCTGCCTCAATAAGGCACCGCCTTCTCTGCTCCTTTCCCAGAGCACACCCTCTCTCGTGGGGTGGGGACTCAGGACCTGCCTCTCTGTCGGACCTCATTACTAAGCTTGTCAAACTTTCTATGTAATTTCAGTCCGGTCCTTCACACTGAGCCACACACACCCCCAAACTGGAGCTGTCAGCAAGTTGTCCCCAGAGCCCCATCAGTTCGTGTCCCCCAACGCCCTAAGGTACTCACCCCTTCACTCATCAGTAGGACAGGTGTTTCATTCATTTGTGTATTGAGTGTTTGGTGAAGTCTCACTATATTTTAACATATTTAGAGCATTTCAAATGCCCTGGGATGAAATCCCACATGCCAGGTATAATCTGGTGCCTTACAACTCGGATTCTGGAAAATATCTATGAAATAGCATATCTCCAGCTATATGCGATGATTTAATCTTTCCAGTAGCCCTGTGAGACAAATATTGGCGTCCGAAGTCTACAGGGAAGGAAACAGATGCTCAGGGAGGGTAAAGGCTTGTGCAGAGTTATGGCAGTACTTTAGAAAACTGAAGTTGAGATCTAGAACTTCCGGTTGCACATCCAGGTGCCTTTCCATCAGGTCCCAGGTACCATCTTGAGCGATGAGGAAGAAATACCTTACAGGACTCAGTGGGGTGAGTCTCACCTCTGTTACACGTTGGAGCCTTGTAAAAGCATCTTCGGACGCTCAAGAAGGGATGCCGTTTGTTTGATTTAGCTGAATATCTATTTTCCTGTCACTACTTACTTCATAATAGTGTGAGACACATAGAGTACTGGCTGCTGCTTTATAGCGCTCGTCGAAAATGACTAAGTGTTACTTCATGTTTGGCAGGACCAGCGCATTTTGTCAGCTTGAAAGAATTTTTGGCCAACAGGTTTTGTTCCAATCCACAGTTGTTAACTATTACAGATGTTTGAAAAAAAATTTTTTTAAACTTCAGTTGGGCTGGTTGAAATACTAAACTGATGGCTGGGACCCATAGAAACTGAGAATTGCCCATTTCTGTAATGACACCGGTGCCCAAAAGTGAAGAAGAATTTCGTTTTCTTTCACTTCTCAAGACACAGATTTTTCTAAAGAAATAAGACCTTTGTGCTCTAAAAATGAGCTACGTGCTCTACACCACGCTGCAGAGAAATCCAAGTTAGTTGTATCATTTAGAAATTTCACTCAACCACTTGCAACAAAGACAAGGAATAGCAGACTCCTTTTATTTCTTTGTCACAATAGAGAAATCTAAAGACAGGCAGATTAGTGCTGGGGAAAACTGCCACGTCACCAATAACCCAGTCTCTTTCTGTCCACTAACCTTTCCATATGGCTTCCATGGTCAATTTTTTTTTTTTAATTTGGAGTAGTTGTAGTTCCACATTTCATATAGGAAGCAGAAGAAAGGCTTCCTAGATTCCAGAGAAACCAAGAATATATCTTTCAGTTCCTGGACAGTAAAAACTGAGTTTCTTAGGAAGAAACAGCAAATGGATATTGAATAACTATTGCCTAAGAGTCTCTGCCAGTTACCAAGAGATAAAAGACTCCCAGTCCATTTGGAACCTTCTTTGGATGAATTACAATCAGGAATCCATATGCTTTTAAAGCTAAAAGGGATGAAAGATAAACTAGTTCAACACATACATTTTCTAGTGAAACAAATGGAGGTCCAGAAAAGCCTCTGGGCTTGGCCAAGACAGCAAAGCAAGAGAGGCTTAGAGCTCGGACTGGGAATAGAGTCTCAGTAATTCTGACCTGAAGCGGTTCTCACCACCCCACACTTCCTTCCAAAGCTCACTTTACAATTACGGTATAATCATTTGTTGAAGTTTTATGGTATCCGATATAATAGATATAATATTCCTTTCTTCTGTTCCCACTGAGAAAGAAAAAGAAAGCAACCCACTGAAATTAAACACTGGCTTTAATACCGACAAAGGTGACAGGCAAACATTGTTATAGAATGGTAACAGGATGTCACAGAGGGGCACCAGCATTGGGGCCCCTGAAGCAAGAGTAACACAGAAAGCAAAGGGCTGTTTGGGCTGGGCACCACTTCGCTCTCCTTCTCCAGTCAGAGAAATCTGTCCTCCCTGCTGCAGGGTACACAAGGAGGCAAGGAAAGACAAGAAGTGGGTATCTCATGGAGTCCTCCTAATGGAACCTCCTCCATAGCCAGAGAAAACAGCCATCCTTCTCAACACCTACAACGTGTGTGCTTTCGCCCGCTATGTGTCCCCTCATGATATTCTACACTGATTTTTTACTGTGCCCTGCTATGGGACTCCAGAAAGTAAGGCACAAAAAGCATGAGAGTATTGTTCAATGCCATATGGCAGGGTGGGGACAAAACTGAAAGTAGCATTAAAACAGCAGGACTCCCTCCTCCGGATATCTTCTCTACCTGTGGCTGCCTGGCTGTAGATCCTACTCTGACCAAGCATCCATACACTGACTAGAAGAGCTCCAAGGACTTTTGCTGAATTCATATTAGTGCTCCAAATGTGCAGGACTTTGAAAGTAAGGGAACACCTGGGCTTTATGAAACTGGCTGGTACTGGAGAGTTAACAAATCAAGGATATTTTTAACTATCTTTTGGGTACCAAAAGTCCCTGGGATAATTGGTGATGATATTCTATGAGAAAGCTGTCAGAGCTGGGTGGGGAAAACAGAGGAGCAGGCTACAGTGTGACCGGCCTGCATGCAGGATGCTAGGTAGCGGGGGAGATGGATTTCCAAACAGAAACTAGACACAGGGGAAAAACACATTTCTTTATTATAACAACAGGTCCCTTAGAATGGCTGGGTCACAAGGTGTCAGTGTCTCATGATAGTGAGGTGGGATAGAAGGAAAGAACTTTCCTGGGGACACAGTGCAAGCTAACGTTGCACCTCTGTCATACAAACCATGAAAATCCTTCTGAAGGGCGACACCGTAAATTACCCCCAAGGCATCTGCCCCCTCGCTACATCCAGACCCACCCATTTGAAAATTATTTTCTTTGAGATTGTTTCAGGTGTTCCAACAGATTTGCCAAAATTTCACTGCTACTGTCAACATAAACCCTTTGATCCAACTGGTTCCTTCCTAGATTGTCTTTTCCAAGGATGTTTATAAACTGTTTAGAGTGTCGCGTATGTGCATCCATGAGAAGGACTCTTCTATTTGAGGGTTAAGCTTCCACTTGGTTCATACCTGACTCCTTCTAAAACAGGCCAGCTGACATTTGAAGGAAATTAGAATAGACTATATTCACGTGTGGGCAATAAAACAGGATGAGTTGGAAGCAGTGTTGCTTCACTCTTGGTCTCTATTTATTTTAAAGTGTTTAATTCGCCAAATACTTAGGCCATCTCTTGTTTTTTTCAAAAGTTGTGTCATCTAGAACCTCACAGAATCAGCAGATATCTGATCACTCTCCTTCAGGGTCCTCCTTCTACTCCTTGGAAGACAAAAAAAAAAAAAAAAAAAAAAAAAAAAAACAAGTGACCCAGGCACAAGTTGGAGAATACCCGCAGTCCCACTGAGTACTGGGGCTTCTCTCCATGAATGACCCTCTTGGCACTGCACTCCCAGCCAAGTCTGTGCTTGTGCAAGACCCCTGCCCACCACCATGACTCTTCCCAATCCAAAGTTCTTTGGTCAAAGCACCAACTCCGGGCCCCAGCAGGGCTGTTGATAAATTGGTTCTACTCACATTGCAATAGGTGGAATTACAGGATCTCAGCTGCCTAACGTTCCCAAGCCTGACTGAAACACATACTTATTTTTAAAATAGTAAATGCAACATGATTCCTGTAACTAACTGTTCTTTGTATAATGTGGCTTCCATGCTTGCTCACCACCTTGAGCATTTTCTTCTGGATGTTTTCCAGCTTGCCTGAGCCTCTTCTATGAAAAACAGAAATTTAAGAATCCAATTTCATTTTCCATTACTGGAGGGCAGAGTTAGAAAAAGATTTTCATTTTTAACGGGATGTGCTGGGCATTTCACATATGTAATACCCTCTCATCGTGACGCCGTGGTTAAGATGGTGTTCATCGTTCTGTGTTGGCTTCTCTCTTTTGCAGAAACAACAATAACAAAACAGAGACTAGGTCACACCTGGGCTGCTTCTTGGGTTTCTTTGAAGTCAAGCTCCTTCTAGCTCAGTATTCTGCTGTCTCTTTGGGGTTGGCTTCACCCTCATAATCTGAGGAAGCATTTTCCTGAAGAAAACAAGAGAAAAAGAGACAGGAGCAAAAAGAGAAGGCCCAGCTCTCTCTTACGGGAGGTTCTCAGAAGGACCACAGATCAGAATTGTCCCGCAACAATACCTAACTGCAAAGAGCCTAAGAAACGTACTGTTTAGTTGTACAGCTGTCAGCTCAACTAAAATTCGTTTTACTCTGGAAGACAGGGAAAACAGATGTGTAGAGATAACCAGTAGGGTCTGCGATACCTTTCCACTCCACAAAGCAGGTAATATTAATCTCATCAAAATGATGGGGAAACTAAGGGTCAAAATGTTTAAATGATTTGCTTGAGGTCATTCTGATGCGCTACACAAACTGGAAGTTTTTATACCAAATCTATTTCGTGTCTTCTCTGTGTTCATACTAAATACAGAGTCTCCTTCCATAAATGTATTGTCATATTTTACAGAGCTTTATGTCTTTGATTTTAATATGCTTAAAGAATGTCACCTTGGTCTCATAACCCTCTTATCACCGCCATAGCCTTGCATAAATCACATCGCCTCGTTATCACCACCGCCTCCTAACCAGATCCCCACTCCTCCCTCATCCCCTTTCTGTTTATTCTCCACACAGCAGGGCAAGTGGGCTTTAAAACATTCACGTCTGAAATTCAAGTGTGAGATATTTTAACACCATCGCATCCTCCTCAGATAAAGGTGAACGCCATCCATCTGTGTGGTCTGAGCCCACCTGCCTCCTCGGCTCTGTCTCCTCGTTCTCTGCCTCCCTTTCTGCGCTGCTCCGGATTCTGAGGATACTCCGCAGTTCCTCCTATCTCCGGGCCATTTCTATGGTGCCCCGTCTGCGCTGAGTTTCCCTGTCTCCCTCATCTTTTACATCTCAGCTCAGGAAAACTCTTCTTATCGGCTCCTGCTACATCTCAAGTCCTCCTAGTGTATGACTTCAAGCGCCCTGTGCTTGTCTTCCTAGATCCTGATCACAGTTCATAAATATAAAGATTCATAGCGCGCATTCGTATTTCCTCCGCTAGTCTGTAAGCGCCCTGAAGAAAGGACTATTTCCTTTACCAGCATCCAACAAATAAATGTTTGTCAAGGTGGGGGTGTTCAATTGAAAACTTTTCCAAATTTCATTGTTAATTAATTGTAAGTAACACGAAGAACAATGTATGTATTACTATTCATTCGAACTATTTATTAACTACAATCCTTTAAGGAATATAAGTAAAGCACTGAACAAGGCAGATTTCCTTCTGTCTTTTATTCCTCTTTCCTAGTTCTACCAACACAAAGCCATAGAAGCTTCAGTTCAGGGCTATTTTTTCCTAAGACTTTCTCACACTGAGGGGGGTCTCTGGTAAAAGCAGCTCCTCTAGGCCTTCTTGGAAGTTAAACCGGACAGAGACTCTTGAGTAATCTCTCACCCTCTGGGCCACCACAGTGAAAGAACAGTGACAGACACGGAATGGAAAAATCCAATCCCAAAGGTTGCTGACTGTATTGATTCATGTATATATCATTCTTGAATTTATCAAACGAGAAAAGTGGAGAAAAGATGAGTGATTGTCAGCTGTTAAGGATGCAAAAGGGAAGCAGGAGAGACATGGAGAGGAGATGAAGGGCATCTGTGGTGGTGAAATATTCCACCTCCTGACTATTCAATGTCAACACCCTAGTCGAGATATTTTCTTAGTTTTGCAACACTGGGGGAAACTGGGCAGTACTCAGGGTCTCTTGGTGCTAGTTCTCACAAATGAGTGTGAATCTACAATTACCCCAAAATAAAAGTTGAATGAAAGTAGTTTTCTAAACTAAGTTTAAGTTCAAATTAGTAGCTTTTGGAGGTTTACCAAGATTAAGCGATTCTTTATCATTCTAACATCGTTAAATAATCATCTATATTCTGTTCCTTTTGATGATTTAAATTTCTACATTTTACTCTGATATTTGTTTTGGTGCATGGTACAAAAAGGGCTCTAACTTGATTATTTCAAGAAAAATGTATTCTTCAAAGCTAACTTTTTCTTAATTAATCTACCCAATCTTCTCTGGTTCCCGTTATCATATACTAACTTGTAAAACACATGAGGAACAATTTTCTTAACCATTCTACTTATTTTCCAGATGTAGTGAGAATCTTTTTTTTTTTTTTTGTCAAGTTCATAAAAGAAACTCATGATTTTGTTAGGACCCTTAAACTTTTAATTATTTCTGGAAGAAGTGAGGTATTTATGTTTAATCTTCCCATTCAAGACAGGGTTCTTCATGTATTTATATTCTTTTATATCACTCAGCAAAATTTTATAATTTATTTGTTAGAATTATTTATAGGTTTGGTTGTTCTGTGTTCCACACAAAGGAGTTTAATATTCTCTTTCATAGTTTGTATAGATTCCATGCTTCTAAGCCAGGGACTAAACAAGATAAAGGAAAGAAAGTGGTTCTCTAGCTCCATTTAAGCAATTACTTGCTTGTGTCATTTCTATCAGCCTTCAGCTTACTAGGAATCCCTCCAAGACCCTAGCACTAGCGTTGTGGTAGTCATTCGGAATTTCAGCGTTCTTCTTTCCCATGTCTTTGTGGTTACTCCAGAAAGAGTTTACAAAGGATCCCAGGTACTTACCAAATGTCATTACAAATACAATTTTTTTTTCTTACATTCTGAACACAGAGTTTTCAAACAAGTCTTAGGCATCCAGGAGTACTTTTGTGCATTATTCTCAGTTTTCCAGAGTGATTTCTTTTTTTTTTTATCTTATTGAGTTTATTGGTACTTTGTAAGTATACAGTACAATTACATTCATCATTGGGATCTTGTCCCCTAACATGACTTACCTTGGTTCTCATTTTTCCCCACACCCCTGCCCTCCCTTCACCTCCTCCACCCTCCCGTTTACAGAGACTTTGTTTCCATTTTTTGCCTTTTCTCCTATTTTTTCTTTTCCCTTCTTTCCTTTCCCCTACCCTTCCCACTTCCCCTACACCTTTAGCTCTTTTCTTCCTATTTCACATTGTCAGTTATACATTTTGGATCTTATTTACACTTTTAGTTTTTCACACCAGAGCAGAGTGATTTCTTGACATGTCAGGCTGCCAGTTTTCCCAAAACCAAAAAACATTTGATCCGTGTCACTCCCGATCTACCAACTCAATAAAATTCTTTCACAAAAGATGAGGTTTCTTTGGCGTGATTTGTCCTCACTGACTCTGCATCTTCCAACAGTCAACACATTCCTTTCAAAGTGTTCACAAGACATCTGCTTAAAATTCATTCCATAATTTGACCAAACGTTGACCAAATTTACTTGTCTGTAGTTTCTGCAGTCCACCTCTTGAGAAAAAATCATAACATTTACTTGTCATCAGTTTCTGGATTTCTGTCTTGTTACACATGACTTTTAAAGTATCACCAGTGGTAACTCCCAGATTATATTGCTGAATTCCTTCAGCACCCTGGGACAAAATTTGGCTGTGCCTGAAGACATGACTTCATGACAGGAATTGATGTTTGTTCTTGTTTTCTATTCATCTTGGGTTACAATTCCTTTATTACATAGATTGTTCTACTCTGTGAGAGTTTCTGGGCTCTTGAGGGAACTAGACCTTGTGCATGCACTTGTCCTTACCAGGAAAGTCATTTTAAATTAGCACAGAAGGCAGAGGAACTCGTGCTGTGTGATCAATAAGGATGTCCAGATCCATGATGACATGGTTGGCTTGCCAATCTAGATAACATCAGAGCTTCGTCACCTGACTCTTTTCTGTCACTGGACACCCTCGTGTGCCATGTTGTTTTGTGTACCTTACCATTCTGAATCCCCAGTTTGGACTTCTGTGCTTGCCTTTGTCCTTAGGCCTTGAAATAGAACTAACATTTAGGCCCTAGGACATATGTTCCTGCCCCACTGCGTGAGTAGCCCCACAGCTAGCTCCGGAGCCTCTGTGCCACTCCACCTTCCTCCTTGCCTTCCCTAGCTCCCAGTATTGGTTCCATTGTTCTTTATCACTGTGAAGTCACACATGCTATAAGCCATGATCCTGACTACATCTCAGAAGTCTAGTCCCAGGCCCCACTGCTATCACTATGGATTTGTCCAATCAGCAGGCACTGCAGCATAAACCATGGACCCCATAGCCAAAGTTTTCTGGGGACAAGCTGCATCCCATCACTTGGGTATTTGGACCATATTCCAACCCATGTCACCTCCTACCTGATAAATTAGGTCTTGTCAGGAAACCCTGTGCAGCTTGCTTGCACCCACCATGAACTGGACTATGCTACAGGTACATAATAAACATTTACAAGGATAAACTAAGTGGCAGAGATCTCCCTACATTCACACTGGGGGATGCTCTGTGAGTTTTGCAGCTGCCCTTTTAACAAAGACTATGCATCCTCCCAAAGCCAGTGTTACTTTTCTTGCTGAAGCACAGAGGACGTATCACAGCTCCACTTCTAGTCAGCATGGAGACAGAACTGTTTCCCACTGTCCCAACATTACTACACAAGCCTCTTTAAAATGCATGTAATTCAGATCTAGAATGTGCAAGCCATGCTCAGGATCCCTTGCTAAGTATACATTATCTTAGTGCCTAGGATCTGCCTGCCCCACAGGACAGGACCCAGTTTCTAGAGGCTGCACCACTGCTCCGGCAGAAGACCCCAGTCCCATACAGGATGCTTACCTGTTGTAGGTCTCAAACACAGATGCATGGAGACTTCCTGTCTAACGCTACAGGACTGCTGAGCTCTGCATAGGGTGCCCATGTCATTGTAACCCAAGTGCTTCCCAGGGGAACAGGGATTTTCAGCAATTTGTAGGCACCTCCATTCATCCCATACCTCACTCTCAGATCAGCCAGGTGAATCTTCAGCCATCCACAGAAAGTTCTATGTAAACATAGGTACCTAGTGCATAGTTGGTCAGTAGCATGGTAAATACATTACTGTTTGCCAACCATTGTCAATGGGGATTCTGAGCAGAATTAGCTGGGCCCTAGTTAAATAATTTTATTACAGCCACATGGTAAGAAATTTATTAGACAGTTTCCAATCATTCTGATTACTCACATACTTGGCGGCCGCCTAATATTTTGTAGCAAGTTATGCTCAGAAATAGTACACAGCTGCCCTCTTGTGTCCCTTTCATATAATTTAGAGCTAGTCATGTTTAAGGATCAGTGATTCAATTAGCTATGCATTTTCAAAGGTCACTATGTACCACTACTCTTTCACTTCTGAAATTCACATCTGAAATGGTGATTTACGAAGTACAACATGTGAAGATATACAAGCTCTACCAATTTAAGCAGAACTTGTTAGTACAGACATCTAAATATCAAAAGGGTAATAAACTCATTCTGCAGGTCCTCTCCTTGTTGAAATACCCAACTGTCTTAACATGCTTTTGTATCTCATTATACTTAATGTTCAATTTGTATTTATTCTTAATGAGTGCGCAGATTTGTACTAATCCTTTCCTACAGCCACTCAGTGACACACTGGAGATGAAATGGAGGTTCTCTTGTATCACAACTGATAAGGGCACATCTCTCAGAAGGCCATTTTGTGGTCTCTGTCACCACATGTATGGCACCAACTATGAGCCACGCACTATGCTAAGTTTTTTACAAACAGCATATCTAAGGGTCTGCATAAAAGGGAAGGCTTCAGATTTCAGATAAAGAAGCCCAGTTATCATCTGCCAGCATTAGGTAACACCCTCCAAGAAGCTAGTGGATGACTGCGGTCTCATTCTTCAAACTGCAAATCTGCAAGCCCATAATTATTCTATTCTTCAGCATCGTACACCATAAAAAGCCATTATCCATGAGTACAGAGTCAGCCAGCCATTCGGCACAGTGGAAAGTATCCCATTAAAAACTCTTTTAAAGCTTAGACAATGGAGAGAGAATTTATCACCAGCAGTGACAAAAATGAATGTTGTTTATTTATTACATTGTTGTTTCCTTCTTAAATACAAGTTGAGCATCTTAATCCAAAAATCCAAAATATTTTAAGAGTACCAATAAGACACTTTAAGTGGAAAATAAATGCCATACCTAATCTCATGACAATTTGCAACCAAAACACAAGGGCAATAAAAATATTATATTGGGCCGGGGATTTAGCTCAGCGGTTCACTGGCCTGCCTTGCAAGTGCAAGGACCTGAGTTCAATCCCCGGTACAAAAAAAAATTTTTTGTATAAAATTTTT
>NW_022900949.1:22512030-22547501 GCF_012274545.1 Fukomys damarensis | reverse complement strand
CATATATATATATGACATAAATGAATATCATATTTATATTTGGGTCCCATCTCCAAGGTATTTCCTTATGTATATGCAAATATTCTAAAATTTGAAAAATTCTGAAACCTGAAACATTTTTGGCAAAGAATTTTAAATAAGGGAGGCTCAGTGTATATATACGGAGATCCAACTGAACCTAATTCTCTGCCTTAAGGTAGGGAAGTGTCTTAGACATGTTTCTGTCTCTATAACAAAATACTGGAGATATTTAACTTATAAAGAGAAAAGGGTTATTTTGGCTCATGGCTTTAAAGTTTCTAGACTATGATTAGACAAACCCCTTGCTTTTAGGCTTCCACTGGAAATGCCATGTAACGATGGCAGAGAGCAGGTGGTGGAGGAAACAGCTGGCCTCATGGCCAGGAAGCAGAAGAGAAAGAGGAAGGAGCCAGAGAGCCACCACCCCTTCAAGGGTGCACTCCCAATAGCTAAGGACCTTGCACTTGTGCACCACTTCCAAGACACTCCACCATCTCCCAGTAGCACCACTCTGAGGACCAAGCCCTTAATACTTGGACTCTCAGGGACATTCAACAACCAAACTATTCCAAGCAGATAAGTTGCAGATTTTAAGAGATTAGAGAGACCAATGGGTGAAACAGGACGATTTATTTAGGTGCATACCAGCTCAGGAGACTCATGTCCAAAGGCTGAGCCCAGAACAAAGGTCAGGTACTAGTTTTATACATGTTGCAGAGGACAGTTGGTTTGCCAAATGGCATGAAACTTAAGGACAGAAGCAGAACAAAGGTTGTCAGTCAAGCTGTGACAGTTTTGTAACTTGCTTATCTTGGTGGCCTTGGTCAGGTACAAACAGGATCATATGAGAAAAGGAGGTTGTGAAACCTCACTTACTGGGACCAAATTGCTAAATTTATTTGTAATAGAACAAAACAACAGCAGTAGGGAGAGGCAAGTCTAAATGGGAATTGCTTAGGCTGGGGAAATGTTTTTCCTTTTTTTTTGGTTTTGTTTTTTAAGTCCTGCTTCAGATATAAAACATTGAAAACAAGTCATCTAAATGGGCAAATCTAGCTGACAAATTAACTTTTTTTATTAAAAGCCTTAAAAGTATAGGTTCCTTTTGTTGCTGAAAACTCAGTGTAAGAAATTTAGATAATAATAATGTTCACTCCAACATTTTAAGAGGAAAACAATCTTAATGTCCATGGAGAAGGTTAAGTGATTTCACCATATAATGGAATATTTTTAAATAATTTAACAATAAAAGAAAATTTGATTACATCGTGTTAAATGGGTAAAAGATACAGTTTAATTTTCTATAAAATATTGTTGAGAATATGTGCATGGGTATAATAAACACTCTGGAAAAATGCACCAATACCCCTAAGTTCTCACAGTGAGTTTGAGTAACATTTTTCTTCTCTGTATTCTTCTGTGTATGGTACAGTGAAGATCAATTTTTTTAAATTTTCAATTGTACACATTAAGGGTATACAGTGTCATAATTTGATACATGTATACAGGGTATAATTACTTTCTTTATAAAAAAATATATAGGATGTGAATGAAAGGAAGGTCAAAGCAAGGCAACACACACAACTAGAAAGGCAATAACTGATCACAATATGCATAAATCTCTTATGGATCCAAAAGCAAGCCCTGAACCACATGAGGCGTATATCAGGTAATGCAGAAATGCGGATGGAGTCAGGTGTGGTGCACACCTGTAATCCCAGAACTCTAAAGGCAATGGGATCACCACAAGTTCAAGGCCAGCCTGGGCCACATAGTGAGACCCTGTCTCAAAAACAATAGCAACAACAAAACAGTGAGGGGTGGGCTTGTGGAAGTGATACTGGGTGGCTAGGAAGTGCTTCTGGAATGCGGGCTAGGAGGAGTAAGGTCTAACTACCCAAGTGATGAGGGGTTCCAGTTTGGCAGATGGCAGCTTAGTCCCCTACTAAACTCTTCCTGGGTGTGGGAAAAGGGGTGGGTGTGGACCAGGAAATCACATTCTGTTTCCCATCAGTGCCTTAGTTCAAAGTTGCAGAGCTTCAGGAAATGAGGTACTGACTTGCTTCCTGTTGCAGTGCATCCTGGGACCTCTCCCGTCAGAGATTACAGCTGCAGGACCGGAAAAAAAGAGGACAACTAAGACAGACACTCACTCTCCTCTTCCTGTTTTAGGTACATTTCAGTGCAGCAAGAGAAGCGTTGTGCAATGGAAGAAGAGATGAGGTTTTAATCCATCATTCAAACCAAGTGCCACTCAACTGTGGCAAATGACACCTCTGTGCTACCTCTGAGGGGAGAGACTGAACCAAAGGTGCTTGTTTACCTGGAAACCTATGGGTCCCAGGGCAGCAAGCATAGAAGGTCCGACTTAATGCTGCAAGCCCAGACAGGGGCAGCACGCAACTACCCAGCCAGACAACAGAACAGTGTTGTCTGCTCACTCTCCTCACATCTCCCTAGCTTTCTCAGACTTCAAAAAAGATCTACAACACATAACCCAAAAGTCAAGGACTGTGCCCCAACGTGCGTTCTTCCAGGAAGTCAACTTTCAGCCTTCCCTGAGTTCTTCCAAAATCCCAAAGGCTAAGCTCAACGCACGGTGCAGTATCAACTTGTGGATTCACTGACATTCGAAGATGTGAAAAGATTAATAAAAACAACACATGGAGATTCTACTTAGAAGGCATTGAGAGCTTCAGGTCTGCATGGACCTGAAAAGCTGGCCTCCTTCCCCTCCCTGGCAGCAATGCTGCCGGCCCACAAGCAGGCCTAGGTGTGGCTGGTCATCTCTGCCACTAGGACTTCCTACCGCTGATCGGCCTCCGTCCACTCCTGTCAATCATAGTCTAGATCTTTTTTCTGGGAACGAATGCAACTGCATTGCATCAGTCAAATCCTTAGGGGTCACAGATTAGGCAGCTACCATGGGAGGGCCTCGGTCACATTTCAGTAATGGATATTAAGACCAGGAGTCCCATTCAAAGTTCTGGAGGTGTTCTAGTGGCTTTCAAACATGGAACTTTTAAACTACACTAAGAGGTGTCATGATAGCATTGCTTGTGCTTGTACCATTGATGTTATTGTCCGCTTCTTTGGAAATTAAATCACCATGGGGGCTATTGCTACCTGACCTGTGGGTCATGGAAGATGGAGATGGCAGCAGACAAGAGGGAGCCCAGTGGTCACTTCTGCTGCTGCATGGACAGGACATACACAAATCTGTCCTGTCCTCACAACTCACTAAGGTGAACATGAACCAATGGGAAGATGGCTCCCATACAGGAGAAACTGCATGTTCCAATATAAATGTGGTGCTACAGATGAACTACACAGCTACTTAAAAATTAAAAACAAAAAAGAAGTACTAGTTCAGAAATCACTCTATGTGGCACCATCTTGGAAGTATAAAGGAAAAAAAAAAGCTTTCTAAAAAGAAGAATGTAATCAGTGAGTGTTCCCAAAAGAATCTTAGTACGTATTCATTAGGGGAATCAACTATGTGAATATGCCCAAAAGATTTTCAATTGTTAATTTTATTGCCCAAGATGAAGTATGAAAATATATTTTTGGACTTCTGAAGGAGGTACATGTTCAAAAGTCTTGCTAGAATAGTGTAAGCAAAGCTATGATCTGCCTGAGAGCAAGATTTTATTCTAAATAAATCCAATGACTTTCATGCACTGGGAATAATTTTTCCCTGCAATGGCCAGTTAATGTAGCATAACTAACTCATGTCACGTCTCAGATGGGAATAACAAACCCTGAATCTGTGAAATCTAAAACAGCACAGAGCAACATTTCATCAATGGCTGTGCTGCAGATGGGACTACAATAAGCTCCAGGAAGCTCACACGGAAATTCTCAGGGAGGAGGATGATACAGGAAAGCCTACGCAATAGCCAATTATCAAAAATAAAAAGGAAAGGAAGTATTCCACACCAGCGAAACTCTGTGTATATAATTAACTCTGCAGCCTGGTGAGTCTTTTTTAAGTGGAGTAAGTCATGATTAGAATGATAAAAGGGTGTGTGTAGATATAAATTTGGGCACATATACCCTGACTTGTCCATGGAGAATTTACTTTTATTAGAAATACAAAAACCTGCCTTTCCAATTCAGTTGCAGTTTGAGAGAAGAGCTGGAGTATTTCTGTTGACTGCCAGTGACTGAACTTTCCCATGTGCCCCAGGCTAACATGAACTTGAACTTGACCCCCTTCCCGCAGCCCCCAGGCCTCTATTCAGGCGGCAGCAGCACAGTCTTTGTCCTCCCCTCCCGAGTGTGCCTGTCACTTCTTCCAGTCCCAAGAACTCACTGCACCCTGGGCTTCCCTTTCATGCCAACTCTACAACTGGAATTAAGCAATTAATTGCAAAAGCAGATAATCGGTTGTTTAATATCAGTCTTCCCCTACCAATCTGAATGCTTTGTGAGGAAAGCTCTTTTGTTCCATGTCTGAATAAGTATATGTTGAATGAATAAAGTTACTGATTCTTCCACCTTAATAAAGAGCAATCATGGAGTGAGCCTGGGAAAATAATAAAACTCTGGAAATAAGCCAGGTGTGGTGGAGTATGCCTGTAATCCCAGCACTCAAGAGGCTGAAGCAGGAGGATCGCTGTGAGTTCGAGACCAGCCTGGGCTACACAGTGAGTTCCAGGACAGTCTCAACTAATAGTGAGAGGGCTGGGGATTTAGCTCAGTGGTTCCACCGCCTGCCTCACAAGCACAAGGACCTGAGTTTGATCTCAGGTACCCCCTCCAAAAAAAACCAAATAGTGAGACCCTGCCTCAAAAACAAAAAAAATCTCTGGAAATAATTCAGCTTTCATGCTGTAGTACTAAGGTCTATGACACTCACAAAGGTGGCCCTAGCCACTCCCCTCTTGTCAAACTTCTAGAAATTCCTAAGTCCTTTCTCTGCATGGACCGACTGGCAAAAGTTAAACTGGTCTAATATTATTACTGCTTTTCACAGGGTCCAAGGAAGTACATTCTAGCTACTACCTAAAGTGATTTTCAATAGAATATATAATATATAACAAATCAAAACAACCTGACAACAATAAAATTTAACACCCACCTATATGACACCATGACTCTGATAACGCAACGGGTATTTTAGTCACATCTGTTATCTGGTGTCTCATTTGGGAGGAAATTGTGAAAATCATTCATGAAATCTGTTCCTTGTCGAGATGGATTATCCTGTTCCTTCGTCTGTCAGGTAGGAGAACAAGAAACCTACGGGTTGTGACGATGGACATAAATGGACTCTTTCAGTCAAGCTGCAGCAATCACTAGACATGTAGAGACCCTCGGACACGTCTCAAGGAATAAAGGTTTATGGGCAAAGATGGGAAGAGCCGTGGGAAGCCCTACCAGCACATGGGGACCCCAAAAAGTGACTTCCCCGGTGGGTGGGATTCCCAGGACTGGGATGGAGCAGCAGCCGGTGTTCCTAAAAAGACGCCATTATTAATTAACAAACACTCGTTTCTTCCCATCGCTCTATGGCTCCTGCCTCCACCCACCTCCTACTGTGCTTTTGCCTGGGTCTAAACATCTCCCAGTTCACAGCTTTGCTTTACACTTCTCTTATTCACTGCCTTTACTTCAACTCCTTCCTCTCCTCTCCTCGTGTCCTTTAGCTTTTCACAATATAACCAGTGAACCAATTGATCTGTATATTGAACCTAGGCCCTTTCAAGGAAATCTGGATAGGGTTCAGTCACCTTCATCCCGTTGAGCAGAATTGAGCAGAGGTCCTCTTGGGTCACCTCTAGTCAGCTGTGACCAGAGAAATGATGTCGTGTAGGACACAACATTGTTATCAACATACAGAAACCTTAAGTTGGGCCTCACGGCCTCGGGCATTAAAAAAAAAAGTAAGAAGCGTGGCTATCCTGGGTCAGGAATCAGACACTCGTTCATTAAAGATCTATCTGATAACTAAACCTGGGAAGCAGAACCGTTCCCTATTTTCTCAAGTAGAATAACAGGAATTCAGATCTTGCTTGTTTCTCCATTACCACCTACTATTCTCTTTCATGTTTGCTTCTCAAAAAAAAAAAAAGGCAAAAGCTGCAAAGATCAAAATGCCACGGTATAAACACAAAATCAGCAACGAGGTGCCTAGGTCCTTTGTTCTAATACTGACTCTGCAACCTTTAAATCCATTCTACTTTTCATCAAAACTCTACTGCTCTCAAACAGAAGTATAATAGACAGAAGCCTGAGAATTTTGCTTCAAATTACAGAAAAAATTTGAAGTTCACCCTTGGACCACATCCAGTTTTCTGCCATCACAAAACTCTTATTCAATCCCTCTGTGAAGGAGAAGCAGAATACATAAAGGACAAAACTTTCCTTTTATCTACTTTTCAATTTATTGTCGGAGCATTTTCACAGAGAGTTGTTCTGGTAGGATTCTTCTGGTGGCTACTCATGATAAGACCACCTATAAAACTAACCCTACAGAATTTTAAGTCAGGAAAATAAAATTATAGTGTTTTCCAAACTCTTATTATTTTAGGTCAGAAAAAAAAAATCTTCCCAAATTAATCATTTTCTCTGTGGCCCAGGTTCCAATGAATAAATTTATAATCATGAAACTTTTTTCCTGGCATGAGAAAAGACAAATTCTTGAAATAAACAAGTAACTGTATTGTTTAATGACATCCTAAAGAGATTCATTTGTACTTATGGAAAACAAAAAATTCAATTTATGAATCGGTGTTTATGAGTCAGTGTCATCTGCAAAGATGATCAGATTACAATTTGAAAGGCTTATGCACCAAAGAGGAACTTTATAAAATAACACAATAAGGCTAAGATCCACTCCACTGAAATTTATATTAGGGTAAAAACAGGGACTAACTCATTTTTTAATTAGGGGAAAATGTTCTCTGATAAATAAGCAATTCTCAGCTGAGAATCCTGAGTATCATTTCTTTTCATGTTCTCAATCTGTACATTTTTAAATTTTTTGCTCCAAGCTGTTCTTGTCATCTGACAAATACACACACACACACACAATTGGAATGACACTAGTCAGGGCACATGAGGAATTTCACCTAAGAAGTTCACTCCAACAATGCATTATTGCAGTTTGACATGAAATCAGGACGAATCTGAGACTGAGAAAGCATCAGATTGACATTACCTGGAACTAAGTTAATCCTGGGGAGGAAAATTTACTGTGTGACTCGCCAACACAAACACTCCACAGCCAGCCCGCAGCCTCCATGGGCATCATCTGAGCGGTCACAACAGACCTCACCCCGGTACCATCATGCTGCAGTTCTTGTGCCTAAGGACCCGCGTTCCAAGAAACCATAGTGAGAGCCAAGAAGTAGAACCACGTTGTTGTATCCTGCATTTATTGAAGCAAACCAAATGTGTAGAGATAGATAGGAAGTGAGCACGTTATCATGTTTCACAAATACAGAAAAGAAGGTCCTGAAGGGAGTGCATGTAGAAGACAGTTCTATCAGGAGAACATCTGCATGGACCACAGGAAAGCCACAGCCCACACGTCCATCTGTTGGTCCCATCCTGACATCATTTGAGTAGTTTCAATAGATAAGTGATTTGCTTTCAAACAAATACTAATACTAGTGAGGATGGTCATCTTGAACAGTGTGTGAGTGACTGCACTATTCACACGGGACACTAGGCTTACAGCGTTATCCGATGCTGCTGGACATGATGCAGGAGGAATGATGTCTTATTATGCGTTTACTGAGACATCCACAAAAATGTGAACTCATTTGCATAGGTTAGTCCTTTGGGCAGCACGATCTTTCTCTAGTCCGCCAAGGCTTAAAGATTCACAGTGTAGAGGAAAAAAACATGAATTAAAGCATTTCTACTAAAATAGATTTTAATAGCTGGTGTTAACAATTTGCATAACAAAAGCCAAATTATATTAATAACATTGTATCATTCTGTAAGCCCCTTCATTGGAAAAACATTTAATGTTTCCTTCAAAACTGTTAATGCTCTCAAAGTTAGTACAGACTTACAAGCTAATAACCATGATTGTACATATTTTGAAGCAAACAGAAGCCAAACTACACAACAGTTCAAATTTGCATTTTTGCCATAGGTCAAAGACCAATAATCCCACACATATCATGCCTGTTAGACTCAGTACTGCTTCCAAAACACTAGGCAATTCACTATATGGACACAAAAGAATAGAACTGCAATGCGGTTTTCTCTTTCCCCTTTCAAATAAATCATTCTGAACAGCAACTGGATTACAAAGTGTGCACTATGCAAACTGGAGACCATATATCAAACAAACGCAAAAAGCATATAAAGTTCCCACGAATATAATGAAGAAATGTGGACAACCAGGAAGGGAGGAGACCCACCTGTGGGTCCCACCAGTCTAAGAATCAAGGAACAATGATGGTGATGTCTTGACTTTGTCCTGACTTTTTTGGATCATCAATAATTGATACCTAGTTGTCTAGAAAGGGTCCTAACAGTCATACAATACTTGAGAAAGAGACTTGCATTTTAGCAACCTTAACTTAGTTTACATAGCTTCTCACTTAACTAAAGCTTTAGCATCTTCATGCCAGGTTTCCCACATCTACTATCTAGCTACTTTCAGATTATCAGAAGCAAAGAGCTAAGGTGAAATTAACTCGTAAAGTGAAGCTCATCTTACATAGTGAATTCAGCCTTGTAACATAATTATTCTATCAAACAATACATACCTTATATCCCAAACTTAAGGTTTAATGTTTATACATCTCAACTATATATAAATCCGCAAAGAACTTTTCAGAAACAGATGGAAGAAGTCAGCCTTTTCTAAAGTTCTAAACCTTTAATGGGAAAATACAATCAGCTATCACCTATAATATCTGTCAGGAGCATCCCTCTTCCCCACCACAAAAATACCAATCATTTATAATAAAATATTACTATAGAATAGGCAGAAACTTGCTTGCTTGGTTTTTTTCCCAAGACCATAATGGATAAACAAAGGTAATCAAAAAGGCACCCATTTTACGTATATGTATTATAATTTTGGTATAAACTACATCTACCCATATATAGGGATGTGGCATTAAAGATCACACCCATTTTCCTTAACTTTTCATTAAAAACATTCTACTGGAGCTGAATAAACCTGAAAACAAGGTGAAACCTCTTAAATTTCTATTCTCTTTTAAAAGGAAACATCTTCCTAATTCCCAGAGTGTTATAAAGCTCAGCACAGAGAGGATCAGGAAAGAAAGGCTGTGGTAAGACTGACAAAACCACATCCTCCTCATCTTTAAGCAATGGACCTCATGGCAAAAGCGGAGCTGGTCTGATGGCATCCGTATGGACACAAGGTGCTGACGGAAATTGTGCTTACAAGTTCCCGTGTGGTCCACAGAGGTCAGAAGGTACAGGAATATGCCCAACCTCCATGGAGAGCTGAGAACCAAATAAATATTTCAAACTGGGCTATGCGGTGGATGTGCAAACAATAACAAGAAGACATAAAGAATTCATCTTGCCAGAGGTTAGAAGGAGGAAGCTTTCTGGAGAACAGGAATTTACTGCAAAGACTTATAACAAAAGCAGTGCATTCTGTGGCTATGCTTTCCTCAAGAAAAGTAAGATCCGAACACAGCTGGGTTTTTGGAACCTTTTGAAAGTGTATCCAACTGCTCCATGTGCTTCTGTCCAGTTTGAGAGCCCATCCAATTTGGGGAGCGCACGCACGCTTTCTGTGCTTGGCAGGCACAGTGTCCTTTAACTTCGTTTTTAAAGGACTTGCTTTTAAACTCTTTCTTAGCTGTCAGTGTAGTTTATCAAACTGAAGGGGGGCAGGAGGCATGTGGAAAATGGAAAAGCTGTCCATGATTGTAGGTTTTTAAATGATGCGATAAAAGCAGCACTGTGACGTCCCACACATAGGTTTTCTGTACTCTGCTGACAAGTGTTAGTGACAATTCCAACATGGTCGAGGTGTAAACCTCAACAGCATGCAACAACGTGTTCTGCCTCAGTCTTTATTGAAAATACTCTCTACTGAATTCTGATCAGATCTTAACTCCTAAAGGCTTAAAGAAGAAACATCTTGCAATGCAAACATTGTGTGTAGCTTAAAATTTTAGGGCACAATACATATTCCCCAAATATGTATTTACTTTTACATTCGGTGACTCTGATTCTGAAATCAGTGGATGAAGAAACATGAAATAACAGCTGCTATATTGTATGGAACCTTTCCTGATTACAATCATTACTGCAAGTCTGTTTCCTTCCTTCCTGTACATGTGCTATTATTTAGTAAAATCTGTACCTGTCCTACGTTTAGTCTGAAGACGATTATTTTTCATAACCACATACAAAAGTGGTCTGCCTAAGTGATATATAAAGTCATATTTAGAAAACTGAGCAGGCTTGTGGCCCTTGGTTTTAATGCACAGATTTCTGCAAAATTAGGTCTATACACAAGACATCAAGACAGGCAGAGTTTTATCAATTGAATCATGACTGGCCATTTCAGTGATAGAAAATCAGTTAGGGTGATTATTCGGTAATCTGTAAAAACCCTTTCCAAAAAATCCTCTAACAATTTGCCTGAATTTTTCTCTTTTTGATTTTATATCAGTGCCATGCAGATACAGCTTTAGTGGGATGAAGCTTATTTTGCTCTTTAAAGTTAATAAAAGGAAAGTGCAGATTTTCAAAAGCATGTTGTTAACTCCTTAAAGGTATAAACGAACCAGCTGTGGCCTTTAGACCAGAAAACACTCCAATAAAAGATGTCTTAACAGGATGTTTCGTTAATCTCTTTGAACACAAAAGGTAGATACTCCCAAGACACTTTCTTACATTTTTTTTGTCCCTTTGACATTTTTAATTTTGTCATGATGCAGTCAGATCCTATAGGAACGCTACCCTGTTCCAAATCACAATAAAGGCTATAACCAGAAAAACACAGAGCTGCCACTGGACGTCAGTCTGTCAGTGACCTGCGCTGCAGGTGCTGAGCAAATCCAGCATGGTTTATACTTATCTAGCAAAAGCCTGCAAAAGTGACTCGAAACATGATCATTTCTTTTTCAGGCTGCCCTGAAAAATCTCTGATGATATTCCTATCTCATCTTTTGAAGGTAATTTAGAAAACAAAAACCAGTGAGTAGAAAAGAAGTCTCTTTGATGAATCAGTCTTAGCGACTAGATTTCCATTTCTGAGTCTGAGTATCATTTTCCAAAATAAGAAACCACATATCTCTGTGCAAAGCAAATTCACTTGCTGGGATTTTTTTTTTTTTTAGTACAATCCAAATTTCATATTTCATTGGATCCTGTTAAATTTTCTTCACTTTCAATTCAAAAGTGGCATTAAGCTAATGAAAGCTGTTCAGGAAATACTTATATCATTTATTTACTAGTGTACACATGTATTTCCTAAGGTATCAGTCCTTCAAATCTAGAGTGCAATACAGCAAGAAGATCTCAAGCAACTTTTAAAGATGGTTTTCTGATGAGCTGGTAACTAGAGGACAGACAGGGCTTGTACAGATCAGCCACGCAGTTTGCTTTAGTAACAGAAGCCAAACCCACAGGACATGCAACAGGGTAGAGGCTGCGAGGGAAAGGAAACGGATGACATCGAACTTTGCCCTCTGAGGAGTGGCCGCAGCATTATTTGGTGCAGACATTCTGGGGGACCAAGCATAATCTCGGGTCCAGAGAATGTAAGCGGAAAGGAGGAGATGCCTTGGGACAGACAAGACATAAACAGACCCCAGGGGGCCTAGGAAACAGGGAGATTTCTGTTCCTTCCCAAGGCCACCTGCTCAATGTGATTCAAGCCAGGCTGTCATTCTGCCACTGCTTACATTTATTGTAGCAGGCAATTTTCACGTGAATTGGAAATTGCCTAATGACTCAAAAGCTAAACAGTTTGTAAGTTACTGGCTATGTTGTTGAGTTAAAAGAATTGGTTTCTGGTTATTCCAAAGGGACAGCTAAGAAGTTTCATACACTCATTACATATTAGGGACAATCAGCATCTCTATTAAAGTCTACAAAAATACATTTCCCGGAAGGGCTCAGGAGCCAATCAAAGGAAACCACAAACACAATTAGCAGCACCAGGTCTCCGGACATCAGGATCTTGTTTACAGGAATTACTGAGGATGCTGCTGTTTTCAGCCCAAAGTCATTCCTACTTCCCGGTACCTTGTGTCTAATTGTCAAAATAAGGATACATGACTGGAAAATAACTGCCGAGTTGTCTTAAAAGTATCTTCTAGGTTTTAAAAAGATTAGGTTTAGAATACATTAGAATAAAGCTCAAAGGGCAGGGGAAAGAACTAATTCACGAACTCGATGTAGTTGGCCGGGAGCATGCCCGTCCTGCCGGTCCGCTGCACCGTGCCGTACATCCAGCCGTCGTCGATGGGCTGCACGTTGACGATGTAGTCTCCGTCCCGGAAAGAGACCTCATCCTCGTCCTGGGCACTGTAATCGTACATGGCTCGGTAGGTCCTCTGAGAAGGAAGAAGGGGTTCAGGAATGAATACCAAAACCAGACTCCAGGCCCAACCAACCGAGGCACACGCTCTGAGGAAGGTTTGCAAGCACGGCTATCTCGGAAAATCCACCAACTAAAGTTCGGTATCTAACTACCTGTGCTGATCTCAAGTTCACTCATCTAGGGAAAAACCACAATATTCAAGGGTCAGAGCAGAGACAAGGAAAATACAAGATAATCATGGAAAATAATAAATACAATAGCTCGCTGTCAAGTGGTAGGCTTTGAAAGAGTAAAGCCAGTTCCTCCAGCTTCAGAGAATCCCAGAAACCTTGGACTATGTAGACTCCTCCCTGTTCCACATTTGTCAGGAAACAAAACCTTCCACGGTGGCAGAAAGGTCCAAGTCCCATTGGCTCTCTGCCACTGATCCCCGGGGAGAGGAGATGAGCTTTTCCCTCAAAAATACAGAAAATATGTAGGAGGCTGAGGCAGGAGGATTGCAATTTTGAACCAAGCCCGGGAAACTTAACAAAAGTCTATCTCAAAATAAAAAAGGGCTGGGGAGGTAGCTCAGTGCAAAGGCCCTGCATACATTACATACATGCATATATTACATACATGATAAAAATATATTAATCTATTCACTTTATAGTTCTGTATCACAGTAACAGAAAAGTAGTATATAAATATCCTGAGTATTGAGGTACAAATAACCTTATCATAACGATCAAATCAGGGTAATTGGCATATTTACCACTTCGGACATATAATTTCTTTGTGCTGAGAACATTCCAAATCCTATTTTGGCCACATCACATAAATTTCCTTGGGCATTTTCATGAATATCAAGATCACCCTATTCATTCTAGGACCATCAAATATTTGCAGCTTTTTTGGCCCAAATGAAATCAAAGCTGGCTAATACCAATCATGAAGGGACCATTACGATATGGTACTGACAGGTCCTTGCATGTGTTCTTGTTTTGTGTCATTCTTATTAATGTCTTCCTTTCTGAATGCTGTACCTCTAAATTTTTTGCTTCCTCTGAAAGAGTGGTACGGACGGCCACATGGATGGTCGCTTAGCAATCAGTTATCAATCGTCCTGTATCACTTAGCTGTATAGGCAAAATATCACTATTCAATCCACCTATTTTCTACATGCGTTCGTATTGGGGAGGTGAAACTGCAAGACCAGGGAGGAAGGGACGCTGTGGCGCGGCACTTACTCACTTACCAGGCTTGGGGAATGCTGCATAGACCTCACGGAAGACACGCTTGTCTGGTGCATGTACCCGTAGCCTTGGGAGTGGCTCTGCTGGTAGGCCCCGGGGAGCACAGGCGCTGTGCAGGGAACACACACACTCCTTAGAGCCTCTTCGAAACACCCTCCCAAGCCCAACAGGTGCCTCATGCTCGCCCAGAAGCTTCTGAAGCAAAGGGCCATTTTCGGTGGTGAGTGAAATTTGAGTAGCAGCATTCTAACCCACCTCAAGATTAATCCAAATCTCAGGAATTAAGAATATCTATGGAAAATAAATGTTAGCATGCAGTTAACTATATTTTTAGTATCTTTGTTATTCTGTTGCAGATGTGTGTTAAAGGAATGTAAAGACAAAACAAACATTTCCTATAGTACCTTTCAAAAAATCATGTTATTATTTGGCTGTGTAATTCTTTCAGGCTTTTTCCAAAAGAAAAACAAGATGGTTAAAGGAATATAATTGGGTTACCAAACCAATGACAGTGTCAGTGTTTTCACAGGTTATTTCTCATGTACAGGGTACTTGATATTTAAAGACATACAGTTGATTATTACCTCAACAAAGATGGTAAATATAATGCATTTTTGTTCAGCAGTTAATGAAAAGTCTATACTCTTTAAAGACTCTTCTGTACAACCTATGAATTCTTTATATTTTTACTGTAAGTTGAGGCTAAATAAGGCAGATACTTTTTTTCCAAAAGCCTGAGAAACCAGACCCCTTACTGAATTTCATAAACCTCAAGCTTCAGTGTTAGAAAAAAGTGCCAAAATGATATTGCCTTAATGTATGGTGCCCTCACTACCAATTACAACAGTTAAAAGACATGGCTGTTGTTATGAAGAATTCTGCTTTCTAGAGAAACCGACACAGAAGCTAGATTAAAAACTCACAAAAGCCAAAGACATCTATGCCTGAGTGTTTCGCTCAGGATTTAAGTATTTGTAACCAGAAGCATGAGCTAGAAAGGAAGGTATTTTAATTGCATGTTCTTCTTTATGTTTTGAATAATTATACAACACACTAGTAAAACTCATACGACACAAGTGCTATTAAATCTGTAACAGTTTGCCACTTTTGTTCAATCAGGCTGATTATAGAAAGTAATTGTAATGGGCTGATTTATTCAGGCCAGTTTTATAATAAACATAATAAGCAGCTATAATTCTTGGGTATTATAAATAATATTTTATAAGTGGCAAATCCATTCTAATGATACTTGAGATCATCAATACTTTAAAGACAATTAATCATCAGAATATTTCAAAACCTTAATGTGTCACCCCAACAATAATGATATTAGGTTGAATGGGTATTCTTCTGTTATCTCCTGAGTGACTTTACAATATTGTTACAAATTGCATTTATGTCCAGATATGGCACCAAGGAGAAACTGCCAAGATCTTTACATGGAGCATATTATAAAAACATCACTAAGCACCAAATACATCAGAAAAGCGTACTTTTAAGAGTGTCAATTTAAGCCTGAATGTCAAGAGTTGTCAAGGATATTGTCACAATCTACTCACAAAGAAAACTAATGAAATTCCCATTAATATCGAGGGGCCTTCCTTGAGTGGCTGAGTAAAGGGGTCTTTTCTGTGTGCTGGAAATTAAAGGCATTGATCATTAATTCATTCCCTCCTTCAACTCAGCAAATATTTATCAGTCCATGTACACTGATTGCCTGTCATGCAGTGAATCTCTCTAGCGGTTAACAATAATTACGACTGCACACCATGTGCAAGGCAAGCCAGGCACAGAAGAAGTGTCAAGAAATACTCTCCAGGCTGCAGCATCAAGACCACCGGCCAACTGGCCTTTTCCCCGATCAAGGAAACAGCCCAGGATACTTAGCGCATTTCCGACAAATGCATACATCAGTGATGTGGATTATACATCCCATGCTGACGACCCTGAACTTAGGCTAGTCGTTTCTTCATTGATTAGTGCTATTTGAACTTATTTACAAATTTTAAATATTAACGCCTTTAATCATTTCATAAAACAAAAAGTCAATTCTAATCTACTGTTGTACCATCTAACTATGAACTTTAAAATTCATGCACCAAGGGCCGGGGATTTAGCTCAGTGGTTCCACAGCCTGCCTTGCAAGCACAAGGGCCCAAGTTCGATCCCCGGTACCAAAAAAAAAAAGCAAAAATTCATACACCAAGTACAACCACCTTAAAATATTTGAGGGGGAAACTTTCAGGAAAGGACTCCGAAAGCTATCTCAGACTCTAAACGACATTGATATTCACAGTTTATATGGCACAATTCCAGTTGTGTGCCTGTTCAGCACTGACAATTTTTTAAATGTTGCTCACCAGTGTTATCTAATTTATCCGCACACTTACACATATTCAGGTTCCCAAACGCACCCTGCAGTCACTTGCTGTCAGTACGGAAAGAAAAGGAAGTCAGGCGCTGGTCCTGATTGGGCGTGGGTGGAGAAGACAAGGCAAGGGCTAGGGCGCAGCACTGCAGAGTAACCCAACCATCGTGCCCTTACAATGCCCCTTCACGCCTTTACCAATTACTCTCATTTCCCTCTCTGGATGAATTACTAACAAAAAGCTTCTTTGGGGTTATAAAACCTTATTATCTACCTTGTATCTGGTGTGATAAAAGAGTTTTTAGGAAGCGCCTCTGAAGCCTATGAAAAATATAACTGAGAGCCCAGAGGAATCAATTTAGCAAAAACAATGCCAATTTTAAGAGATATGAACATTGCTTTTCTGTAGTTATGCTACACAAATGCTTTTTTAAGGGGCAGGGAACAGGTAAAACAAGCCAAAGGAAATTTAAAGTGATGGCTTTGTAAACACAGCTTATTAAATTTGTGATTAAAAAAATAGCTATTCCATGTCTGAGGTTTCTTCCAGGAAATATGGAATTCAGTTCTTCAAAAGCAAGATGTTAGGTAAGTTTGCAGTAAAGGGCTTCTTATAAAAGAAAAACACATGGTACCCTTTTATTAAACAGCGGTCAGATTTCATCAGCTCTGGTACAGAAGGACGGTGACAAAGGTATAATGGTCTCCCAACCCGAGTCTTGAATCAAGGTTTTTTTTTTTTTTTTTTAATAACATTAAATCCACAAAAGCTTTCATTATCCTAAGGCAACAACCAAACATAGAACTGTGACTTGACTTTCATTTCACATTCTTGAGGTTTACTGACCAAAGAGCCAAGCATTTCAGGCTCTCCTTGGAATGTCATGCAAGAGCTCTAAAGCCAAAGTGTCTCCCACTGCCCAAAATACTCTTCAAATGGCCAACACGGACATTTTCTATTAAATGCTGATTCACAGATTGGAAAGAGATAAAACTAAGATAAGAAATGAGTGAAGATCATAAAACTGAAAAGTAAAAGGGGAGAAAGAAACATTTTTAAGAAGTTTAAAAAATCTGAAAAGGGAAAAAGGATGTGAAAATAACATGTAAAGGTACAAAGATGAAAAAAAAGGCACCCACAGTAAAGGAGGAAAGTTACACAAAAAGAAGTCTAATTTGGGGGACACACACCATGCATGGAAGAGGAGAATGAGTATTATTTAAGTATCTGTGGTATGCATGGTGCTTTTTATGTTGTTCTTTTAATTATCACAACTATCACATATTACACTTTAAAGGATAAAAAAGCACAGGATGGCCAGGGTGGTAGCACACAGCTGTAATCCCAGCAATCCAGGGGCTGAGGAAGGAGGATGGTCATGAGTTCAAGGCCAGCCTGGGTTACACAGTGAGTTCAAGAGCAGCCTGAACCACTTAGTGAGGTCTTGTCTCAAAACAAAACAAAAAAGCATTTAAAAAAAGATTAAGCAGGATAGCAGCAGAACAGTTACAAGTATCTTTACTAGGGAAGGCGCTATATAGAAGTCAAGTCAGAAAAGAAAGATAAACTTGAGTCATTTACAAGCAAATGGATGCCCTCAAGATCATAATGTTAAATGAAATTAATCAGACACACGAGCTTAAGTATTGCATGGTTTCTCTTACATGAGAAACCCAAGATACGAAGAAAGAGTGAAATAAAGGACAGATAGTAGGAAGTAGGGAGATCTTTTTCTAACAAGGAGGGGAACAAGATGAGGAAAGAGGAAAGAGGGAAGGAAGGAAAAAGGATTGAAAAAGAAGATTAAAAAGAAAAAATGGAAAAAGACCTTTATCAAATGAGAAGGAAATTAAAAGTTGGGCGGAAGACCGGGGATTTAGCTCAGTGGTTCTGCTTTGCAAGTGAAAGGTCCTGAGTTTGATTCCCAATACCAAAAAAAGAAAGGAAGAAGAAAAGAAAAAAGTTGGGGGGAGCAGTGAGAGGTGAGAGGGGAAAGAAACAAAAAAGAATTGAGCTGTGTTAGGTTCATGTACGACTCCACACAGTAAGTATAATCAATGCGTCCTGCAAACATGGACTAGGAAAACATAATTTTAATAAAATTAACAATTTTTAAAAAGGAAAAAAAGGTAAGGGAGACGTGTTGAGGAGTTGAAGAGTGACAACAGAGCTCAACTGATGGCCCAAGTCTAATTGTAAAAATAAAACAGACCTCACTACGGATATCAAATCAACTGAGAAAAAATTTGGCATTTTTCCCTATGGACTTACTTTCTTTAAAAATCCAGAAGAAAAAAGAAGGAGAAAATCACCCTGCAGAATTTTCACAATAAAGAATATAGGATACAGTAAAATTGCTGGCATTGTTTTCTAATGCCCAATTTCAGTTTTATCAGCTAATGCACATCAAAGAACTTAATGAGGTTTTGTTTTGGTTTTTGGCTTTCAGATGAGGAATCAAGATTTAGACAAAGAAGGAATACGAAATTGCTGAAAATATGAAAATGCTGCTCATTTGACAGTGATTATTACAGGTTGGGGGTGTGGCCCGTGGTACAGCACTTAGCTATCCAGTGCGAGGCCCTGAGCTCAATTCCCAGCACTAGGTGTGTGTGGAGGTAACAAAGTGGGTATTTGCTGAGCACAGTAGTGTACACTGCAGTCCCAGCACTCAGAAGGCTGAGGCAGGAGGATTGCCGTGAGTTCAAGGCCAGCGGGACTACACAGCAAGACCTTGTCTAAAAAAAAAAAGTGACTATTAAATGATGAACTAGATCTGAGCTACAGCCCCCTCTAGTCCATGAACAAGGCAACAGAGCTAACTGATACGAAGGTCCTATGATATGGACCTTTCTGCTCAGATAGTTTTGAAAATGTCACTGATATTCATGTCAGAGCATTGTGTTCTTAGCATATGAGCCTCCTCACAAGCCACAAATAGGAACTAAAACCACACATTTATGCTTAACCTAACAATAATGTCCTTCTGTAATCCAAGAGCTTTCTTTCTTCTTTCCCTTTTGAGACAGGGACTCAGTATGTAGCCTAGGCTAGCCTCGAACTTGAGGTAATCCTCCTGCCTCAGCCTCTCGAGTTCTGGGAAATAGGCATACACTACCATACCCAGCTCATCCGATAGAATACTTAACACTGTAAAAAACTATTTTCTTTCCCCGCAGAAAACAGAAAGAGGCCAGATTGCTACTAGGTTTTGCAGTAGTTTGCTGGGAGTTTTGCAGTCCTGGGGCTTGAACCCAGGGCCGCCCGCATAGGAGGCAGTTGCTCTACCACTGAGCTATGCTCCAGCCCCAGTTTGTTGGGTTTTAATGATATTATGGGAACAGACAACTACCTAAGAAATAGGCTTCATGCATAACAAACAAGGAACTCAGACTTTAATATAAAAATGGTATCATCTACCTCCGAGTTAAAAACCAATTAAAGACACGTCTAATCACCAGGATACAAAATAACTGCTCAAGCTTCAGAAACCCCACGTAAAACAAAGCTGGCATCATTCTCGGCTGTCCTGAATATGTAGCCCTAGCAGGGGCAATGGAAGAAGGGGAAGGAACGAGGTGCAGGGTCGGGAACAGCTGGTTCCTCACCACGGACGCCACCCTGGCTGCACGTTAAATTCGCCTGGTCTCTCTCAGCACACACCACGTCCGGGTCCTCCGAACAGTGAACCCGGGACATCTCAGGTGGTGCTGGGAAAGCTGGGTCCCGGCATTTGACTGTTCAGCTCTGCACCTGACTCGGAGGAGGAGCCACAGAGATGGTGGACTGAGCAGTCCGCGTCCCTGTTCCCTACCTGACAGCTCTACAGACACACGCAGCCTTGTTGTGGATGCGCTGCCCCTGACCCCGATGCCTCCTCATGTGCAGTACCTGCAGGGGCAGGTATCTGCAGCAGGGACTGGAGAAGCAACCTGGAATTGTGGGAAGAGATCAGGGCCAAGCGGAAGCTCCCTGCGGAGGGACGTGGAGGTGAAATGCACCGCTCCTGGCAAGGCCAGTGCCACAGGCTGCACTGTGGGTGGGCGGCTGGGCCCCACTTCCAAGGAACTCCCCCGGCAGGACCGGGTCACCACCTGACAGGGACAGGGACAGGGACTGCGCAGCCAGACTGGGCCGGGGAGGTGGCTCGGTGGTGCAGTGCCAGGACCCTGAGTTTAATTCCTGCTACCAAAAAAGAAACAAGAAAAATCCAGAATTATCTCTTAGCCAATGCTAGATTGCTAATCACTTTCTCCTTCTAAATTCCCAGATTATCTTCACGCTAATTTTCTACTCTTAGCTGAATTTCATGACTATTACTGTCAGTAATATATGACTGCGTTATACTAATAAGATTAAGATTGCAAATCTCTTTTAACTGTAGTAAAATATATATATCATAAAGTCAACATTTTAACCATTTTAAGTATACAAATCTTTGGAATTCAATATATCACACTGCTGTGTGGATTTCAAGTTTCTTTTCAAAAAATGCAATGCACATGTAAAATAAGCACCTCGGAGCATACCCCTCTGAAAGCTAACAGGACAGATGTAAGATTCTGCTTCCCCGAGAGTACAAAATATACACAATAAAAGTTAGATGACACAAATTAAACGCTCAGGGTGGGACTTGAACACAGAGCTCTCAGGTAACCAGAGAGTCAGTCGGTTCCCCTGCTCACTATGTGCCCAGCCCCAGGCTCAGCATGTCGAGCGCCCCCACAAGTGTAATCGCCGTGCGGGCTTCCCCTCACCCAGACAGAACATGATGGTTAAGCAACTTCACAAATACCAGCAGTCGATGGGAGCCAGGATTTAGTGCCAGCATCTGAGTCCAGAACCCAGACTCTTGACCTTGCACAAAAGCAAAATGACCGCGGAAGGAACGACAGCACAGCGCAAGATCAGTTCCCGAACAACAACTGAGACTTCAGAGCAGAGAAAGGGCCCTGGGAAGCCGGGAGAGGAGGCAGCTCCTGCTGGCGCCCAGGGAGCCAGGGCGGAAGGCAGACACACTGAGTGAGGTGAGCAGGCAGGCTTGTCACGCTCACAGAGGGGTTTCTGGGGGTCACTGACTTGCAATATTTGGGGACTTGAGCCAAGATGGAGCCCATGTGTATGTGCCCGATGAGATGGGCCAGCGCACTTCTAGGAACGAGTCTGGTGCTTTTGGAAAAGCAAACACCGTCACACAGTAACATCCCCTGGGAAGCAAGGGCTTTTGTCTTTTGAGTCATTTTGGAATCTGAAAGAGGTGAGGGCAGACCTTTGTTCTGTCCACATTGTCTGAACCACCTTACGCATGCAGGACAATCATCGGGGCCCTCATCCAGTATGGATACTTTCGGGTCCATACTCAACACCACAGCTCAGTGTGACTCCAGCCCCTCCCCACCAGGCACAGTGATTGCTGTGGTGAGTCCTGGAGGTCCCTCTACGATGTCAGCATCAAACAGTGCTGAGCATTACCGCCACCAACATGTGAAGGGGTCGGCCGAAGACACAATTACACCCGGGAGGAAATTTAAAATTTAACCAAGACTTTAACCATTTTCTTCCATAAATTTAAATTACCAGGCTCACTGGATTGCTTAAATAAGTATAAATTGAATATTCAAAGATTCTTTATGATCCATCCATGGCAAAAGGAAAAGTTATGGCCACTGTGCTTTTCTAACTATGTCTACACTCATTACATTTCAAGGTTTCATTTATGTATTTGGCTTAGTCACCTACATAAGTGCCTAAAGTATTGTTTTAGGGACCCTGCAATTCCTAAATACTGAGAAAACACAAAATTAGTTAGACTTTAGAATTCTCTGACAGTTAAACTTGATTAGTCTCACAAGCCCAGAAAAACAATACACTGAGCTTCAAAATTCACTGCTTTAGAAATATCCCCTTGGTTAGAAAAAAAAAAAAAAGTCTGTGAATGTTCCCTGACAGAACTGAACTAAGATGTAACATGGTTTTTGTAGAAGAAGATAACTTCAGATTTAAAACCTTCTGTTTCACTTCAAAATATTCTAGCTAATTTATTCCCACTCTAGGTTTGAATTTCATTGGCATTCTGTATTTTCTTCAGATGTTTTTCTCATTTTACCTAAGAAAGAATAAACCAACCAACTTCCAACTATAATTTAATAAAACAGGATCATTGCTGAGGAAAAAAACTAATTTCTACCCCAAATCTCCAAGTCTTTAATAATCTTCCTATGCACAAAATCGATGTGGTTTGTATGCGTGCAGACATATCACATATGTGTACTATCCCGTCAAAAAAGAAAATAAAGAGTAAACAGTACAGAAATACATAGTTTCCTAAGAAAAACTACATTATTTGGGGCAGTTCTTTAATAAAATAAAAGTAATAAAGCATGATAAAATGAGCCAAGTGTGGTGATGCACTCATGTAACCCCAGCTATTCTGGAGGCTGAGGCAGGAGGATCACAAGTACAAGGCAAGCTTGAGAAACTTAGTAAGACCCTGTCTCAAAATTTTAGAGCCAGATGTGGTAGCCCCTATAATCCCAACACTCAGGAGGCTGACACAGAGGAGCTGGAGGCCAGCCTGGACTACACAGTGAGTTCAAAGCCAGTCTAAATGACATAGTGAGACCCTATGTCCCCAAAAAAAAGTGAAACAAAGGACCAGGGATTTAGCTCAGTGGCACTGCACCTGCCTCACAAGCACAAAGTCCTGAGTTCGATCCCCAGTACCAAAAAGAAGAGTGAAATAAAATTTTAAAAAGTCATAAAGATATACCTTGCAGAGCATTTGACCGGTATGCACAAGGCCCTGGGTTCCATCCCATTTCTGCTAAAATAGAGTCAGAACGGCAGGTGGCCAGAGGTGCTATTTTCTATTTAGGTGACCTGCATCACTAACTTGTGGACACAAATTATGCCACAACTGAAGAGTCAACTCGTAGCAAACATCAATTTTCCTTGGTGACTATTACTGATAATGTGCAAATTAATCTTACACATGGGAATTAATTATTCAAGCACAAAGAATTTTTCATTGTGCCAACGCAGGGGACAATCTATAAATACTACGCACATGGGTGTCTGTAGTACATGCTTTAAAAACTTAACACTGGACTGTTTTTTCCTGAACAACTCAATTCAAATTCTGACCCGTAGGGAATATCCGCAACCCATGAGGAGCTCCCAAGTGAGGCTTCACATTAGATGGTGTCTTAGTTACTTTTCTCGTTGCTGAGACAAAATACCCGACAACCAAAGTTAAAAGGTTTATTTAGCTCACAGTTTGTAGAGGTTTCAGTCCATAGTTGGCTTGCTCCAAGGCAGGGTGACATGGTAGAGGGGCATCACAGAGAAGCATAGTTCATGTCGGGCAGAAGGTAGTAACGCCAACAAGAGACGACTACCACTCTTTCTATCCCTGTATCTTATCCAGGCTACTCAGGGCAGGTAGTGCCCACACCCTTAATCCCAGCACCATTGATCCTAGCATTGCACCATGAATCAATCACACATTCTAGATCCAGCCACCTTGGAAAAAGCTCCACCTATGACTGTGTGAGGCTTTGCGGGGACATCTACACACAAGCCATAACATTCTGTACCTGGCCCCCCATGACTCATGCACATCCCTTTATGTAAAAGGCATTTAGTCCATCTCTAAGGTTTGCTAAAGTCCTAACAATTTCAGCATTGCTGAAAAGTCCAAAGTCTCCTCTGAAATTTAAGGCAAACTCTTAGCCGCAAGCCCTTGCTGAAATGAAAATATAGTTAAACACTTCCAACATTCAGTGGCACGAGACAGACCTTTCCATTCCAAAAGCTACAAACACGGGGATAGCAAAGAATGGGAACAAAGTAAGACCAAATCCAGCACAGCAAACACTGAATCCCACAGTTCCACTTCCAGCATCCCTAGCAATCTGTGGCAAGTTGAGAATTCCAAAGGGCTTGGATGACTCCACTCCTACAGCACATCTACTGCCAGTAGCTTCTATGGCTTCTGACTTTGGGCCAGCTCTGCTCCCTCCTTACAGTTTTCCTCAACAACCCAGATTCCTGGGTTCTCCAAACTTCTGTTGTCTCCACTGACCTTTGGCTTCACACTCACAGCTTCACACACTGCCCTCTCAGGAATGCTGCCCGGCCTCCCAGCCCTTCTTCTGAAATTCAGTGGAAGCCTTCCTGACCCTGCAACTCTTGCATCCTGCATGCACCTAAAACCAGCACTGCATGGATGATGCCAAGGTCTGCCACCAGCTGGAGCAGTAGCTAGGCTTCCTTTTCTCTTGTCTGTAGGGGTCCAAGGCATGGCTACCACCTCAACATTAGACTGCCTTGAAATTTCTTCTGCCAGATTATTTAGTCCACTGCTCTTAATCTCATTCTCAGGGAGTCTCTGCACACAAGCAAACTACAGACAAACTTTCTGCCAAGGTATAACACACATCACCTGGAGTCGAACAGCCAATGTAGTCCTTCTTCTCAGCAGAAACCTCCCAAGCCTGGTCTTTAATTTTTTGTTGTTGTTGTTGTTGTTGTTTGTTTTTGAGACAGGGTCTCACTATGTGGTGAGACTGACCTGGAACTCACTGTATAGCCCAGGATGGTCTCGAACTCAGTGGTCCTCCTGCCTCAGCTTCCTGAGTGCTGGGATTACAGGCATGTGCCACCATGCCCAGCAGCCTGGTCTTTACTGGTATTATTTCTATTAGCCTTCTGGCCTTCTGAGCTCTGACCAGAATCTCCCATCAATACAGACTCAGGTATTCCAACTCTACTTTTTCAGCCAGCATCTCCAAACTTTTCCTAACCCTCACCCATGAGCCAGCTCCAAAGGCTCCTAAACCTCATGGTCAGGCACGGTCATAGCAGTGATCCCACTCTTGGTACCAAACTCTGTTTTAGTTACTTTTCTCATTGCTGAGACAAAATACTCAACACCCAAAGTTAAAGGAGCAAAGTTTAATTTAATTCACAGTCTGTAGAGCTTTCAGTACCTAATCGGCTGGCTCCATGGCAGAGGGGCATTGAAGAGAAGAAACAGTTCATGGCAGCCAAAAGGTAGCAAAGCAACAAGGGATGACTACAGCTCTTCCTATCCCCATTTTATCCAAACTACTTAGGGCGAGTATCACTCATGCCCTTAACCCTAATGCCCTTGATCCTAGATTTGTACCATGAATCAATCCCAGTGTCATACACCCTAGATCCAGCCACCTCCGAAAAAGCCCCACCTATAACCTCATGAGGCTTTGGAGGGACATCTAAAGACAAGCCATAACAGACACACTGGTGACAAGCCACAGTAAATATCATATTTAGACACATCTCACTATTGTATGAGATGGGTGACTCGGCACGTCTGAAGAGAGAGAAGCAGGGAAATGGATGATGGGCTGGTTCTCACAGAACCCAAGCTCTCTATATTCAAGGTAAACAGCAGGGGCTAGAGAAACAGGCAGGTTTGAAGAGTCATCAGCAGGTAGGGGCAGATACAGCAAGAGTTCACTGTGATTAAATACACACTGTCCTAAGAACAGCCAGGCAGGGATAAGTAAAAGCCAGCCAGACTAACTAGTAAAGCACAAGTTGAGTACAGATGGGCCAGGTATCTAAAGAATGATCAAAATCAAACACCAGAGTTTCTGAAAAAGGTAGTGTGGGCAGGTAAGGAATATTCTGTGGGAAGATGAGGTGCTCAGGAATAAAGAATCTCAGCACAAGACAGGAGACATGACAGAGACCCGGGAAATGAGATAGTGACCAAGCAAAATGCAGAAAATCGATGTAACTACATCATTTCCAGCTCATGGGAATCTTCAAGAGTTCCTGGACAGTCAGGCTCCCATCCCCATGCCTGACCAGCCTCAGGCTTGGCCAAGGGGACATGGGGCACTGGGCTGAGATGGGAAGAGACAGGAGAGTAGGCAAATGTGTAACTTCAGGGCCAGACAGCATTACAACTCCGCCGCTTCACATATTAATCTAGTGTCGAGCTGTATATCCAGTTATTTAGCCATCGTGGTCATTAACTGTCACCTATAAAACCCAAAACTATTTTCGTTATAATTGCTAGTGTTCAACCATGTGAAAATCAAGAATATCTATTCTCTTCTTCACATGCATGCACTTTACAATGTATAAAACCCTTCCAACAAGTCTTCTCATTCGATACACATGCCATGGCCACATTTGTACCCTTCCTGACAATCAAACCTCTCTCCCAATCAACTCAGCTTCTCAGGAAATATGTTTCTAATGTTTTATTGTTTGATACTTTGAGTGTCAGATGTTTTTTCTTCACAGGCATACGGAACCCTTTGATTGAATCTTGGCAAATCAATGAAAGACACATGTGCACCCTGAAACAAGTGCTATTCATTAGGGCTTGATCCCATCCCTGACTTCACACTCAGAAAAGGAGACTTCAAGCATTTCTTTCATTCCATTCCTACTGAGAGTGAAAATCCGAGCTTCTCTAAAGACTTCAATCAGAAGCCTAAAACTTGTTCTTCTGGGAAAGTAAAATTAACTAAAGTTTATTAACAATTTGCAATGGGTGCTTTTTAATGGGCTACATATATCTCATGAGTGGTTAAATATAATCTACAGTTTATTAACTGGATTTCACACTATAAAGAAATAGGAATTCATTTTCCTATTGATCATTTCATCGCAGATATTAGCATATCAATAGTCAACCCTGACTTTTCTTAAATATGAAAATATTAAAACCACTTATTTTTTAAACATCACCTTTTTGACAGTGGCAAACTCTCAAATTTAGGAAATATCACTCAAACATAGTTAGGAAATAACAAAACAGATTCACTGGTTAAAAGGTTTTTCTTTAGAAAAGTCAGATTAGGAAGAAGTGGCATTTGGGAGGATACGGTAGTCATCAATCAGTAACCCTAAAATTGAAGTAATGCCTAAAATAAAAATACCAGCAGGTTTCTTTGAAATCAAGGTAGTTCTATATCAGAAGTAACTTTTATTGTGTATATTTAGGTTTAAAATGCCATAGGATATACAGAGACAGTAAAATAGTTACTATGAAGAAGCAGAGAAACATTTCTATCACACTATATTGTGTGTTCCAAGAGCAGCCAAAGTCTACTTATTACCTACAGTCTCCACTGTGCACAACTTGAGAATATCTGTCCTACATATTGCCACTTTGACCTTCAATTACCCATTTGTTTCCCCAAACTCACCATGGTAACCACTGTTTTAGTCGCTATCTCTGTGTATTTGAGCTGTTTATAAAATATACCCAACATAAAAGTGAGCTCATGCACTATTTTCCATTCTGCGACCGGCTTACTTCACTTCACATAATGTCCTCCAGGTCCATTTAGGTGTAAGTTGCAGCAAATGGCAAGATCTCCTTTCTTAAGGCTGAATAAATATATACAAATAATCACTAAGATATGGAAACGACTCAAGTTCCCATCACTGAATGAATAAAGGAAATGTGGTCTCTCTAGGGTACACAGGATAATGCATATATAATACACACAGTTCATAAATATGCACACTCTTTCTTTATTCACCACCGATGGACATCTGGGTGGCTTTTGTATCTTAGCGATTATGAATAATGCTTCCCTGAACATGTAGTACAGACTGCTCCCAGAGTTGTGACTTCATTTCCCTTGGGTCAGGAGAGGGACTGCTGGTTTGCATGGGAGCTCCCTGAATACTTTCAGGATTTCCTTTTCCAGCCATGTATTTTCTAGTAGGCCTTTCTGATTATCTAATTTTAAACCTATGCTCATGAGTAAAAGCCAATAACCTTGAACTAGGGGCAGAATACCATCTGTAAATGGAAAACACAAGTTCTCCATGGGAAGAGAGAATCAGCCGAAAAATGAATACAAACATTAGGCAATGGACTGTGACTTTATGGACACCATTTATATTAGGAGAAATCTGGAAACATTAATGGTTGGATACACATCCGTCACTTTCAAAATATAGTACCAGTTTATTATTACATTGTGCCTGTGTGTGATATTTCTACAAGGCAAATGTATCTTTTAATGACCACTGTTGTCCTGAGGAACTTGGAACACATCGCAGGGATCTTCGCTGTGCCTGGGAATGTGAGGAGCTACTCTTACAATCCACCATCTTCCTGCATCCCTCACGTGCCAGGTGCTCTCAAGCCCGTGCTGGGTAGTGAACAGAAAGCTGAACGACAGACTCACTGTTTCCACAAAATTCACGATCTTACAACCAACCAGAGTACACTGCAATAAAAGCCAGGCTAAAGGAGGATTTCAGAATTCTGATGGGCACCTCTACTGTTTGACAGTCCTGTAAGGACAATAAAACACTCTAGTGAGAAGCATTTGTATGAAAACAGAAGTGTTGATGTAGATAGTGGACTGGCTGCTTGGTTATGGAAGGGCACTGGTTCATGGAAGCTTTGTTATAAACACAGGTTACAAAATGTTATACTCAAGCTATCAATCTTACGTTATAGCTTTAAAAACTGCAAGTCCTTATTATCTAGAATATATAAAGAACTAAAAAAAAAAAAATCAGCCCCCGCAACATAAAGACCCATTTCAAAATGGGCATCTGAAATGGAACAGACATTTCTCAGACAAACAAGTAAAAGCAGCAAATAAATATATGAAAAAATGTTGCACATCACTGGTCATTCGAGAGATGCAGATGAAAACAACACTGAGATTCCACCTCATTGCAGAAAGAAAGGCTGCTATCAAGAAGTCAACCAATAGCAAATGTTGGCGGGGTTGTGGGGAGAAAGGAACCCTTCTCCACTGTTGGTGGGGGTACAGACTAGTGCAACCACTATGGAAATCAATTTGGAGACACCTCAAAGAATTAGGTTTAGAGGCTCCATTTGACCCAGCTATCCCTCTGCTGGGTATCTTTCCAAAAGAACTAAAAGAATCATACCACAGTGATATACGCACACCCATGTTTATAGCGGCACAGTTTGTAACAGCTACAACTTGGAAACAGCCCATTTGCCCATCAGTTGGAGACTGGATAAAGAAGATGTGGTTTTTCTATAAAATGGAATAATACTCAGCCATAAAGAATGAGAAATTAGAGCCATTCATAGGAAAATGGATACACAGTGAAGATACACTCCTAAGTGAAATAAATAAGTCACACATGTGTAAATACCAAATAGTTTCTCTTGTATGAAAAACTAAAAGTGTAAATAAGATCCAAATTGTATAACTGATAACTGATAATGTGAAATAGGAAGGAAAGGGCTAACGGTGTAGGGGAAGTGGGAAGGGTACAGGAAAGGAAATAAGGGACAAGAAAAAATATGAGAAAAGGAAAAAATGGAAAGAAAGTCTTTGTAAATAGGGGAGGGTGGAGGGGGTGAAGAGAGGGCAGGTGTAAGGGGAAAAAATGAGAACCGAGACCTGTCATGTACAGGTACAAGATCCCAATGATGAATGTAACTGTACCATATACTTAAAAAGTACCAATTAACTCAAAACTGCAAGTCTTGGACACTAAAAAAAATTAAAGAGTAATTAATGTCAACCTTTATTGATTTAATACATATAATAAAGCTGCTTCTTTATATTTGAGGTGAAACTGTAAACAGCACATATTTATATACTCAACAATATTTATTAGGTGTCTATAATCTAGGTGCTAGTTACAGAATAGAGATCAGAGATATAGAAAGAACATAAAAAGATTACATTCTAATAGTTTGTTTTCCATGGGAGACAAAAAATATACAAATGCATTAATAGTAATGCAGTATCAGGCAGTAAAAAGTTATTAAGAAAAATAAAGCAGGACAAGGGAACAGAGAGCTGTATGAGATGAGTGGTCACGGGAAGTCTTTCCGATTAGCTGCCATTTAATCAGAGACCTGAAGGAAGTGCAGAAGCTACAAAAACAATGGAGCAGCAGTGCTTGTGAAAGCCAGGGGTGGGAGAGTGCCTGGCGCCCCGCCATGGCCAGGAGGTGTGGAACCAGAGGGACAAGAAAGGCGGAAGATGAAGTGAGTCAGTGAGCAGGGCCAGATGGTGCAGCCGCTGTAGACTGTGGAGCTGGGGTCTCACTGGTGTATTTGGAACAGAGACGTCATGAAATCAGGTGCAGCTTTTTAAAGAATCATTCAGACAGCTGAGTGGGGCAAGACCAGTGAGGACGAGAATAAAATTACAAAGATCAGGAACCTATGCTTTCAGTGTCAATGAGAACAGATGGTGATTCTCTCAGGTACAGCAGAGGTGGTGAGAAGTGGCTGGACTGGGGACACATATGTTTTGAAGACAGAGCCACCAGTTTTATTGACAGCTTAGATGGAAAGCATGAAGGAATGAAGGCGACAAGATTAACTCCAAGGCTCTTGCCCTTTAGGGTAAATGATAGTGTCCTTAGCTCAGATGCAGAACACAAAGACAAGAACAGGTGGGCGTGGTGGGGGAAAGAGGGGCACGGGAAATCAGATTTTGGTCTCAGACATAAACATCAAGGTGACCATTTAACACCATGTAGCTGGACATTCGGTCCAGTGCCTGGGAGTTGTTAGAGCAGGGCAGGGTTCTGGTGTTGATTTTCTCCTCTTCTACACAAGCGACAAATGTTGACAATAAAGGAGACTGTGATGCTTGAAGTAAAAATCTGCAGTGCTATTTCTATGCCCTGTACCCTCCAGAGTACCACATGGAAAAACCTGGGTCCCTTCCCAAAGAGTAGGTTTCTCTCGGCAGAATCTAAACAATCTGGTGCAGAACAGATTCTCACCAAAGTTCCCAGAGTGAATCAAGCCTCCAATGAAGAGACCCAACCCACCTCCAAGTCTGGAAAGCTGGTCATCTCAATGGTTGTAACGCAGCTGAGGATGAATTACTGGGTTATGATCCATCGAACCCTGTTCTCAGCAGAGGTTGGGCTCAGCACTGCCCGCACCCCAGGTCTGGACTCCTCTTCAGTCCATCTCGACAAAGGCCCTGGCCACAGAGGCAACAGATTACACCAAGTTCCCGCTGTGCTCTGCTCCCTCCTGGGCCATTTTTCTGCCTAAAACACTACTCGGTCTCTTCTCTGCTTGGCTAATTCTAACTGTAAGCAATACTCCGTCCTAACACCTTTGGAAGCCTGATGTTTTATACACCTGGCTCACCCACCAGAATGAGTTTGTTGAAGGCAATAACTGCCATCTTTTATTTGTGTGTTCCAGCATTCCAGGGATATGGGAAAGGGCAGATAAATGTGTGGGGAATGAACACAGGGTGACAGGCAAAGCACCAGGGTGTCTGTCCCCCTAAGCAGTGCATTACTTTCCTGCTACCCAATGAACGATACCCTGAGAGCTCCGGAAGCATCTCTTACATCCTAGCTCCTTGTGAATGTGGATTACACAGAAGAGAGTGCTCTAAGCCTGGCTAGGCTGGTTTAACTCCACAGAATTCGGAAACTTGCTTTCAGTCAGTTAAGACGGACCTACGTCACCCCAGTATGATTCTTTCAGAGCGAAATGGGAAAGTTCAAAAGGTCGGAGAACTGAAAATGTCTATTTTGAGAAGTGCATCTGTTTTTCATTCCCCATCATACTTCTGGACCCTTTTATGCTCCAGAGGCAAAGAGAAACACATAAAATACCTGAAGCCAAATTGAACATGAGTTCAAAGTGACAAGGGTAAACACTGGCAGAGATTATAAACACGTAAAATGACAGCAACAGAAAAACGCAAGCCAAAGGAAACCAAAGAAATACAAAGCAGTGCCAGGAGGCAGTTGTACGTCGCAGACACACGAACTAAAGTCAAACACCGAGATCAGAGAAAACTTCACAGCGAAACAAGCAGCAATATTCAGGGTCATCTCCACCTGAAGGACTGTGCGTCTCATGAAAAAGAAGCTATGCCAAACTAAGAACAAAGGGCAATAAAGATAACTTCCAATAAAACCATTCAAAAGTCAAAGGCTAAGTTTAAATAAAAGTCTGTGTTATTGAATCAAAATAACACAGTAGAGACGTAAAATGAAAATCCTTTGGTCCTTATTACATTGGAGAATTGACGAGAAAGTAAAGAAAGGCCAAAATAACCATATAAGAGAAGGAAAATATTCAGCCATCAAAGCAAGATTAGAAAATATGATGAAAAACAAATAACTAAAACTATGATTAAAAACATACAGAGAAGGCTTATACATTAATGGTCATGAAAACCAAATGTGAATGATAAAAACATTATACTTTTGCCTCAAGAAAGTGAGCCAGCTGTTTAATTTTTTTGTCCTAACAATAAGAATTTTGTCTAACTCATACAAAGGGCCCCAAGTTGTGTCTTTCATAGCTACCCAGCCACTTATTAATAAAGCCAAACGATCATTTCCCTGTCACAAACGCATCCCCATACACAGAAGAGAAAGGAAAGGGCTGATTTAAACTTGAGGCATTTAGCCTAAGAACAAAGTATCTTAGAAAGCTGCTTGTTCTATACCCTCCTTGTCACAGATGTAAAATAGGAGCAAATCCACAAAATGAGCTCCTTGTGGACCCACAGCAAGTAGTGAAAGCTTTTGATCAAGTCCAGCGCTTCCCCACTCAGTGTCTTGACCATCGGAGTGCAACCCCGTCACCCACGTCGCCCCCACGGCAAGGAGACAACCGACATAACACATTGTATCCTGCAGGAGCCTGGCCTAAACTGAAAGGAACTGACAAAATCTGGAGGAAAATGTGTCTTTCTAAATACTCAGGAACATTTTCTTTTTTCTTCATCGTACCTCTAACAAGTGGTGCTAGCAAATATTTTTCAATCTCACAGAGTTCAAATAAATGCTTATGATTGACTGTTACCGCTAAAGACAGCAAAGATTTCCATCCAACAGCTGTCAGCACATAAGTCTCTTTCCACACGGTCAATCAGCACCTCTTAACCAGAACCCCACGGAGCAGGCATTTCAAAGGGGACCCTACATTTCAAAGCCTCCCAGAAGTCATGGATATTACTTCTTCCCTTCCCCACCAGAGATTGAGTGTGGGGGGCACTGGGAATGTTTCTACTTTAGGTTGGCCTTTCAGCTACATTTTAATGTTATCAAAACACATCAAAAGTGTAAGAAATTCTTTTGAGACCCTCTACAAAAGAGTATTATACCACAAAAATAATTTATAGATATAATTCTATATATAATTACATATATATATTTTTATATATAGTCAAACGAGTGGCTCTTGTTTTGAAAACATTACTCGGGCCATTTTGGTCCATCATCAAGTACTTGCTGAGTGTTTTATTCCAAGAGCTGGAGACACAACAGAAAACAAAGGTTCCAAAGTCCGAGACCCGACAAGGCTGAAGATCTGGCCTAACTGGGCAGACCTGGTCAAACACATAAAGGCATACACAACATCTCCGGTGGCACTGGCCGCTGTGGAGGCACAGACCATGGCAGAGGGTGCGCTTTTATCTCCGGGAGTTGGAGAGAGCCTCTTTCCTAGAGGAGGAAGAATGCTGCGGGGCAGACAAACAGGCAGGGTGAAGAGGAGTAAAGAGTGCAGGCTGGACGGAGGGGGTGAGCCATGGAGAACGGCGGGAAATGAGCTCAGAGTAGCAGCCAGGACCCGGGACCAGACGAAGGTCGTGAGGCGGTGGTGAGTTATAATCGGGAGGAAATGGCAGCCGTGGAGGGTGGTGATCTGACTTGGGCTTTGAAGGCATGAAGGCAACACACGCCAACTTGGTCGGCTGATTATTCCATCTGAAGTCACCTGAGACACTGGAACTACAGAAAGGGCCACATGGCCTGACCTTCCCTACCTGCATAACCTCTAAAGATGCTTGGGGAGGGGCTGGAAAATAGCTTTGATCATCAGGGTCCTGCAGATGGAGCTGAACCTGATAAATGAAGCCAGAAGGGGCCCTCCCGCTAGTTTCTGCGTCCCCGTCTCCATCTCGTAACAACATCCCTGGGACCTTACTACAGTAGCCCACATCGTCATTTTTCCTATCAGCTATTTACAAATTTATTATTCTCCTTCGAAAAGGGATAAAAGCACTATGCTTTGGTTTCTTCTTCAAACTTTCTCTTGTGAAGTTCCCCACGGATATGTAAAATTATTGAAACTTGTATGTTTTCCTCTTGTTGACCAGCTCTTGCATTAGTTGGGCTCCCATCTGGAGGCACTTTGCCCACTTAGAGCTAAGAGGAGGGTGCAGGACACCTCAGTGTCCCCACAGCTCCCAAAGGATCATTCTGCCAACAGATCAGCCCAGGGGGTGGCTGGGCAGAGCGGCCAGGGCAGAAAGGAAACTAGTTGGGAGCCGACTGAGGGGTGCCACTGTGAGGTGGCAGAGGCTGATACATGGGGAGCAAGAGCAGAGCTGGGGACAAGGAATCCCATTCCAGGTATTTTTGTCATGGTAGAGGTCTGTGAACAGATTGCAGGTGCAGCGTAAGGAAAGGGCCCAGGTTGAGCACAGCTCTATGGAGGTTGGCTTCAGGGCCTAGAAGGCTGCAGGAGCTACTTATAAACTGGGAAGCCCAGGAAGCAGCAGATTTAGAGGAGGCAGCTGGAAAAGGGGAGGTGGTTTGAATGCATTGGGCTTGATATGCTACCAGTCGTTCGAATACAGACGTAAGGTGTCACTGGCAGATGCTGCTTTCCTTCACTTAAAATGTAATCAGGGGTACACTTTCATGTGCCTCAGAGTCTTCTCAAAGGAGCATAGGCACCTTGTGGGGCTGGCACTGTGGTTTTTATGTTAGAAAAGCTCCAGGTACATCTTAACTTCATACTTCAATATCTACTTTCAAAAGCAGGAAATGTCACTAAAGACAGCTGTCTTGGCCTTGCAACAAGGGACTGCAAATGACAGAAACTTACAAAAGTCAACTTTTCTTGGCAAGGCATTCTGAGTCATGAGCCATCTCTGCCTGCTGAAAATCGGCCCTACCACCACCTACCATGAAGTCTGAAGTTATGACTTTTATAAAATTGTTTCTCTTACTTACACTACTCAATCTGTAACATACATTCAAGAATATATATAGTTGTTTTTCGTACCGGATATCAAACTTGGAACCTTGTGCTTGTGAGACAGGCAGCAGAACCACTGAACTAAATCCCCGGCCCTTTATCTATATTGTAACAGAGACGTTTTCTCATTAGATTTGCTTTACTACAGGGTTGTCTTGCTAGAAACAGCATTTAATTTTTTTTAAAAAAAGAATGGTGGTTAGAGAATAGGCCGAAAATATAAAAACTGCTGGGTGTGGTGGCACTCCCAGCACTCGGGAGGCTGAGGCAGAAGGATCACTGTGAGTTCGAGACCAGCCTGGGCTACACAGTGAGTTCAAAGGCTGCCTGTGAGA
>NW_022900949.1:22456825-22511792 GCF_012274545.1 Fukomys damarensis | reverse complement strand
AAAAAAAAAAAAAAAAAAAAAATCAGTAGTGAGTTTTACAGTCTTGGACAAGGGCAGGCAGTGAGACCGGGTAGCTGGTCTGTCTCGTGGCTAGGGCACAGGCCCGGTGTCTGCCCGAGGTGGCCCTGGAGTCTTACCCCAAGGTCGTCGGCTCAGAAGGTGACTTCCAATCTGCACAGCGCAGCCTCCCCTCAGCGCTCAGATCACCGACAGGACACCGCCCTCCGCGTGCCCCACTGCCACGTCACTGCCACACCCTGTTCTATCAACAACATCTTCCTCCCTACGCCGGGAGCATTAAATCCCCCACCACTCACATCAGCTCAGGCACCCCCTCCCCGAAGAAGGCCTCCCTGACCTCAGAGCCACAGGGAAGCGCCCGGCGCACATCTTGGGGCCCCTGCCCTGTCCCTCGTTTGACGCCGCTCACAATGGAGAGCACTTGTGTAGGAACCTGCTCCGTGTCAGAGAGCCCGCAGGTACAGAGCCGCGCACAGCAGCTGCCTTTCTCCTTTGCTCCCTGCCGTGCGCCCTGGTGAGTGAATGAGCACTGCGCTGCTGTGCACAGAGGCGAGGCAAAGGCGGAGCGAAGACGGCGGCGGTCACGGCGAAACTTTTAGGGACCGAGGGCCCAAACCGCAACTCAAACCCACTGTCGATGGTGAAGCGCCAACGCTTCCCCTGCGGTCTGAGGCTCAGCCGCTGGGACGATGCTGGGGCGACTTGGCTCGCGTGCCGACAGAGCGTGCCCTGCGTGCCCACCGCAGCAGGCGTGCCACGGTCCGCCACCCCTGCTCCGCGGCTCTCGGTGCGTGGGAGCAGCAACAACAGCGGCACGCTGAACTGCGGAATAGTAAATAAGGTTCACCGAAAAGAGTGCCTGGGTCTATGTCCTGCACCGAGTGTCAAGAGTATTCTTCTGTACAGCCAGAACCAGGAAGGTCTCTAAAGAAAGAAATCAGCAATCCCAAGTTTAAAAAAAATCAGGAAGCTACTGAACCCTTCATTAGATAACCAGACACAGAAAGGGAAGGTCTCTCTCTTCATGTGTGTTTCATTTACAGTAAAGCTAAACTAGTTTATAACCATTTCTTTAGAATTACACAGAATGGACACCCTGAAAAACCTTCGACCACACCAAGGCCAGTCCAAATTCAGAACGTGCAGAAATTCACATAGTTAAACTGTACAGATGATAACTGATTTTACGCTTATTAGCAAGCCATTGCAAAGAATGCAGAAAATGGTTACATAATTACAAGTTTCCATAGTTCCCTCAAGTCTTCAAGGAATATTACTTTTTGTCCCCAACTGTTAAGTTTCTCAACCTTAACACTGAGATGTCCAGCGTTAGGAATGCCCACTCTCGCCTTTGTGGCTGACAAGGAAATTCGTATTCCTACTGTCTTTACGCCCTTCAGTCCTGCTGCCCTCCCCCAGTGAACCACAGTGGACTTACTACTTTAAAACCAGCTCATTCTAACATCCTGCAGAAATTCACTGAAAATTCTAGAACTCATCCATAAGCTTGGGTGCAGAAAAGATGTGAAGGTGCGGAAAAGGATGGATAAACAATCAAAAGACTATTATTCATGAATAGTATTTCCCATTTAAAAAAAAAATCTCCCAAGTATCATACTCAGTTTCTTTGTGGCAAGATGTAACTCTGACTACAATTTATGTCAGTGTCTAAACACTCACCAAGGCATAACAACCTCTTAGCCACTCAGATATTACCATAAGATTAATATCTTCAGTCCTTACTGGAAATCAGATACAAACTACACACAACTCAAGTTTCCATGTGACTGTGTGGATCCATCTCATGCAGCTGCAAAACAATTCACATGCCAAGTTCATAGGCCCTTTTGTTATTAAAGATCCACTTGCAGGAAAAAAAAATAACATGCAAAAATGCACATTAGTAGCTGAAGAAGTTCTTAATTTTTTTTTAAACTGAGTATTAAATTTTCAAATGCACCCAGGGTGAATGTTTGTGAAAATACGTTAAACATAGTCCAGAGGCAGGCACACTCAGCAGTGAATTCACGTCCGTCATAAGTGGCTACGGTTTAATACCTCCTTCCTCGGACGGTCTCGTTGCCTCACTGCAGCATGAAATGCTGCGGTAAAGCTCGGAGATTTCTGACTTGTCGTCTCCTAGACCTGTACCAAAGGTACTGCTGGAGTGAGATCGAGACCGGTGTCTCCTATAGAGACTCGCCTTTTCTATATGGGAGGGAAGATATTCAGACACGTGACTGAGTGACTCGAACAGTAACGGAATTACTTAAGAGCTTATCAGGAAAGAAAAGCAACCCCTTATTAAATAATAACCCCAAGTCTATTATAGGGTTCCAGCCACCTACTCTCAAACTTCAGCATGCTTTGAGGAGTGACTGAAAGGTTACTTAACCTTGTTTCAAATCTAGATTTTAAAGGAGAGCTTAGGAGGTAGAAAATTGGCAAAAACTATGGAAACACTGGCAAGCTCATACATTTCTAACAAATGGAGCATCTGGTTATTTAAAAATTGCTTTCAAGTGTCAAGTATACAGTATTCATTGCCTTTTCTTATTTTTAGAAAATGATATACTTTGGCTGTGTGGATCAAATTAACTAAAGTATCAGAATCTCTGCTTTAGGCATTAAGTTTTATTAACAATTAAATATAGAGTAAAAATCAAAGGGTGTAACAAGAATTTAGTGATATTATACAGAGTATTTATATCATTTAAAAGAACTACATAACTATCAAAACTTTGTCAGACTTTGTTTTCTAAAGACAGTCTGAAAGTCCAAAATGGTGAATCACATTATCACTTTACCCAAACAATCCACTTTCTGCCTTTAGTTACACACATGTCCAGTAAAGTCATATGTGATTCCTATTGAAACTGTTCATTTTACATTGAATAAAAATGCCACAATAACTTTGAATACTCAAGTTTATTTCAAGACATTTATGACGCTATATAGAAAATGTTCCTACTGCTCCCTATGTAATTCTTTAAATCTAATATTGCTACATTGTTTCATGAAAAAAATCTCCTTTATGTCCCAGAAGCTTTGTGCAATCCAAATAAACGCATCTGTAAACACAGAAAGCCTGTAAAATCCTCTTCACTAACAAAAGGCAAATGTAAGTAAGCTCCACACATCTTTTTAAATGAATCTGGGACAAACTAATCTAGGATTTATTATAGAACTCTTCTGTAAGTTTTTGCTTTCCTAAATAATAAAGGGCATTTTAAAGTGGCAGAGAACTTTTCTGGTTTTCCTAATTCTCAATTTTCAAATTTATATTACATGACTGCCCCGATGCATTGCAGTATTTCAACGTAGCTCCACTTTTAAAACCAGAGGAGGGGAACCCAAGGCAAGCAATACCCGAGAGCATGTGCAGACTCCTAGACTGAATATTGTCTTCCAGGGGATCAATGTCGAAGATGGAGCCGGGGTCCGTGCGCCACACTTTGAGGTCTTTCACCAAAAGAAAGAAATCAACAAGTAAGATGGGACTTTAAAAAAAAACATTACCAAAGAGAGTCGAGCAAAAGGCAAAAAACGCCAAATGCAAACCCACCATGATGAGAAATCCAGAAGAGAACAAACAGGTACCCGCTTTAGTGTGCACCTTAAGAACACTCCGGAATCAGATCTGAGCTGCAACGCCAAGCTCCGCTGGGGGCCACGACCATCACACGTCGCAGGTGCCCAAGAAGTCACTCCACACAGCCCTGGGACACCCCACCCACTGAGGCAGGCAAAGCGTGTGGTAAAAGCTGCTGACTGGAGCCACGTGAGTTATTCACGGAAATGATCAAGAGGTGGTCGTTTAAAACAAAACAAATCAAACACCTTCTCTACCTACAATAGGAACAAAGACTGGAAATGTAGATACATGGCGAGCCCAGTTTTTACTCGGAGTGAGTGAGCAAGTGAAGGAGGAAGAGCCATTTATCAAAAAGTGCTGAAAGCGAGGCATCCAGCAAGGAATGAAGACGAGGAGCAACTTCCTGCTCTTCATGGGCTACAGATGAGTTCACTACTGTAGTCAGCGACCACACTGCTACTGGTATCTGGACCTCAAGTGTCCCCTGAAGGCTCCTGGGCAGAGGCTTGGGGTCCAACCCGCGGAGCTGCTGTGAGGAAGTCAGACCGCCGCGGATGTGCCCTTGAGGTGGTGCTGGGACCTCAGACCTTTCCTTGCTTTCTGTTTTTGCTTCCCAACCTCCGTGAAGCAAAGAGTCTTCCTCTATCACATGATGTCTGTGCTGCCACAGGCCCAAAGCAACTGGGTCAATTAACCATGAGACCTCTGAAACCCTGAGCCAAAACAGCCCATTTCTCCTTTTAAGTGATTTTCTGAGGCAGTCTGTCACAGCAACAGAGAGCTGACAACACAGACTGGCTTGATAATTTCTGAATTTATCAGTAACCCTAACTAATGGGTATCAGGATCTACAAGGAGTGACATAGTGCTGTTCAACTGGAAAATAAGAACCTAGTTATGGACAAATGGCACAAATGAGGAGAGAGGGAAAATAATTAGTAAACTGAAACTGGAGATTTACTTGTCAGCCTTTAATTAATATTCAGTTTTATTATACGCCAATTATAACCTAACTCATTTAAGCTTTATACATATTAAAGTAGGTCTTATTATTATCCCTATTTTATGGATGAGGAAACTGGGGCAGAGAGATTCAATAGTTTGGCCAAAGTTACCCAAGGTTACCTTACTAGTAAGTAGCAGCACCTCCCATGAAAATAAAAGTGGAACAATTTGTCCCAGCCTACACTGCTTAGAAAATCTCTATGCTTACATTTCCACGCCTGGTACCAAAGCTGGTTAGTTAGAGTGTTTAATGTTTGTTGAATGTGTCTCATTTTGTTCCATCAAATCTCCAAAGGAAACTGAGTATACTTTGAAAAAGAGTAATCTCAAAGGTGATAGGTACTGAATCTAGAGAGTTCCACGGTCTTCAGCAGTGATCTCACCATCAGGGCTGGTCCCTGACCCTTGTTCCTGGGTAAGCTCTCACGCTGGTGAGATGAAGTAGACCTTTGTACTCTCCCCACAGACATCTTAGCTCCCAGCAATGAAGCTGTCTACTTCTGTGTGGCTTTTAATGAAAGTAGCACAATTCACACATCCAACTGAATGTGAGCCTTTTAAGTAATCAACTTGGGGAGATGAGCAAAGCTATCAATTGCCTACAAGTATGTTTGGATTCTATCTTTGTAAAATACTTTCAGAGTCACTTTGGTAACCATCCAAGTCACTTGGTGCTCTGACATTACTATTCTCGTTTTGTACTAAGATACTACCCCGTCAAATATATGCCTCCCTCCCACCCAACTCATCTCTAAATTGCCTTCCTCTTGAAGACAAAGAAAAATCTAACAATGAGTTTAGTGGGAGCTGTATACCAGGGTTACTAAAAATATTCTCTGGGCTACACAGGTGGAGTGGCTATAAACATTCTAGGACTACTGCTGTAAAGGAGGCAATAGTTAAGGGCTGCTGATGTTACTGAGAAATCAGCAATTTTCCTTCCTCACCCTACTGTATACTTGAGTGTGATCTTTGCTGATCTCTCGGTCACTGTCAAAGCCTCCTCCTAGGTTTTCCCTGATGGGTTACTAGGAACAGAGCGTGCATTCTATGGTATGCCTTCAGAATCTCTCTGGCACGTCTGCTCGTGGTGAAAGGACCTAAATGTGACATGATTATTCCTGTCACCCATGGTATAACACCTTAACTAAGAAAACAAACTAAAGAGAAACAACATAATTGCTCCATTGCTGTGGTCACCCAGCTCTGCGCTGCTTCTCTGACGAGTAGAAATAGTCTTAAGACTAGAACGCCACTAAGCCCGGAGAATTTCCATGGAGAGGAAGCTCCGCATGACACCTGGTGAATGCCATGAATGCCCTTCAACATGGCACCAATATAACACTTATCTGGCGTCCATCTGGAGCCGAGCACCACCCCAAACACTGGATGAGGACTCAGACGCTCCTGCTGGCCATGTCTGCCTGCCGAGGGGGACCCCGGCTTACCCACAATGATGCCAGGCCTCCTGTCCATCTCCACGATGTGAGGCTGGACCCCCTTGTAGGCAGCATCGCTGACGACCTGGGTGTTCTTCCTCACGCGCTCTGTCACGGGGTCGTCCACGACAGGAGTGAAGCCCTTCCCCTTCGTCTTCTCAAAGTCTTCGTGATATTTTACCTGGAAAAGAAGAAACCGTATTAATGCAAAATGAAATTTCCTGGCTGTTACTGGTCTCACACAATTTGGATAAAATGACAGGTGCATCTAGATTACTTTCTGCATATACGTATCTTCTCCAGGTGTCCCAGAGTAATGTTAGATCAACTGCTGACATTTTCACGGTGTTTGGAATCATTATGGCATTTCCTTTAAGTTATATATAAATGTGTATTAGTGAGAAGTTGTAAAAGATAAAGCTTAAAATCTTCATTCCTAGAATATGCCAATTCAACTACAAATTAACTCCCTGTTAATCCTTAACATGAAACAATGTAATAAGCATTTATCCACAATTATTCAAGGCTACTTACTTAGAATTAGATTGGAAGGGACAGGTAATGATAATTACAATTTTAGTAAGTAACTACAGATATTGTGAAACATTTTCTCATGGCTTAAAACTGGATCAGAGCAATAGTTGTAGCACTATGTAAATTATACTATTCATTTACCTTGAAGTAAATACTTTAAATGCTTTGGTTTATGACAGGAAAATTAGATCTCGTGAAAGTATTTTTAAATGTATTTTTCATATTTTTACAACATGCAATTACACCAAGCTCTGTCTTACAATTAAATGGAAAAATATCTAATCAAATGGCTTCACAAAATACATTTTGAGTAATCACATTAGAAATAAAAACACACCAAAAGAGTCACAGAGAAAAATTATTTTATTAGAGTAAACAATTTCATTACATTTCAGTGTGATTAGAAAGCACCCTCCCCAAACAAAACAAAACAAAACACAACAAAAGGCTCATCCAAGTTTCCATGCTTTGTTAGTTGTCCAGGTTAATAGTGAACTAAAGCCATCAATCCACTGAGTCTTGTCGTTCCTTAGTATGTTTAAGTCATGAAAAGAAAGACGTGGCTGTTCCCTACCATTGAAATACGATTTTGTGCTTCTTTAACATGTCTCAGACTAGGTGTATCTAAAATCAGACTTGGTCTACCTTTCATTTGTTTATGGTCCTGGGTATATTTTACCTGAAAAATAAAAAGTAGACATAATTGGAACAGGATAAGTATAATAAGAATTAGATAACTTAAAAGTTTTACAAGGGAGTGAAACTTATACAGTATTTTCCAGGTAAGTTTTTCCAGTTATTTTCCAAGTAACTTTTCAGTGAATTGTGCCTACAATTGTACTCTCAAGATCTCCCTTAAGGACTACTGCGATCATGTCTTAACCTTCTTTAGCAACTGAAAACAAATATGTGCAACTAACAGTCACTAGCAACGCAGTCAGTAAAACTGGTTCTCATATTTAAACAGGGAGTGTTCAAAACTAAACAGAATCCGAGTTTATTTTCTGTTTCTAAATTTCCCCTTTTTCTGCCATAACAATGCTGAAAGGTGCATACTACCCTTCTTTCTTTATTTTTCCCTCCTTAGAGAATGAGAAACAATGAGAAATAAATCCAATTTTCCTTCTAAGCAACCAAAGCTTAGAGGCGCTTTGTGTTGAATATACCCAGTATCTCCAGACAGAAATGCCTTGATAGCTGAAAATCATGCACCCAAAACACCAAATCCCCAGGAGTGCAAGAAACAGAGGCTGTGTTCTTGACAATGATCATTAGAACACTGCCTCTCACCCAGCTAATTATGTGTAAGATCAGAACACCATCAGAAGACTGAATATTCACAGAAAAAGTAAGGCCCTGATGTGCACCATGAGGAATTTTCATGAGGAACTCAATTCTATATTATCTATTTTTCCCCTCTAAGTCCTTACTTACTCATTTCCTACTTTCTTTGCAAAGAGTCTTTTACAAGCCATGTACAATGAAAGACATGAGTAAAATGACAGTTACTTAACTTGTGTGTCAAAAAGACTTTATCATTTTCAAAGATACTGGCTAAAGTCACGCGAATCATTGTTTAAATAAACTTTAAATGTGTCAGTCATGTCTGGAAATACTTCTGAAGGGTTGTAGAATAACATAAATTTATTCAATGGTGGCTTTTGGAAATCATCTGAAATAACAAATGTACTTAATTGGAAATATTACCACAAGCTCATTCTCACACAAAGAAAAGGAACTGTAGGTAACTTATAAAGGCACATCCTTTGTGATTGTCCAAAATAAGTAAAACCACTTGCCGAGCTAATGTTTTCTTGATTCTTCTTTACTCTTTCCATTTCGGGAGTTATACTCAAAGCTGTAGCCCTTCCCAGCTGATCTTTATAATAAACCTACCATTGCGGAAAACAAAAGGAAGAGAACTATGAATCATTTCAACTAAACAAGAGACTCATGGTATTCATTTTTAGTATATGTGTTGCCAAAGTGAGTACGGTATTTATTAAAGAGACAAGGAAGGGAAACTATTTCAAAAAAGAGGATACTCTTGGAGGTCTGATCATATTTAAAATGCTTGCATCTTAAAGCATCTACTTCACTCACTGCAGCCTAGAACAGTGTCTTTGTCTGAATCTCTGGGGATGCTCTCAAATATAAGGGTGTGCTGCTTTCTGTGAGCATGTTCGTTTCTGAGAGGAACAGTCACACTGAGCATAGCTTTAGATCCACTGGGAAAAGACAAACATCTACTCCTCCAAAACGTAGTTGTGGGGAAAAAATATCAAACAATAACATCCCTTGGGCTGAGGATTTAGTTCAGTGGTGCCGCTGCCTGCCTTGCAAGTACAAGGTCCCAAGTTTGATCCCTGGTAGCAAAAAACAAAAACAAAACAACAACAACAAAAAATAACATCCCTGTGCTTCATAAACTGGTCAAATGACTGAAGGGTTTGAATAGTAAGAGATTCCTCTGCCAGTAATAGATTCCCAAATTTCCTCTTCCAAAGAACCCAAAATGTCCGAGACTGCATGCTCATGACTTCCAAAAAGGGGTCTCAGAGAGCTGTATCCGTGGATTACATAAACAAACAAAAGGGAATCAGAGCAGGCCACGAGCCAGTGTCTAAGGAGAAACTGATAACCTCTTTCTAGTGTCCATAAATTGGCTGTTTCACATGAGCTATTCGGCCACGTACACTTAACAGTTCTCCCGGACACTGCCCAGAAAAACAGTAATAATCACTGAGGGCGGCAGGTGGGGCCAGAAGCTGGAGAACAACAACACAGCTTTCCTACTCTAAAAAGAGGAGTAGGAAAGTGTGGTTGCAAGGCTACAACACCAGAAGATTCCCACTGGGGTACCAAGCAGTTACTGGCATGAAGACAAGATAAGGGAGATACACAACAACCTGGAGGGAAAAAAAATCCCCCTGGTGTGGTGCTGGGGACCTAGCAATACCCAAGACCCAGGCTGGGACACTGCTATAAAACAGTCCCAGCCTCTATATACTGACTCTACATTTGCTATCATTGGAAAGAGTTACTAAGATGATCACACATTGCTGATATTCTTCTGGTTTTCTTTCACTCTTTTCAACTCTGGTGGGTCAGAAATGGGAGTTGCTTGTGTAATCTCTTCTTTGTATTTGACCTATGGAGAAGCAGGACAGACTGAGTAAAAAAAAACACCACAAAGGGTGAGTCTCAAGGTTCACCCCATCTTTCTGCACATAATTTATTACAGCAGCTCTGTCAGTCTTCCTATTGGTACGGACAGCTAGATTTTGAGTATCCCTATTTAACAAACCCAACTGTTGGCTGTGCTGTTTAAAAAAAAAAAGTCTTTAGCCGGGTGTGGTGGTGCACACCTGTAATCCCAGCACTTGGGAGGCTGAGGCAGGAGGATTACTGTGAGTTCGAGACCAGCTTGGGCTACATAGTGAGTTCCAGGTCAGTCTCAACTACATAGTGAGACCCTGTCTCAAAAAAACAAATAAATAAATAAATAAATAAATAAAAATAAGAGTCTTTGGTAAACACTATGTTGTTCAATGTTCAAACTAATTGCAAATTACATCAATAACAACAACAGAAATCTAAAGGAGTATGCTGAAAATAAACAGCAGAATAAATCCATGATGATAAAACTAGAATGAAATCCACATGGCAGCCTGTCTTCTACTCCCCTGTGATCCTGGGGCTTCCACTTTACAGGGATGGTAGAGAGATACACAATGTGGGGCTTGATTTTCTCCTCCCTCTGGAGGAATTTGCTCTTAAATCTTAAAGTCTTCCAAATATCTGTTTTGGAAGAAAGGGGCCATTTTTAAAATGTTCCATAAAGGGGTCATAAAATGAGAAAAACCACTATCTGGGAGCAACATGGAAAAATTTCTGGATCCAAATCACACTGTGACACATACCAGCCATGGATCCCTGGCATGGGCTCTGACTCAGTTTCCCACATTTACCCACGAGAGAAACACAGGTGAACTTACGGGTTCACACAGAACATGAGCGCAGGGCCCAGCCCCTCACAGAGCTGCACATAATTGTTAACTAGCACTGCAACAGATCATTGAATGATTAATGTTTTCCATTTCATGGCCAAGGTTCCTTATCCTGATGCTATGTGCAGTCAAATGCCAACCAAGCCCAGTCTTTTCTTGCTCTATTCCCCACAGATCATTTTTTCTGCTTCAATAGGTAAGAGATCCCTCTCTCCAGGTCCTTATCTGAACATATTTTTAGAGGCTCACCAATAAATGATAAGCTTTGTGAGGACAGGATGGATCTTATTCAACTTTGTGTCCCAGTGATCTTGGACAATGCCTGACACATTTGGGTAATCACAGAACTTTTGGTCACTAAATTATAGCAACTACTGACTGCCCCAGACTTCCTGGGCTGGTGTGATAGTCACAAGTCTTGCCTTTCAAGGAGTGAATGTGTAAAGAAGGATCCAGAAGACTAGAGAGTTTAAAGCTTAGCATAAGCCATTTTTTAAAAAATAAAAATACACAATGTTAGATAAAATTTGAAGAAAACAAACTACTTGCCGCACTCAGCTGCTCCTGGTTCCTCCTCACTCTTTCTATCTCTGGGGTCACACTTACTGGTGTGGCCGTATAGTTCTGTTCTTTATACTGGAGCTGGAGGACAAGATGGCGGATAGGTTGGATTAAGGGAAATAAATATATACCAATACGTGGGAACAGATGGAAAGAAATATCACATGGCCACAGAGTATGTGTCAGTGAAATCTCCATTAGGATTTAACAGTGGAATATGGATGGCTCACAGATTATCTTCTTGGTGACACCAATGGCTCAGCTTGTCCTTGTCAAATGTTTAAATAATACCTTTCACGGTTATTCGAATTGTATTATTTCTTGGTGTCCTCCCTGAGTTGAAGTAAAGGAAGCTTCAGTTTAATCTCTACTGGCAGGCAAGATGCAAGGAGAGATTTCTCCAGTTCTCAGAGGAGAAATCTTGAACGGCATCACTGACATGGAGAAATTCTTGTAGCCAGTTTCCAGTGGGGATATGAACCTGGGGCCATCAATTTGAAAGACAGAATCTTCATATCGTGTAACCCTGCATTTGCAGACCCGCCACGTGCTTACAGGAAATGGCTCTTTCAGACTCTAACCCATTTTATAGATGAGGACTCGAGGTTTCCAGACGTCGGTGATTACGAAGTAAGGTCTGGAGACCAAAACAACCAACAGTTGAGGGTGTACAATACTTTCCACCACTCCATGTTATCTACACTTCCTGAGTTTCTGCCACCAGCACGCCAATTTCCACCTGCCACACCAGATGTGCTGTTGTTTAGCATGGCTTTCTCATTCAATAAACTATTATTTACAGATACAGTTATTTTTAATGGAGTGTACATTTCTACCCTCATTGAAGCCTAGTAACTCTTCTCGTAGAAGACACACATTAAAACAGGGCGACAGTAAGTCAGGGACTGAACGTCGAGGGGTGACCCCGAGGGACTCCACGCTGCGTCTTTCCAATCTGTGTCACCTCTCCCCGCACTGTCATCTCCTGCCCCGTCTCTCCCCGAGTCCTCATCACATACAGCTTCTCCTTCCGAGCAGGCTTGGGTCCTGCACATACTCGGTTTGCTCTGCCAGGAAAGTGCTCCCTCACAAAATCCATTATTCGAGGTCTAGTGGCGGGAGCTGCCCCTTCTGTAGTTCTCTTCCTCTTTCCACAACACGCCATCCTCTGCCTTTAAATCACTTTGCCATAGGGACTATTACTTGCGACTAAAACCATGCATGTAACCAAGCATAATACTTGAAAAGCATTTTAAAATGTACTGTATTCAAAAAGCACAGTAAACACCCAGTAATCCTCACTGTTGGGGTCATGCTTAAACGATGCTTAACCATTATTTATTCTATGTCTATTTCTCATACAGGGCTTGAGAACACTCACAGGCTTGATCCCTGCATTTCTGAATTCTTCCAAGAACAAGAATAGATTAGATAGACTGGGGATTTAGCTCAGTGGTTCTGCTGACTGCCTGGCAAGTGCAAGGACACAAGTTTGATCCCCGGAACCCCCTAAAAAAGAATAGACTAGACATTCAACAGCAAGTGCCCATGAAGCACTGGCTGGGTGGAATGAAGCACACAGAGAAAGTTGGATGCGACAGCTCCACTGCTAAAGATGACCTTTGCAAGTGTAATAGTATTTTACCTGGGCAGGTGTCATGCCCTCTTTACATATTGGTATTCAATAAAATAGAAAAAAATACTCAGGGAAAAATGACCACATTGGTGACATTCCTATGGTTTTCTTTAATTCTCTTTAGCTCTGGAGGATTAGAAATGACTGTTACATGTTTAATCTCTTCTTTGTATTTCACTTGAATAATTTATAAAAATATAACATTGACTGTAGTCTCCTCACATCTTTAAAGCATAGAATTTCCTTATTAGTAACTATTGTGTAATGAAAATGTTTAAATGCTAACATTGCTTTTCCTTCAGTGGAAACACAATTTTTTAATTTTATTTGATGCTTTCAGGAATTCTTTATCCTGAAGTACAAATAAATTCCTATCTATTCACCTACCCATAACTAGAAAAGTTCTTTAATTAAAATAAGCAAATGCTTATTATGAACATAAATTTTATCATTAAGCAAATGCACAAAAAACCTTGGAAATTATCTTAAAGTGATGGCTTCTTTCCTATCTAAAAAGCAGCTACTATTATGTTAATGATAATTTGCCATGTGTATAAAGCCAAAAGTCAAATTGAAATAGCCACAGAGTCCTGGGAATGCTGTTTATCCAACAGCACACAAATAATTTATAATAAGGGGAAAAAATGGAGTGACCACAAATAAAAGAAGAGAAAAACGGAGTTGAGGGAAAGGTACTGAAAGCACAGTCCAGCATATCCTGACTCCCACAAGAAAAGTCCGTGCCAGAGGGTCAGGAAGAATCTTCCACCCTCAGCCCCACTGCGAGGAGCCCCACTGGGGCCTGGCATCCACTTCGGGCCAGCTTCCCTTCAAATCTGTTGGGAGGAAGATCAAGCAGACAAGTGTGGCACCAGTACAGGGTGATGCACAGGATGGGACAGGAAGCACACTGAGCCCTTTGCACATGATCAACAAGGTCACCATCTCAGGCTGTTTGTTCACACATCAAAAATTCACAGAAGACCGTTGTGGTGAAGAAAAGAACACAGACTAGACTTACTGAAATTTAGCAAAGACTTAAATCTCCATAAAACGTACTTTAGAAATTGCTTGAATATGTTTAAAATGAGTAAAGCTGACATCTACACTGATTGTCATAAAGTCCCAGCACCTCAACATCTCAGGTATCAACTACGCCTCGGATCTGAGGGTTTAAGTAAAAATGCTAATACTGTACTAGTCCATATCCGAAACAGTTAAATTGAAGTGGAGACAGGAAACCTCTAAGTAAAACTCCACATCAATTCTTAGCAGAGAGAGCTAATAGCAAAAAGGCTTGTTCTCAGACGTGGAAAATGTCGAGATGTTTAAATGTTAGGGAATCACTTCTTGGTTTGACAGATCTGCCTAATCTTCAAAAGGGCAACTTTCCATTTGAATACTAAGCAAGCATTTATGGCCCAACCTCAGAGATACACAACTATGTGTTTATTGTTTGCTCCAAGAGGCTGTGGGATGATGGGAAAAGCAATGATATTCTGTGCTGCTTTGCATGATTCTCCTCCAGTGGGAATTCGATGTGATTAAAGATGGACATTTTCATTCTTCATAGGACCCTAAACTAATCAAGATGGTCCAGTCATTTCGTTGTAGGCTACAGAACTGCACACTACACAACATTTACATCCGACAAGTACATTTCAAATATTATCACTTGGAAGTGAAAGAAACAAACAGAATTCTTGTAATTTCATTTTAAAGTGTTTTACTATAGCATCACCTTGCCCTGCCTACACTCTACTCTCTCCATTAATGCAGGCACACGCCCATTTTCCCAAGATGCCACTTAAGGATCAGGGTTGCCCTCAGATGAGTGGCCCCCAGGCAGTTGGTTCTACCTGCATCGCCTAAAGGAAAGTTCTGCAAAGTTTTATCTCCAAGGTAATAATGATGGGGTAAGTCAGGAAACAGGGCTTAAGGAAAGAATAATTTTAATTTCCTCAACAAGAAACAAATGGAAATACATATGTAAGAACAGCTTTTGGTAAAAGTAACAGTGTCAAATTCCTTGAACCAAAGGAATCTTTACTAATAACATTAACTTCCTCTCCTACCCATCCCTCAGTTAAAAGTAACTGGAGGGTAAGTTATTCTACAATTTCTAGTAAAAGTATGCATTTTTCATCAGCAAAAGTAGATAATAAATGAGGACGGAAAACAGAAATATTTGTGAGAGAAAGCTCAGAAATGTAGCTGACATAGGGTAAAAATGAATTGGTACTATATGTCTTTTAAATTTATAACCTTCCTTTAAGGCACCAAATAAATGTTCTGGGGGATTTAATAGTTCTGTCGGGGTAAAGCTTTCTCCAAGCTGTGGAGAGGCACTAAATGTATCCTTTTTCTGCAAAACTCGATACAGTTAAAATTCTGTTCAAAAAGATGAAATGTAACACTAGATTTCATTCCAATGACCTACATCTTCTTTACTCTGATATATCAAAATAAAATAAATGTTGCTTCAGGTTTGTGAGGAACAGGCTATAGTTTCCATTCTGAAAGTTAGACCTTTGATATTTGATGAAATAGTATTTCAGTAAATTGAAGAATAAAAGAAAAAGTAGCCTGCTGAGTCAAGAGCTAAGAACACTTCCCAAGTTTCTGTTTGCTTGGGGAAAAGATAATTAATGCTATGGAGAACTTACTGAACTAATATTTTGCTGATTTTTCTTCACTCGTTCAATCTCTGGAGTCCCTTTTACTGCTGTGCCAGCTCCTACTTCCTTCTTATAAAATACCTTTATTAGAAGAGAAGGAAAAGAACTATAAGCTTATTAGATTTCAAGTCCTAGATCCGACAGTTATAAAAGGCCATTTCTCAGGTTTTACAGTAATGTGAACACTGCTCCTATTTATGACTACCAACATTATGCAAATCAGTGAAATAGTTCATTATGATAAGTGTCTAACTTTAGTTTCGTATCCCCAAAACATACAAGTAACTTTCTAATACCTGCTCTAAGTCTTGATCAACCTTAGCAAACTGTACATTATTTGCTTTTAGAATGTAAATTGGCAACCTAGAGTTTCATTCTTCGAATACATATATATATGTCACATGTGCACTGGAGAAAAATCTAAACATATTACAAAAGCCCATTAAGAAGTAAGCATTTAATTTGAAAGGACGAAGAAATTCTCAGCAACTTCTAGTTTTCTAAAAGAAAAGATGCCTTGTTCTCTCCTAAGAAAACATTAGCTTTACTGTCAACGTCAACATTAATTCACTCATTCAGTTATTCCCCTTCCCCTCACCTCTCCATCCCTACCAACATCCTCTACCCTTTCCAAACACAAAGCAAAACAAAAATCAAAAGAACTCCACAGGAAGAAAGAGTGATACTAAAAAACGCATGTGAGGACAGATGGAAAAGGTTTCCTCAGCAAGTTAAAATCTGGAATACTACAGAATTGCAGAGGTCAACAGCCAAAACAGCCTCTTTTTCTAATCCCTTCAGAGAGAAGTTTCCATTTCTTGGAACAGCCTGCCTCTGTGTGGAGGCCCAAGAGCTGCCTGACCAGAGTACCTGAGAGCTGGATCTCACCAGTGAATTAAGAAAGAGAAAATCCAGCAGCCTCAACCCTAACAGAATTTACATTTTTAATTAGACACTTGCTTCACTATTCAATGACTGAGCCAATTCTACACTATGATACTGACACATAGCTGACTTTCATACTTCCAAAACAGAATTCAAGTTTATGCATCCATCAAACAAAGGCCAATCTCTTCTTTAACAACGTGGATGCGATTCCCATTCCTCAAAGTTAGTTACAAACTAGTTATGAACTAGTTAGTTATGGACTTAGCTATGAACTCGTAAATCTGTAGAGATGTTATCCACACAAGCACACAAAGAACAGGAAGAAAATCATTTCATATGACTACTTCCGTCTTCAAAGTAAAATCTGTGTAGAAGGCGAGGATTTTTTCCTTGAGTTAAACTTTAAAGTTCAGTTAATAATTGTCACTTGTATCTAATGTAAAATTCAAATTTGTAATTCCAAACAATCATGACAAATTATAATTTAAGAGAATATTGGGAATTTTTATTGTTTTGAAGAACTAAAGATAATACACTTGGGCAAAAAATTCAAACACTACAGCAAAAAGTCAGATAATGGGATGGTGGGGAACCATCCTTACAAAACATAAAACTTGGAGGTAACAACAACAACAAAAAAAAAACACTTGTCTGGCATCCCTATTCAAATATCCAAACTCTGAATACTTTTTGTTTTCAAAAACAAATTCAAATTTTTGTGTGTGGCACTCAGACATCACACATGGAAAATTCCATACCTAACTTTATGGGATGGGTCCCAGTCACTACACAGGCATACCAAAAATACTGCACAAAATTACTTTCAGTTTAAGCGTATAATGTATATATAAAACACAAATGAATTCCGTGGTTAGATGTGGGTCCCGTCCCCAGCATATCTCTTTATGTATATATGGCAAAACTTCAAACATCCAAAATGTTTTCCTAATTTCCACACTCTGCGCTGGCTACTCACCGTACTAATGTTTTGTTGAGTTGTCTTAATTCTCTGAATTTCAGGAGTATATGCCACAGTGGAATAGTTAGAAAGCATTTTCTCTGCTTCATCTTTATACTTTTTCTAAAAATATAAACAGTGAGTGTGAGAGAGACAGAGAACAATACAGCTTCTCCCAACTCCACCACAACCCACGGCTCTAAATCATGTTTTCTAACTCACAGGTGCTCGTGCAACAGCAAAAACAAAGGCAGCAAGCAGCCAGGCAGCCTCACTACTCAGACTACAGTGGCGGCCTCAGTCCACTCGGACACTCAGAGGGCCTGGACACCACCCCCGAGAAGCCTCTGCTCCCACTACTTTTACTTTCAGGTGGGATGCAGCAGTCTGTAACTACATGTGTGGGGCTGTCAGATTAGCCTGCGGGCTGTGTCTGCTTTTCTGGGAACAGGCACTCAGGAAGCAACTGCTGAGTGAACAAGCTTGGCATTCCTGAGACAGCAAATTTCCTCCGCTGGCCAAAAGGCCCATTTGCCTATTCTGTGTGCTGTATCTGCCTAGGGCTTTATTCAAATGCAGCTAGAGCCAGTGCCTCCAAGTTCATACACCAGCAAGAGACACTGACCAGGAGCACAGCCCCTCCAGGACCTTGCCAACTGCAGTGTCACCCGGGGGCTGAGAAGCCAGGCGACCATCCTTTGACATCCCGACTCCGCCATCTGGATAGGTCCACTTGGACCCAGGATGTGTATGCTCGTTGCTTAGGTTTTAACCAGAATTCTAACAGATGTGGCCAAATTTTTGTCAAAAACTATTTTCAGCATAAATTCTATTAATCAAACTTAACCTCTTTCTCAGTTTGCTATAAGTATTTTTTCTTTTTTTTTTTCCATTCTCCTGTACTATTTTCTCCATTAGAGTTCATTCTTTCCCATGTAAATTTTATAGCAAAGACAGTACTCATTAATGAAAGTTTTTGCCCAAGTCACTTTAGAAATAATCTCTTCTTTGTAAATAATTTTCTTGGAGATCATTATTTCTCTCACATCAGTTTTTCAAGAGACCATGTGATAAGTCTATATTTGTTAAATGTTTTACTATAAAAATAGCTTTTCCTTTAATATTTAGTCAATATGCAACTTCACGTCATACTTTGTGCAGTTTTAGCCACTATTTTTTTATTCAGAGATGATTATTTTAGTAATAATATTCATTATGAATTGGTAAAGAGTCAAATCTTTGGAATTATTTTTCTGGACTGTGAGCAGAGAACATTCAAGCCAAGTATGGAATGAAGTAAAAAATTTTAAAAAGAAGGTCAAAATGTCCTTGTGCTCAAAACAAGGAGAAACATGGGGGGCTCTGGCACTACGTAACTCTGCTAAATTGAACTGAACCTACAACAGTTGTCCTTTTCAGTAATGCGTTTAACCAAGTTTGGCCAATAGCTTCTTAATAATGGAGAACACTGACTTCGGATGTAAAGCCTTCAAAAATAAAACAAATCACAGAATCACACAAAAACACACAGGGATTGGAGAGTAGAAACCAAAGTACAAATAGTGTTAAGAGGGAAAAAGGATAGATATAGAAAACAAGGAGACAGATCTTTTGCCGATGGAAAGGAAGCCAAGAGCTGGTGGGAGACTGAGAGGGAGGGGAAGGCAAAGGGAGCGAACGAAGACGCGTTACGTCCGTGGGCCACTCTCACGGCAACGTCACCATCACGCACTACGAACTCGACCAATACAGAAATTTCTGAAAAGAGCACATTACTCTGAACACCCACGTCTTCCACCTACCTGGCTGAAGATTTCAGATGCCCTCTTGGCTTGAAGCACGCCTGGGATATCCATGCTCAACTGCATTCCTTTCCCCTTAATTTCACTTTCTAAGTCTTTCTTATATTGTTTCTAAAAGACAGAAAATAATAGTGGTGACTGCCTCAGCTTTGAGAGCAACGCAGACATTTATGTTTTCAGCAGCAAAGGCCCTCGCATGGAAACCCCATCCATGCTCTTCCCAGACTCGACTGTCTGTGCGAAGCCGGGCACCCGCTGCTCCCTCACCTCGCTGGCCATCTCGGACGCGCGCTTAGCTCTCTGGACATCGAGAGTGTCCGCGCTGACCTGCATGCCTTTCCCTTTCACTTCAGTCTCCAGATCTCTTCTGTAATCTTTCTGCAGAAAATGAAATACGCAGTTAGGGCCCTACAATCATTCAAAACCTTGCTGTCATGTGGACATCGGGACCAGTTCTTTTGAATTAAGCTGGATGCTCTGTTTCAACAGAACAAGCTTTAACTTGATGGAGGAACATGACATGGAGTGAATTAGTCCCACCTAAGCAAGAGGCTTTTGTCTACCAATCTGGATCAAAAAAGGGAATAGAGCGAGGTGGGGGAATTATATATTACAATATAGTAAACCCCATAAATTGCTGGTGAAAATATAAGCCAGTTGACAAATGTTAAAAACAAACTGTAAATTGTTGCTTTTCACACTGTTGTAACTTGCTGGTCCCCGTTCCAAACCATTCTGCCTGAATGAGTCTGGCCTGATTCTCTGGGCCCTGTGGGGCTTGAGATCATTATCATCCATCCCTTTTTCCTGAGTGTCTGGTTCAGGGATGGGCACACCTCTTTTTCCATGGAAGATCACTTTCTCTTTCCTTCTGGACATGAGTGGAGAAGGATGCAGTCTAGGAGCTGCTGAAAAGTTTCTTCACAAACAGAACAAAAGCTACCTTAGGACTGAAAGTCGGGAACAGAGACTGAATCACTTTACAGTTACTATCTCTTAATGATAGGAATACAATCGGAGAGATCTGCCACTATGTGCGAGTATCTTAAGAGTGTATTCACACACACCTCCATGGGACAGCCCACAGCACACCCAGGCCGTATGGCAGGCACCAGATCCAGCCTGCTGCTCCAGGGAGCAGGCCAGACAGGGCAACAAGATGGAGCCAAGTACAAGAGAGCACGGTGCAATCGAGGAACTTTGGGAAACACAAGCTGGATGAGGCTGCTGCCAGCATAGCACAGCTATTTTACAATCTCTTCTTGTAACAAGTAGAAGGAATGCACTCAAATGATAAGAAGTATAGTAAATACCCAGACCAGTAATAGGCATTTATGATCATTTTCAAGTATTATGTAGAGAAAAGAGTTGTGTGTGCTGTACTTTTATACAACTGGCAGCACAGTATGTTTGTTTACACCAGAATAGCTGCAAACATAAGTGTAAGATGCTGCACTACAACATTACGATGGCCGTCATGCTGCTTGACAATGGGAATTTTGCAGCTCTACTATAATCTTATGAGATCACCATCATATATGTGGTTTGTCGTTGATCAAAAGTCATCATGTCACACATGACTATATTTGGGTCCTAGAGGAAGCCATACCTAAGGATTCATCTACTATTAATGCTTTTTTTTTCCCCCTTTGGTATGGGGATGGAACTCAGGTCCTTGCCCTTGCGAGGCAGGCACCAGAAACACTGAGCTAAATCCCCAGCTCTCCTCTACTGTTTAATCATAAATTATCTGTTTTAAAGGCAGCGTGAGAAATAGATCACCTGTTACCAGTCACAATTACACACACACATGTCTGAAGGGATCTTGTCAAACTTTAAAATTGATACTAAAATTCAGCAGGATGTACACTTACATTTGCATATTTTCTGTTATTCTTTTAAAATTACTGAAGAATATGAACTGCATCTAATTGCATTTCTTCCAAACAACTATTTCTGATTATACTGACATGCTCAGAACCCACGGATTCTCTGCTATGAGGTAGATATTGGTTCACTTATTTGTGCTATTCTGAATAAAATGTTTAAATCTATTTAAAAACTTCTGTTGTAAACAAAATTCACAATCATAGAGAAATACTATATTTTCCCTATCATCTACTCCTAAGTTGGCTTGTTTTTAATAAATTACATGCTTTTCTAATTAAAAGTTCAAATAGTAATGTTTAAGTACCAAAAATAATATTCAATTATTATAGGGTCAGAACAAAGTGCTCTGTTTTTAGTAAACCTGTCTGAAGCCCTAACACCATACATTTACTTTGAAGGCCAATGTAGGCAGAACAGAGGCACTGGCTGGAGACAGTCCCCAAGGCTGCATGGTAGAAGTGCGCCACTCAGTCTTCCAGCAGGAACTGCCACCTCTAAAAGTGCTCTAAGGCACACAGACCACAGCAGACAGCAATTATGTTGGTTATTTGTTATTGTTCCTAATAACACATGCTCATCTGCATTCCAAGAGAACAAACCCTCACGGCTAAGTGCGTTTAGAACCTTTGTCCACATCCTGTTGCTAATGTCCCACAGACCTGAGAAGGTTTGACTATTGGGGGTCAGCAGCATAAGAATGTACAGTAACACCTTGGTTTACAGATTTCATTTGTTTCATGATTTGGGGAGATGTCTGAGTTTGTGTTTGCGCGGAGAAGGCGGCTGCACTTGTGTTTGTCACCCAATGAGGAGTTTGCAAAGAAAAGCAAAATTTTGCCAAATGCATCTGTTTGAGAACTAAATTGTTTGCAAACAGAAGCATTCACGAACTGAGGGGTTACTGTGCTATGTAAACCTTATTTAGAAATAAGCTGTGGATATTAAAAATAAACCACCCAAAGTCCCAAACTTTGGATGAAAAGGATGTAAAGCCTCTTACTTTAGCAAAACTGGACATGACTATGATTATTTGCCAGTAAGATATTCAGACGGCATCACCGATAGAGGTTTAAGCTACCTGTAACCCAAATACAGCTGCCTCCTCTAAACCCGTTCACCCCTGGGTTTTCAGAAAAAAATGTATATGTCCCAAACAACAAAGAGAAATCTAAATCAGCAAAGTTTGGAGCAAACAAATTAATTAACATAGTAAAGAAAGATCTGAACGCTAAAATGTGTCAACTTCCTATGAAAGGCATATATCTTAACAGACAAAGGGGTAAAATAAAATATATGCTCTTTCCATATTCCTTTCTCTAGGGAAAGGACGTTTTCCACTCCCATTCCTTGGGGGTGATTTCAAAAGCTTCTCTGCTCGCCCTGAGCTCCCACTCTGCTACCCCATGCTCCAATCCAGTAACTTGCAGCACTACCAGACAGGACCGCCTTCTTATAATAGAGATTTCAGACAACTGTGTGACTGCGGTTGCTGGGTTTAAATGTGCACATTAAAAGGGTAAGAATGGAGAGAGGATGCTGGTTAGGAAGCCACTGCAATGATCCTGGTGATGGAGATGGTAGCTTAGACTAGATGGAGTCACCACACCACTAAAGGGCTAGAGAATAACACTTGGTGAACAGAAGACTCAAAGGGACTTTACTTCTCTGACGAGGTGGCGAAGACGAATGGGGGACAGGGATGCAGAGCTGAGCTCTGACTACATCTTCCGTGTGGACACACAAGGTAAACGGTTACATGCGCACATCCAAGCTGCAGAGCACAGCTTTATCTTTTCAGAACTGGGGACTGAACCACAGTGTTTCTGTAAGAATGAGGTAAGCCTATATGAAGCGACAAAGAACAAGGGCCACGACGTTAAGCGGTGACAATAAAGAAACACAAACCGCTTGTACGGTGTGACATATACAAGGTCTTTTTAAGGCTACATGTGTATGTTTATGGACATCAACACGGGTATGGAAAGCTCCACAACTTGCAAAGATGGCTCTCTCCTAGGAGGAGAACAGAGTCAGAGGAGGGGGACCAGGGAGTTTTCGAGTCTGTTCGGCTACTTCTGCTGTTCACCCCTGGCTGCCATTTCAAAATGTCGCTTAGGAGATCCATGCTATTTCCAGTTCCTCCTTCTAAACCAATCACAGCCACCTCCTTTCCAGCCAGTGCTCAACCCTGGAATTAGGCAGCAACTCCCAGGCAGTGAGTCAGCCATCTCTGGCCTCCTGGAGTCCCTGGGTGCCAGTCAATGCTGAGTCAGCCCTTCCTGACCCTAAGAGTCACATAAGAGTCCTGAAGAGCTCCATGGAAACCCCCACCTAACTATCCCTGAGGTAACCGTCACCTCTTAACCTCCATTTCAAATTTCTCTCCACAGACACTACTTACAAAATGACCTCATCCAAAACATTCCCCCTCCTGGGATTCTCTGATGCCCTCAGAATCTCTGGTAAGTTAAGGAGGTATGGAGCCAGTTATAGGATATTTCCTCTGAAAAACATACGTGTGGTTTGACTCCTACAACTTTCTTAGGCAGTATCTATCATACCACAGAATCTAAGACAAAACTTCTAAATTAATAGGGTTTACATACGTTACATAGAGAAAAATGTTACTGGATGAATAAACACGGTCATTCGGGATGTCTAACGCCTGCACCCTAAATTCCAACCCAGATATTCCAGGCCTGGAGAGATCAACAGAGGGGATTTTAAGAACTTGGAGAAATGGCAACTGTTCTCCTGTTAGTGTCTCAACATGTGGTTTTTGAGTTCTCAGAAAGTTGGAAACACAACTATGCCAAGCATGATGCATCCTAAAGAAAACACAGTATGAAAACATTTGTCATGACCCACATTAACACGAGGCTTGCTGTATTAGAGAATAAAGTGTACAGGAGTATGTTGCATGTATGCATGCCTGCGTGTGTGTATTCTATTAAAATGCCTTTCCACAAGCTTCCTTTGATGTATTTAAAGAATATGAGCAATGCAAAAACTATAAATTTTCAAGTAAACACAATTTTAAAATGGTTTCCATTACCAACTGTCAAACCAGTCAGAGAACTCTGAGAATTCCATGAATTAATGAAGTTACTGATAGGGTTTGTTAAGTTCCAAAGTAGGAGTTCCGGGTCTGCACAATTAACTCTAGTCACCTCACTGCCTAGCGCAGTAGCTTTTTTGGCACACTGTACTTCCAGGGTGTCGATGCCAACTTGCATTCCCTTCCCTTTAGTTACTGACTCCAGGTCCTTCTTGTACTCTTGCTGTAAAAGATAACATTTCACAACATTCAGACACTCCATAAACAAACATGTACTATAGTCACTGACAGGTTAAAAAAAAAAACAAAACAGCCAAACATATTTAAAAAGAGAGAGCGCACAGTCTAGTTCGTACCCTGAATGATCCACCAGAACTAAATTTTCTGAACTGCATAGGACTACAGTGCCATTCTTACTGAAAAAGGACATATAAAGCTCTGAAGATTCTCAGTGTTTGGAAAAAAAAGGCAATTACCAGGTGAGAATCTTCATGGAAAACCGTCCTGCGGGCTGGGGGATAAGCTTACAAGTGGGTGCAAGTGGGCTGGTGTTAGAGAAAGAGGGCTGCCTTTGGGGCCGGAGCACTCAGTAGCTGTGTGACACTGAGAATGTCTCTGACCACCTCTGGGCTACTCATCTGTACGGCAGGGATGATGACGGATCCACGCAGGGCGCAGCACGAGAGTCAGTGAATCCACACATAGCAGAGGCCAGCACACAACTCCACACTGAGAGCTCTCCTTGGTCCTTCATCACCACGCCCCCCACACCCCTCCATCCTTCTAATACCGACTGATATGTGGACTGATGAGTTGCAACTGCTACTATCCTACTGCCACTCAACTGCATCTGGCTGGACTCTGCCATGGAGGGTTTGATACAAGTTTTCCAAACGTGATTGACAAGTGATTACAAGGCCAAACTGTGACTGGGCACAGCACTGCCACAGAAGAACTCGGAACTTCAGAATCGCGCGATAACAATGTTGGCCAAAGATACTTCAGTGGACATCTGATGCCTGTGGTGGACTGGCACCCACTCCTCGTCCTCTGGCAAAAAGCGCCACGATTTTCTTCAGAGAATTACCTCTAAGCCCTGCCAATCCGTGTGCTTTCCGAGGACTGATTTTAAATACCTTCCTCCCCTCCTCTCCACCTCCTCCTCCTCCTCCCTCCCTCCCCCCTCTCTATTTATTTTGGGACACGGTCTTGCCAAGTCACTAAGCTGTCCAGATAGAGCTGGAACTTGCAATCTCCCTGCTTCAGTCTCCCAAAGTGCTGGGATTACAGGTGTGTAACACTCCGCCAGGCTTTCCCATGTGTTTTTAATTCCAGTGAAATGCTTTTAAAATTTTTCATGTATTTAAACAGCATAAACACTGCCAAGGTCAATATGGTATTTTAAACTACACATAAATGCACTGTGTTTTGTGCTTGGGACACTGTTAAATGGCTCAGGAAGTTAACTAAGCCAATGGATCATGTGAGAAGCCATCATCAAACTGCAGTCTTCTGACCTCAAACACAAAGACTGGGTCAGTGGTGAGCCCAGAACAGAGTTGATCTGAACAGAATCAATCCCAGGACCCTCCCTGGAACTCCATAAACCAGGCATCCACATCCCACTGGCATTAGGAGCTATTCTAGGGTGATCTCATGGCAGCAGCCACCCAAGAGTAAAGTGAACAGAGAAGACCACAGAATGGTCAGATGAAGGCCGACGGATTTCATTTGACCACCAGAAAGAAACTGGATCTTGGACTTTTCTAGTCGATCAAATAACATATTCCTTTGTCACATAACCCAGTTCAAACCAGTTTCTGTACCTAAGAGGACTGTCATCATTCTGTCCTCCTCAATGTCATCATCACTACAGCCCAACAAATGGAGACAAAGCTGTAAGCTTTTTGACTGCTAAATTCAGCTAGGTTCTTCTCAAAGCACAGTGCCATTACATGATACCAAAATAATGGCAAAATACAAGGAGTAAGAGACAGAAAATACTTTGGAGACATTTTGTTTCTTCTTATAAATTCCACAGGAAGTGAGAGGTGGCCACTCTCCTGGGATGAAGAGGTTTAATGGAGCAGCTAGGCAAGGGTGGGGACAAGGGGGTGAGCTGAGAGCAGGACAACATGAACTTTCCCACCGCCAGGACTGACCAATCACGTCAGCAGACTTCCTAATCTATAGCTTCTTACTTGCTGAGAGATCAAGTCAAATCTCATAAAACTGTTTTGGCACATTATACAGATTTTTTTTTTTAACCAGGAATCAAACTCAGGACTTTGCACTTGTGAGGCAGGCAGCAAAACCACTGAGCTAAATCCCCAGCTACACAGATTTTCTTAAAGATGGGCAATGGTCATTTTTCTCATAATACTTAGAAAGTAGAGAATGAGCACTGATTTATTTTAAATTCATCATCTGGGAGAAGGCTATTTACCACTAGGACATAGTTGATTATATAAACTTTATAGAATGTTTATTGGTAAGGAAATCAACTGAAAATGTGTACACTGTAAGTTGTTAGGTAAGTTTACTCACCTCACTTGCTATTTCAGATGCTCGTTTTGCTCTCTGAATATCCAGAACTTCCGAATTAAGTTCCATTCCTCTCCCTTTTATTTCATTTTCCAAATCTTTTTTATATTCTTTCTATAAGATAAGAATATGGCCATTCAAAGCTTACCAGAAATTAACTATTTCATGTGTTTTCTAGATATCACAGACAAAAAAGTTATCACTAGGAAGGAAGGAATTAGATTTTCAGATATTCATGCTTAGTTCTCACAGGAATCTCATTTTCTCCTCTGTCAAATTCAGAGTGGGATCCAATATTACCAGTCTTTTCTCTATTCTTTCTCCCAATATGTTTTAGAGCCACCATGATTTGTGAAAAAGATGCCTTTCCTCTCTAGCAAGGAAGATCTTAAGACTGCATGCTATTGCTTATTCGAAGTATTTAAATTGTCTATTAAATAGGAATTAGCAAAAGAATATAGGTGGAAAGGAGTGGAAAATTACAAAATTAAAAGGATTGCTGTGGCCAAAGTTTTTTTTTTTAAGTTTCCATTTTATTCAAAGATTTGTAAAACCAAATAATTTCCCACAGATTGATCATACAAATTTGAATTTCTCCTTTTATAAATTATATTTCAAGTAGCTCCAGATGTCCAACAAATGCTTCTACAGAACTTGCTATTCTCTGGTCATGAGTTGCTTGTTATCTTACTTCACTGCACTCTAAAATAATTAGTCTCTTCTTCCCTTTAAACTAAGTTTCATTTATGACTTGTTTGCCACATGAAAGATGAAACTCCTTTTAATGATAAGAAATCAGGTTCCAGTTAATTCTAGGGTGCATTTCATGCTATTTCCCTTTTGTCTCCTGTAATTAAATTAGCCCATTCTCTTCTCAACTAATAATTTATTAGGTACAGTCACGGTCTGCCCAGCTTCATGGAAACAGCTCTGAGTCAAATGACCCAAGTGACGAAGCTCTCTCACTTACTTGGTTATATGACTTAGCCTTGATTTCCATCTTAAAAGACGGAAATAAAAACGTGTGTTCTACCAGTGTCAAAGACCAATAGAAGAAATCAAATGAAATTAAGGATAAAATGATACTTCAGACACTCTAAGTGGCAATGTAAATGTAACAGCCATAAAGTAAGGAAAGTAATGTCCACTTACAGCTCAATGCATACCCTTAGAAAAAGAAGTTGTAATTTCATTAAAACACCAAGTACCTGATTTTAAAGTTAGACATCTCTATAACTTAATTAAACATTTTGAATCACACTTGGTGTGGACTAAATGTTCATGTCCACGTAAGTCATACGTTGAAGCCCTAATGCCCAGTGTGACTTATTTTGGGGGTGAGAGGTGCCTTAGGTTTGAGTGTGCCCCCCCATGATGGGGCTGGTGGCTCTGCTGGAGGAGAGCAAAGTTCTCTTTCTATGAGGACACAGCAAGAAGGCAGCTGGCAAGCCAGCAAGAGAGACCTCACCGGAAACCAATCCACCAGCACCTTAACCTTGAGCTTTCTAGTCTCCAGAGCTATGACAAATGTCTGTTTTTAAGCTACCCAATCTACAGTACTTTGTTATATTAGCCCATAGCAGACCAACACAATAATCTTATCCTGTACATCTATTCTGAATTTATAAATCCACATTATTATCAACTTAATCTTGCTGTATTTTGTTTAATGGAAAAGTTCTTGGCAATATTATTTTTACATTATTTGTTTTCAGATAATTAATCATATTTCTCCCCCTTATACTAAAGGAATAAAAGAAAAAGGCAATGGCATATATTAGTCATTTATGGATCTCAAAATAGTCCTTATATTGCCATTTGTGTGCCCAAAAAAAGACACTCCCTTAAAAATTCATGCGAACAGCACACACTTTTTAAAGAGAAGGCAGTAATAATAGTAGGAAGTTGCCATCTGATTCATCTTCAACTTCAAAAACAATTTATTGAAACTAGAAGTGAAAAAATAAAGGAGCAAGAGCAATCTCACAGAAATTACATGCCTATTCAGGGAAGCGCTGTTACAATAATGACTCATGTTAAATGTCTAAGCCCAGCAACATGGTACTGGCCAGCTGGCATTTGTTTATTAACAAGTTTCTGCTGATGCTCTTCTCCATAGAAATTACGCTTCAATTTATTTCGCTGATTGAAGATACTTCATTCGGGAATCATTTTTTTGACTCAAAAATTCACCTGAGGTGAAATTTCACTTTCTATCTTTAAAATACATGTTCCATTTATTTGATATATAATTATTTCATTATACTTATCCCATTAATATGATCCCAATTACATTCAGGGAATACTTTCTATTTAGGCAGAGTTGGAAGAGCTCAAGGTTACTTTTCAGCCATCTAAAAAGCACACACAGTTAAAAGGGGTGGACCGTGGACATGATACTTTATTGTTGTTTTTTGTTTTGTTTTGTTTTGGTTTGGTACCGGGGATTGAACTTGGGTCCTTGCGCTTGCAAGGCAGGCCACCAAACTGCTGAGCTAAATTCCTGGCCCTGGCATCATACTTTAATTGTCAAGTCTGTAGACGTTACTGTTGGACAAACATATTAATTCTGAGCCAAAATTCATCTTTATATTTGGGGAGAAAGAATGAAATGAAAAATGGACGTAGTTCTATGTGCTAATTACATAATTTTCCCAACATTAGGACGTAATACCATTGCTCCAGACTTTCACATGGGAGTAATACCATTGCTCACTTTCACATGGGAGTACCTCATTTCTGATACTGAATGCCATAACAATGCACAGGGAAGCTACCAAACAAGCTGATTCTAATATATTTTTATAATAACTAAATTTGAAAGAATCGAGTTTGCTCCAACTATATTCAAAATATATTGTTTAGAAACTAATGCTATGATGTTATTTACCACAGTGCTCATATAGCTTCTCAACTATCACTAAAAGACAAAAACCACATTTTTTGAGTTTTTCCAAGAAACTTAGGTAATTTCTTCCCTTAGCTTTAAACAGATGTGTCAACACACACTTGAAAGGGTAAAAGTTCATATTTCACACACTCAATTAGCAGAAAATTGTGCAGTAAATATTTCCTGGGTTATTGCTTTAGATTTCTTTTATGATATTTAAAGTAAGAGCCTACCTCCCTCAGAAGGTTGGTTATGTATTTCACATGTAAAAATTCAGGAGTCTTGTCTAAATCCAGTGAAGACCTTCCTTTAATCTCCTTCTCAAAATCCTCTTTGTAAACTTTCTGTAAAATGAGAAAATATATTAAACACAGGAAATCCTAGTGACTGCTGAAAACATATCTTCCCAAATGAGTTACAGACTTCATATTACAGTGATACATGCATACCCATGTTCATAGCAGCTAATAATAGCTGAATCTTGCAAGCAGCCTGTATGTCCATCATCAGATGAACGGAGAAAGAAAATGTGGTACTTATACACAATGGAGCACTACTGCGCCACAAAGAAGGATAAACTTGAGCCAACTGTAGGAAAAGGGATGCACCTGAAGACCATAATGTTCAGTGCAATGAATCAGACATATGAGTTTAATAATGCAAACATTATGTACTACAAACAAGTATTAATAAAAATTTTTTAAATGTAAAAAGAAAAGATATGAGAGCAAGAGTTCCTAGAACAAAGGGATATTTTCTTACATAATTCTACCTTCTCAGAGTCTTATCCACCAGAAAATAATTCCAACTTAATCCTAAATTTCAAGATTCTGCCAAACAGAAGCAAAAACATCAAGGATCATCACATCCCTCTGAAAACTCATTCTGCACGAGGTTGCTTAGCATCTAACTAGCCTGATTAACATCTCCGCCTTCTAGGGCAGGAGCCAGTGCCATGGTTATTTGACTGGATAATCTGATTGGTTCACTCCAAAGGAAGTAGATCCACCCCCTGGAAAAACATCGGAGGCTCTGAGACCCACTTAAACCAAAGCAGCATTCATGGTCACAGTGCTTTCATCCTTCTCATCATCCTTCTTTTGCGAATTCAGGAAACACCATTTCTAAAATGCATTGCAGGGAAATTGGGGAAGGCACAGTAATTTTTGTTTAATAATGTGGGCACTGAGAATTTCTCTACCAATTAAGGAATCTGACATGAGTCAGGTACACTTTAAGGAAAATCTTGCTTTGAACCTGGAAAATCCCTCCCCATCCCCGTGGTACTGGGGATTGAACCCAGGGCCTTGGCACCTTCTCTCTGAGCTATATCCTCAGCCTTTTTTATTTTTTATTTTGAGACAAGGTTTCGTTAAGTTTCCCAGGCAAGAGTCAAATTTATTCGCCAAATACCTTATCCCAATTACATCATAAGATGATAAAAATAGATGAATTCTTAGTGAGTTGGTTGTCCACACAAAGTGTGAAGCTATTCTAGGTTCCTTGTGTATTTATTATAGAGAAAGGTAACTGAATGGATAAAGAAAGGCTCCAAACCATGAGAGAGAAAGAGAGAAGCATGTCACCTCCTCCCTCAGCCTTTGTGTACAGCAACAATGAGTATCCTGTAAATCTAATTGAGAAACTGCACTGGGAGGCTTGAGAATTAAAGAACTGTCAATATCCCAAAAACAAAAACGGAAAACTTTCCTTTTTGAAAATTGGAACTGATCTAGGTAACAGTTTATAAGGCTGAATTCAGGCCATGTCTAGGCTAACGGGATGCTACAAAGTGAAATATAAATATACATGTTTGAGCATTTATTTATTTATACCTGATATTTCACTTCAAAAAGTGTTTACCACGGACAAAAATCATTGATGCAAGTCATTAAGGAAAGTCAACTATGAGTGGAACTACCAAAACAAAGATGAAAAAACTTCTCACTAAGTTTTTGCTAGAAGAGCTATGTTTATGAAAGAGAAAACTTTTCAAGAACAGATTCAGAGGTTTCTTCTTGAAAACAAACATAAGGATTAAACCTACATCTCGCATTACAAGACAGTGCGACAAGCTCAAGTAAAGGCCCTGGCAAAGACTTTGCTGGCTCGTCCTGAGAGTGTAAATATTCAGCTTTCCTCAGAGGAGGCTGCACAAGAGGGGCAGAGTCAAGCCCACCTCTGAGGAGCGGAGCGGGCAGCACCTCTGACACAACGGACTCGCCTACCTCACCGGGACCATACGTAAAGGCATTTCCACAGCAAACTTTTCGAAAGATAGATACTTGGCTTTTCTAGCCTTCAAAGAATAAATTTGGTCCAAAGACATTTGCTACTGCAACAGTTTGCTCTCCTCCAGCCCTACAGAGCAGAGGGAAAGTGAGGAGCCTAAAAATACATAATACTTATGGCTATAATTAAAGGGGAAAGACGTCTCCCTTGGCAGGAGGGAAAGGATTAAACTGGGTGAAGGAAAGGCAGAGACTATGACAAGAAATGTGGCACTAAAACTCAAAATCATACATCACTATTCTTTCAAATTCAGAAACGTGGCGTCAGAGGGACTGCATGTAGTAAGGTCTGGGGTGTGTGGATGGGAGGAAAATTAACTGCTGAAGAGTACAGATAAAAGGAGGAACCGCGGGGTGAGAGGGCTAAAAGGGTCCTCAGCACAAACATTTCTGTAGCCAGAGATCAACAAAGGCAAGAGGGGAATGGAGACAGGGAGCCAAGGGGACTGTGCGGAAGGAAAGGGTGATGTCTCCCTCCTGACACACCTCGGGGATGTCTGAAGATGAACGGAACCACTCTACAGAGGGCAGATGCTGACAGATCCCTATGCAAGGTTTTGTCCAGATGTCATCATTTCCCCCAGTTTTGATCTTGCTACTGGAAAAAGGCCTGGCCATTGAGCACCCAGCTGCTCAGCACCATTATTTCTGCCCTTTTGAAGTAATAACTCAGTTGTTTACACAGAACTTGGATTTTGGCTATCGAGGAAACCTTATACCCGTATGCCTGGTCCCCAGAACAGGAGAGGAGAAGAAATTTCACTGGGACAGAGAAAAACCATGAGGAATATCTGGATGTGACTCAGCATTATCTTGGGTTAGGGACAAAGTAAGTAGGGAAAAAAATTCAACTATTCACTGAGCTAGAAAAAGAAATCAATTAAGTTCATAGAAAAATGGAATTGTGCATGATTTTGAACCCAACCTAAAGCACTGGCATTTACTAGATATGTAATTTTATTTAACAATTAATTTCAGTGGATATATTACAAACCTAGAGATAACACTTTCCTAGCACCATTACTTTGAAGATTAAGTGAGCACACATATATAAGGCTCTTAGTGTATCACCCAGCACAGAATAAGCATTTAATAAATGTTGGTTCTACTGCTATTAAAAGGGGGAAAAAGGTAAAGCAACCAGCCCTTCATTTTCTTTTAGCATTTAGATACTCGCCACAGTTTTACAGCAGTACAATCTAAAAATGTTGGTTGTATAATCATGGAATCATGATTAAAGGAGATGTTAAGAGCTTATCTGGCTTGATAATCATATTTGCCAAATGAGAAAAACTAAGACCAATGTCAAAGGCCTGGACAAGACTCCGGTAGTGGGCTCCAGGTCTAGAATGCAGGCTTCTGAATCTTTCCAGAGCTGTGCTCTTCCCTCTGGACCCGCTAAACAGCCTCAGCCACTTTGGAATGACAGAACATCTCATGCACAGGAAACACTAACTGATGACAAGCCCAGCAACCCACCTCGCTTTGCATCTTTTGGGCTTCCTTTGATGCTTGATACGATGGCGTCTCAACAAATTCAAGCATTGACCTTCCCTTATTTTTCTCATACTCTTCTTTATATTTAAACTTCATTGAAAGAAACATTAAAAGAACATAAAAATGAGGGTTGGAGATGTCACACTCAGTGGTAGAGTATGTGCTCAGCATGTCTGAGGTCCTGGGTTCAACCCCAGCACCAAAAGAGAAAATGAAAAGAAAGAAAAGCATATAAGAAAAAGTCAAAAGTCCACATATCGATCAAAGTAAAATAAACATGTCCAAAATGAGCCACACTGCTTTCTAAAACCAAGTTATTCAAGCTATTCAGAGTGATCACTGAGTTCCCGCAGGTTAATGACAAAGGAAATAAATGGGTGATACATAAATTTTTTTAGGCATAAAACTTAGACCAACTAAATAATGCAGTTGTATAAAGGAAAGGACTATATAAAGTACTTTGTCAAACAACACAGTGCATATATATATATATCATATATATATATATATGATATATATATATATATATGATATGTATATACATATTCCAGGTATTTAACAAGATGTATATTTAAAGGGATGAAGAAAAGGAGAGAGAGGAAAGGATCCTAGTAAGAAAGTACAGGTCTGATCCGCTATCTCTCTCAAAAGAACTGCTACATTTTTCTATAAGGCATTGAATAAAACATAAACACAGATCTTTGATGTGATTTTTTTTACTATGTATTACTTAATATTATATTGTGAATTATTATTGCAATTATAGCCAACTTCATCTTATTTTAGTTTATAAAATGAGTGAGATTTTCTATGTAAAAACAAAAGTTAAAATTATATGTTAGCCATCAGAGTGGTTGACTTTTTGGCAATAAACTCTTTTAAATTAAATTAAGTAATTGTGATCAGGATTCACTTTATCAAAAAATGCATTTTCATTAAAAGTCTTAGGTATAATAACTTCATGAAACTACTTTTCAAGTTTTATAATAATGAGGATGTTAAAGATAATTTAACACAAAGGAAGTTTTTAATACTTAAAACTCTGCAATGACAAATAACTTTTAAGTATTTTTTAGTAGATATATTTTTTTGCAGAAAAGTATCAAATGACATTCAAAAGTGTTTAATGTAGGCAGGGATTTAGCTCAGTGGTTCTGCTGCCTGCCTCCCAAGTGCAAGGACACAAGTTCAATCCCTGGTACCAAAAAAAAAAAGTGTTGAATGTATAACAGTATACTATTTTAGGATAAAGTTTAGTGGAGAAAAAAATGAAATGAAAATAATTTAAAGAGATTAAAATGTGTATTTCCAAACATTAAAGGGGAGCTATTTTATGTTTTTTTAAATAAATGAAGGTAGGCATAACATTATGTTTCCCAGAAAAGAGTCATGTAAATTTTTGTCTTAACAAATGCTAGAAATGGCATCTTCAGAAATTGTCTAAACTCAGAATTTAAAAAATAGGTGTAAGCTTTAAAGTGTGATAGGAAGAAATCTTTAAAAGTCTTTTCTAGGGCCGGGGATTTAGCTCAGTGGTTCGGTGGCCTGCCTTGCAAGCGCAAGGACCCAAGTTCAATCCCTGGTACCAAAAAAAAAAAAAAAAAAAAAAAAAATTTTTTCAAAGAGAACAATTCTGGTGAAATCAAAATATAAAATTATGAAGACCAAATCAAATTGACAGTGGTGACTAGTATTTGCTCAAAGATCACAATGGGCACTCAAGACCAGCAGCTCCCAGATGACGGAGGTGCTGCTGTGGAGGTGGTGAGATGGTATGAAGAGTTTTTACTTGTGAGTTGTGGTTAAAACAGTTTAAATGCCATTGCCTTAAAGGCAGGAAGTAGACAGGGTAGGGCCAGGGAGAGAGGACAGTGTAAAAAAAAAAAAAAAAAAAAAAAAAAAAAGTCTTTTCTAAGGTACACAGGACTTCATAGTTGCAAAACACATTAGGATACAATGGCAAGATTGTTTTCCCTTTTCAATAACACTTATATGTGAACAACAAACTGCAACTGGAAAACTTTGCTGCTCACAATAATGAGTCAGATTTAAATCATGAGCTTTGCCGTAGTTTACCTCCTGCACTAGAAGTTTTTAATTACGTGAAGTGACTGTTATTTTATGAAATTCCTTTGTAGTGAAACACGGGTCAAGCTTTTCTGATCCCATCAACAGGAAATGGTCCTGAGATTTCCGGAAGCAACATTGAGGTTTCCAGGATCTACACGTTCCAGCAGCTGCACTTTCCCAGCTGAGGTGCACGGCAGCAAGGCAAGCCGTGGGGGCCACTGTGGCGCAGTCCTGGGGGCGCCCAGTGGGCGCATGCGTACCTGACTCTGGAGGGCGGCGTTGCCTCTATGATGCAGGTGTTCCGAGGCGTCGGCATCAAAATGGTACCTGCCTTTGTTTTCCTCAAACAGCTTTTTATACTCTCTCTAAAATACAAAGCATGTAAACAGATTTAGGATAGAAGAGACTGACTAGAGCCATTCATACTTAGAAAGCAAACAAAAATGCAAGCCACCAATGCGAGTCAGTGCAAGTCTCCATGAGCGGCACGTTCCCACCGAAATAAACAAGCAGCAGAGCAATTCTGGGTGGGCAGCGTGGTCAGCACAGGGAACAGTCCAGAGTCAATGAGCTGAGGACACAGCATAAGGGACAGGCACAGCACCAAGGAGGGGCCAGGCAGAAGCCGGGTGGAGCTGGATGATGACTCTTGGAAGTCAGGAGGGAAATAAGAGAGTAAGAAATAATTCAACTGATTTCCCCAACTCCAAGGGGTAAGAAGCACCTGGAAGAGAAATTGAGGAGTTTGGGCAGAGTTGTTGGCCTTTTTCGGGTGAATAAACTGGACTGAGGCTATTGTTGAGACACAGGTGAAAAGATAACTTAGGGACAGACCAGACGATGGGTGCTCTGTTTGTGGCTGCAGGGCCCGACACACAACAGGCAGCAGTAAGGCAGAACTGCTTCAAGACTTTCCTCCCTGGAGAACCGACACTTTGCTGTTTTGCCCTATTGGTTTGGGAAAAGACTTCAGAAGTAAACAGTAGCTGTCAGGCCCTGGAAACTACAGAGACTTAAGAAGCTAAAATTGGTTGCTCATCACAATAATGGTTCAGGGAAAACAGCAGTGTTGTGGAAGGAGAAAGGCTGCCGGTGAGAGCTGGCCACGAAGAAACTGACACTGCATCTTGGGAGACGCTCGGTGGATGGGCGAAGGCGAGGGGAAAAGAGCCCTGTGCCAGGGATGGGGAGGCGGGAGATCCAGGTGAGCCGCGCCAGGTGGCTGCTCCATGGGGGACAAGCAATGGTCCACAGAGGAATCCTCATCTCGCCTGCTTCTAGTCAACTAGGGAACAAAGTACCCTAAACCCTAACCAAAATAAAAGGAGGAGAGAAAGCACCAAAAGAGTAATGTCCACATAGCACATCTTGACTATAGAGAACGCTTTCTAAATGTTGGCTTTTCAACTGCTTTAAGAAAGAAAGAAAAAAAAAAGAGCCAGGTATGGCAGTGTACACCTGTAATTCCAACACTCAGGAGGCTGAGGCAGGAGGATCGCTGTGAATTTGAGGCCAACCTGGGCTACACAGCAAGTTCAAGTTCAGTCTGGAATGCATAATGAGACCCTGTCTCAAAAAAAATTCTTTTTGAAAAATAATGATGTATTTAAGACATCTTATAGTTTGATTAGAAGTCATTTTATAATCTATATTTATAAAATAAGCATGACTTGAAAGTAATAAATTAAAACATTGTTTAAAATCAGAACTAAACACAGCTTGGGTATTATATTTGGAATAAGACATACTAAGGATGGATAAATATTGTTCCCAACACAATTAGCTATTTCAGCTATGAAGACATTCAGAAACTCCTATTTTTAAAAAACAAAAACCAAACATACTTGAACTAAAATCTGCAAAAGAAATTTCCGGTATATGACCTTGTATTTCTACAGTCTTTGTTGCCTCCTTGTGGAAGTTACACAGAATAACATGCTATATATACACCTTTTGTTTAATTTATGTAACGCTGTAAGAGAAACTGAAAATTTTAAGAGCTCCATTTTCTAGGAGAAAGTGTTTCCTTAAAAATTTAATTAGTACAAATTTATAAGGAACTAATTTCACCCTACACACTACCTGTTAAAATAAAAAAAATCTAATGTATAACAAGGACACTTATCTAGAAGTCTTTTAAAAACAGCTATTTATAACAAACTGACAACTAATGTTGGCAGAAGTCTTTATTGCATAATCACTCATTCAACCTTTTACTAAAATTAAATTCTTTATAAATCAAAAAAATTTCAATCTCTACATTAAAATTTAAAAGATGACTTTCCTAATAATGCATGATAAAGTTAAGCCAATGTATTATGGTACAATTTAATAGGTAGGTACTTCGAAGTAGTGCATTTTTTTCCACCAAACTTTCTGACACATAAAATAATTATCCAACCTCAGTTTTTCTGTGAGGGAGACAAATATCTATGATCTAAGCAAAAGCACTGCCTGAATGAAGATTTTTATCTGCACAAATGATGAGTAAAGTAAGTGGAACAAGCCAGGCACCGTGGCATACATATGTAATCCCGGCACTCTGGGAGCCTGGGGCAGGAGGATGGTAAGTTCAAGACCAGCCTGGGTAACTTAGTAACTTATTAAGATCTGTCTCAAATATAAAATAAAAATGGGTTGAGAATATAGCTCAGTAAGAAGGCCTTGGCTTCAATCCCCAGCACCACACACAAAAAAAGTTGCACATATGATTTTGATGACTTCTCTCCATTGAAGAGATGCTAAAAACAATTTATGTTAAACTAATTTTTTTACATTATTATAAAATGAAAGTCAATTTATTTAATGAAGACTGTTAGTGGTATTAGGGTATGGACATGAATGTGCCCCCAAAAGTGCATGTGAAAACTTGGTCCCCAAAGCAGCACCACTTAGAGATGAGACTCTGGGGATGGCTGGACCCTGCGGGCTCTGACCCCATCAATGCATCAGTCCACTGACAGGTTCACTATCTGAAAGCCGCTGGGAGGCACTGGAAATGCAAGAGGTGGAGCTTCCTGGTTGCCATGGAGACAAGTGGCTTTGCTCCACCACGCTTTTCCATCATGCTGCTCTGCATGCTCCAAAGTCCTGAGCCAAAACAAGTCTCTCCTCAAGTTGTTTATTTCAGGTATTTTTGTCACACATGGCATACAGTCTACCAGATACCAAGCTGTTCAATGACCACTGTAATATTTTCATTGGCTGGTGTACACAGGAATCTCCACGCTCCTAGGTAATTTACCTGAATATGGATGAGGAATCAGCAAGAGCAGAGGCTACTGCAATGATCAAAAGTGACTGTGAAGACACCAGAGGGCTCAGAGGACAGAACAGGCTGAATCAGAAGCGTGCCTGAGTCACGGAGAAAGCTGTGACACTCAGGAATCAATGGGAGGTGCACAGAGAGGTAGGGATGACAATGGCATGGGAGGACAACAGGATTTCAGTGTCCTGGATCCAAGGGCTGATTCTGAGCCTGTCAGTATGGCTCGAGCCCTCATTTGTCACTCACAGACTGGAAAGAATGACACCTTTTAATCCAAGGACCAGTAATTCTTTAGGAAAGTGAATTAAGACTCTGGGAATATGAATGATTGATATGCATTATAGACTTTAAAGAGGATGACAATGGCAGTGACGAGGAAGAAATGAGAATCATGAACAGAAGTGTCAATGTATCAAAGCCAAGGACAGATACAGTACTTCTACAGCCGAACGGAAGCTGCTTCTCATCAGATCAGCTTGGGAGCTAAGTTTTGAGCAGCTTCAATTCAATGCCTGTGAGCTCATCCATGGAAACAACCGTCCTCACTTTTTCTCCAGCCTTGACCAACATACAATCCTTCATCTAATCTGAGCCTATTCAGCAAATCAGGAGAATTCTGAATGAGTGAGCCATTATTATAGAAATTATTCAAGGTCACACTGGAGTTCACCATCACCATGGGGCATCCTGAGAAGAACAGGGAGCCACGAATGACCCGGGTCGTTATTCAGGAGTAGCAGCCAATGTGCGGTTGGGACGCAGGAAGGGCTGATGTGACACACGGCCACGGAACACAGATCTTTTCACTGGGACATGAAGCACTTGCCATCTACGCCTTCACAGAGCACACAGGTGACATCACCAGACTAAATGCATTGGGGCAATGAAACAGCAACTCTGTAAGATTCATTTTCAGAGAAACCAAAATTTAGACTAAGGTGATGTTTTATGCTATTGGAGGCATACTAAATATCACAGTCTCTATTCTGGCCTGCATAACAGATCCCTCACTCACAAACCTGAACTTCACGTGGCTTCAGTCTAACACAGATTAAGAAGAGGAAAGAAGACTGACAGAAAAAGCACTTGCACAATCTGCCCTGAATGCGCCCAGTCTCATCCAATCTTGGAAGAAAGAACACTCCCCCACCTGCTGGAGGTGCAGTTGTACTCAAGAGATGCTGGGGAGCTACACAGCAGGAACCCCCTGTAGAAAGGGGCAGTTTTGGTGGGCTTCACACAAGCAGATACTACTTTTCGATGAGTGAGTTATTGGCAGTGGAATGGTGGCCAGGCACATGGTAGGAAGCAGATCAGCTCGTGAACATGGCAGGCAGATCGGCTTCTCACAGCTACATGACAGAGACAGCTGCCATCAGCAGCCCACTTACTCCACTGAGCATTTTGCTGGCTTTCAAGGCATGGTGTAAAAACAACAAATTTGGGACATCTGAAACCGGGGCGTGCATATTTTGAATGTCTTTCTTGTAATTCACCTATGAAAATAACATGGAACAAAATACCAACTCGGAGAAGAAAATATGCTTTTGCATTATTGCCACTGTCATTTTTAACACAACATGAAAGTAGCATTACCATTGAGTGGTCACTTGGTGGCTGAATTTATAAGCAACCACTAGATGGTGCTGATTCACTACTGAATGACTAAAAAGTTTTCTTTCTAGGGACAAGAAAATATTCTGTTAATTCCTTTTACTGTTTTCATGTTCGGAAAGGAGGATGTCAACAAAATCGTCATTATAACAGAAACTCGACTTTCAAAAAAATAAAGAGAGGCTAGGTGTGATAGTGCATGTCTATAAACCTAGCATTCTGGGAGGCTGAAGCAGGAAGATCACAAATTTGAGCCCAGCCTGGAAAATTCAGCGAAAACTTAGTGAGATACTGCCTCAAAATGTTTAAAAAAAAAAAAAATGTTTAAAAAGAGCTGGGGATGTGGCTCAGTACAAAGGCTCTGGGTTCAACCCTAGTACGAGAGGAGGGAGGGAGAAATAGGGAGGGGAAAGGAGAAGAAAAGAGCCACTTTATTCTTCAGACATTACTGCAGTATTTCCATTTTGCTTTCTGAAGATTTTTGTCCTTTGGTATTTTTCCTTCTGTTGCCATAGAGACCTGTTTTAAAGGTGATTTTGTTTTTACCAACTCCTTTGGAAATATCACTAGTAATAAAGTTATAAAATATTAATAATAGCAAGCAAGTTGAGCACTTACTATGCCAGAGACTTCTCTAAACACTTTACAAATGTGAAGTCTTTAATCTTCAAACAGCCCACTAGGTAGGTACCTTAAGTACCCCCACTTTATAAAAAAGAATCTGAGACACAGAAAGACAGAGGCATAAAGCGAAGGAACAGAATTTAAATCAAAGCAATCTGACTCTAAACCTTTAACTTTCACCACTAGGCTCAAGGTTCCTTTGCGTAAATTTCATCTCTAGTTCCTTTACATTTGTACCCACACACAAATCATCAAATAAAACATCATTCTGATATTCCCATGAGCCCTAAGAGACAAAACCTCCTATTTCAATTGCTAGGAATAAACAAAAGTTGGTTACTGAACACAAACAGTACCTTCTAAACATTCATGAAAGTAAAATAAACTAATTCCCAAGGAGATGATGGGATTTGAAAGGTTAAAATGATGTAACAAAGCCACAATTTGATACATTTAATTTTCATACTTTGATAGCAATCAATTTTTTCAATGTTTCTGTTTTATATTCTGCCTAATGTAATAAGAATTTAGAACATTATTTATCAAATGAATCTTGTTTTTAAAACATGAAATAAAAATAAATCTTACAAAGAAGTATTTAATATCTCTTACAAGAGAGATATGAAAGAAATTATATGTTGTTAAAGGTATAATTGCTAAAAATTTCTTTATGTTAAACTGCAGTGTACTAGGTACTACTTTATAATAAACCCAATTTCATGGACATAACTGTGAGTCAATTATTGTCCTACCTACTAATTTGTGATAATATTGCTTTTCTGCAAAACTCTATAATCTATTTCTAGTCTTATTCAGACATAATAATTTTATTTGCAATACTATTCCTACTTATTACCTAATTAGTAATGAGTAGCCATTAATAGTAAATTATAATAATATTTTTTTCTCAAAGAATGCTTCAGGAGAATATGCTTTAGTGTTTTCAACTACAAATTAGTTGGAAATTACATGATCTTGATTAAATATCAGTAATTACAACACAGTTCTGAGGAAACAAGAATCAAAAGATATTGGAAGTCACTTTCTGTGAATTATAACTTACATTACTCGCCAGTGTGGCTGCAAGCTGATTTTGCCTAAAAGAAGCACTTTCAAGGGGATTGTAATGATGTTTCTTATCCTTCATTTCATTATCAAATTTTTCTTTATATTTAACCTGTCACAAAAGAAAAAACAGGGTGTATTAAATAACACATTTAAGATGAAAAATAACACATTTGATTTTTAAACAGATCCAATGAAAAGCTACCTTAAAAATGAATGGTAGCACAGTATTAAGTTCCTATTATCCATGACCCTTTAGACATAATTAGACATAAATGAGCCACTTGAAGACTGATCATAAATGCACTCAAATTCTACTAATGAGAACTATGCACTAAAATATCAAAAGCTGTAAAAGCCAGCTTCTATTTCTATGCTCCTGCAATCTAGCTCAAACAGAACTCAAGACCCAAATACCTTATGATCTATCATGTTTGCATAACGGACTTGGTCCTTGAGTTTGAAGATGAATTTACCCAAGGAAATTATCCCAACTAAAAAGCAAAGTTTGTACTGTGGTTTTTCTCATCATTTGCTGTAGTTTACTTGTTCAAAAATTCATTTTCAGGGAACAGATTTTTGATATGTCCTGGGTCTACTTAATACATTTTTTTCTGTTTAGAGGGAGGGGGCTTTTTAAACTTATTTGTTTCTGGGTAACTGGAATCAAATTCAGGAACTTGTGCTTGCCAGACAGGCGTGGCGACACTGAACTACATCCCTGGTCCCTAAACGTATTTATTCTTATTACTAATGTTTGCAGCACCTAATGATCACATTCATCATGGGGAATGTGTACACGTACACAGCGCATCCTAATTCTTTCTCTTGTTGTGTGTGCCCTTCCCTTCTCCTCCCTCCAACCCTTCCTCTGCTCCCCACTTACCAAAGCTCTGCTGTATTTTTTAATTTCTCTGCTTTAACTCCACAATTTATTCACCAGGACAACTATCTCTAATATTCACTCTAAATTATTTTTTATTTTTTAAACAGACATACAACAATAAAAAAGGTTAGGCACTGTACCTTTCTCCATCGATAAAGAAATACACAAATATACACTCTAATTAATTGGATATAGATATGAGTTTTTACCAATGAAATCAGTAAATACTTAACTTACATCTCACACCCCTTTGATCTGTGTAGTCAAAGATGGCATAGCTTTCAAAAGCCAAAAGTAAGCTGTTTTGTTCTTTTCGCTATTTTTTACATTACGATTCCTACAATATTTCACTTTCTTATACCATTCTTATAAGGCTTGCTTACTCACACATCTAAGGCCTTGCCACACAGAAATCTTCAGGAAACAGCAATTTGGGGGTGACTCATAGCATCTTTTTCAGTCAAGCCTCTTAGGGTGACGGCCTCGTTGGGAGACCCATGTCCAATACAGATGAGAGAGAGTGAGCGAAAATCGGGGTGGGAACATAATAGCAATGGGAAAATATTTCAAGATGGCTTAGTAGAAAATATCTTCTGTGCAGTTGTACTTGATAATGACAACTTCCGGTACTCACATGGCCTTGTAAATTAATGCTACACAACTGGTGAAGCCTCTCTAAAACAAGAAAGATTTTGACTTTTTAAAAAACATTATTTTATATTCTGAAATGAGGGATGATGGCACAAATTTCTCAGTCGGGTTCCCTTCCCTGCTCTTCTTGGTATTTGGCACAGAAACGAAGGTTCTCCGTGCCTGGCCCTCCCTAAACGCACGGCCTGCCCATCTGCTAGGTGCTGCTCACCACATTTTATGAGTGATTTCGATGTCTAGGGGAATGTGCTCACCAGCGGTGGCTGACTCCCGCACTGGCGTCCGCTCACACGATCCTTCTTCTTCCCCAGATTCACCAGCGCACCCGCTTTCTGAGTCAAACCCTCCCTGCCTGCCGGCCAGAAGTCACTGACTGCCCTCAGCTGGAAGCTGCCTGCACCGCCGCGTCTGCTCCGGCCATGAACCGCTCCAGCCTCACGCATCACGGCTGCCCTAGTTATGTATCAGCTGAAAGGTAGGGCTGAGTCTACGTCAGAGTTCAGGGAGACCACGGCACTGTCTTTGTGCACCCCGGGGTTTCCTGGGCGACTGTACTAGGCACAGGCTGTGGCATTATTTGGAAATGAAAGTGGCAACTTCTTATCGGTTATTAAACCTGGCATGTGCTCCTCCAGGAAAATGTACATTTCTCAAAAACAATAATCAACCTGTCATTCATCTGGTAATGTTGAATGCAATAATAAGCAAAGCGTGGTAAATTTTATCTCGTTCTAACTTCTAGTAGTCTGAGTGATTTGAGTCAAAAGAGTTTTTCTCATTAATTAACAGCAAAGTAAAGTAACTGCATTATTCTAAACACACACTGGTCAGACACAAACTCACAACTGTTTCCTGCTTTGCTCTTTCCGTAAGGTTTGTGCACACATGAACTGAGGAAATGACCAATGGGCTTAAGAAGGCTGCATTTCTCCCCTTCTGACTGGTTCACAAACACTCTTAGTCTCTGTCCTGTTTTCACCCTGGAGTCGCACACCTGAGCCCCACCTCCTCACACACACACACACGTAACCCCCGCGAGACCCTAGCGGCGCTTTGTTCTGACTGGAACTGGCTGCCACCCAGGCACGAACGACGCCCAGCCCTTCCACTTTCAAGACCATTGAGAAAGGAGACATGAGTGGGTTTTAGATACAATATCACTCCTTATACATGAATTATTTTGGAAACCGGTGAAGTTACTTTTACTCCATATGACATGACTGGCTTTATTTACATCATGAATATTGCTCCTAGTGGTCCTGATATCATTTTTAAATTTAACTGTAAAATGCCTCGAAGTTTTCTAAAGAACTTTAACCTTAGCGGGACTTTCAGAAGCTGCAACTGCGAAGCTTCAACCATTTCATTTAAACTGGTCCTTGTAGCTGCAGCTGGCCAGAGCCAGTGGCACCCTGACATGAAACGCGACTTTCAAACCCAGTAAGGCTCCGGCCCCAGAGGTGCCCAGCTCATCTAAGATCTCACAAGCCACACTCACCAAGGGCCAGCAAAGGTGGGAAACTGTACATCCTGGAAGAGAACTGCTCTGTGTAGCCACAGAAGCCAAAAGTTAAGAAACTGAAATTTGTAAGTGTACCTTAATTACCCCTAAAAGTGAAAAGTAAAAAATAACCCATCTTTACATATCTATATGCATAAATCATTGCCAATTTTGGATGAAAATAAACTACAAATGGGCAAAGAAGACAGTACAAGTAGATTTCTTTTAAAACTCATGATAAAAATCAATCATATTTTTAAGTCTAAATGTAACACAAAACACTATCTCTGCCTTCATTTTCATTACAAACATTACATCTTCCTGGGTTTGTGCCAACTGTCAATAACCCAGGGAGAATGTGTTGAATCAGTCTCTATATATTTGACAGCATCATCTGTGCCACCCTGGAATGGTGGGTTAAAGATACAGAAGCCCAGATACTCAAGACACACGTGTATACAGAGATGTGACCCCTGTGGACTGTGTCAGGAACTGTACAGAAAAGAACAGAAAACACAGGAGAGGAGAGACATACAGTTTACTACCACAAATCAGGAAGTGACATTTAAGTGATATTTTGGATCTGAGGAGGTTGGCAGAATGTGTGCCAGGAAAGGACACTAGGCGATTCCTCAAACCAATGAACACCTTTTACAATTTAAGGCCAATATACAGACAATATACATTGCTAAATTTTTAGTATATGTGCTGCCAAAGTGATCACAATATTGCTAAAATTTTTATAGCAACCCACAATGTAATTTTTAGGTTCAGAACCCATTCTTTTTTTTTTTTTCTTTTTATTGAGTTTAATTGGTACATTTTAGGTATAGAGTACAGTTACATTCATCATTGGGATCTTGTACCTTTACATGACAGGTCTTGGTTCTCATTTTTTCCCCTTGTCCCTGCCCTCCCTTATTAATAGAACAAATGCAATGTTTGTTGTCACAAATGATAGTTATACAATATAGTGGGGACTCGGTTCATGAACTTAATTCATCCTACGATTCTGAAGATGGCTGCAGTCATGTTCCTGTGGGAAAGATGACCGCAGTCGTGTTTGTCACCTGATGCAGAGTTCGCAAACGAAAACAAAATTCTGCCAAATGCTTCTGTTTGCGAACCAAACTGTTCACAAAGAAAAGCGTTCATGAATTGAGGTACCACTGTACTACACATAGTTCTGATGTTATGAAACTAAATAAAGAATTCATCATGTAAATATCAAATTAAAAATTCACATGAATATAATAATAAATTAACCACTCCATATATATGTGCCAATCTCTTTTTCCTAGCACATGAGACTTTAGGTTTATTTTCTACTGGTTATTTTTAAAGATTTGACTATAATTTTGTGTCTTCCAAATTTAAAAAGGGAAAGTTTACAACCATGAGAGCAAAGCTACTGTAAGAGTTAGCACAAGAAGGGTCTGGTATGTGTTTCCATTAGCTTTTGTGAGTAAAATTCCACTGAGCTCAATTTACAGGTAAAATGCAAGCAACTTGCCCACTGGCTTTGGGAGTCGTCTTTTCATTGAGCACATGGTCTTAACACCACATACCATGACTACTGCGTCTTGTCGGGTCCTGGTCACTTACAATTCTTTGGGTGCTATCTTGCACTTTTCTTCCTGTGTCCTTCCTCCCCAACCCCCCCCCACTTCCCTGCTGACTGCATTCCTGAACCATTTCACCTTCTATGTATTTATGGGCCTTCGTCACTGGTTTAGGTATCCAGAGAATACATGGTCTTCAAAGTTGTCAATGAAAATTAAAAACTATCCTTTTTGCCTTTATTTCAAGAGAACAGAAATGAAACCTACCAAGGTCATCCCAGAATTTCTGTTTATCCATCTGCCCGGATTTTCTGGAGAGTTTCTGCACTATAAGATCAATAAGAACTTCACGAAAAGATGATGGGCACAGTCTAACTCGCAAAGTATAATCTGCCTAAGTGTCTGATCACTCCGTTGCTATAACTTAAGATTAAAAGAAAATCTACCTAAAAACCCAAACAGAGATCAAGCAGGAGGATTTCTTCCGAGAAAATTTGAAAAGTAAAACTAAAAGCTCCAATATCCAATTTTCCTTCCAAGGACTTTCAAATAGGATGGGGAAAAATGAATTTAAGATCATGGTCTAAATCAGTGTTCCTTTGCTTCTTCCCTGCTGTGTATAAATTCATCTGAAGAATAGAACAGAAAACACTCTGAGCACCCAGAATAAACTGATTGCTATGAAGTTATGCAATCTGTGGGCCAAGCGCCACTTCTGAGTACTCACAGCAGTGATTCTGAGAAGCAGATTCTTCTACTGGTGTCAGCCCCATTTACAGACGGAGGGGCTGAAGACAGAGAAATAAAGCCATTTATTTGCAAGCCAGTAAGAGAACCCAGAATCAGAATCTGACGCAGTTCACCCTGCTCCAGAGCCCACTTTCTTAACCTCTAAACCAAACCAGACTGCTCCTCCATGATCCATGCTACAGCTGATGGGAAGCCTGCACCCTTAAAAAAGCTAGGGTGGATTGCTGAGATTGCCCATCTCTTCAACAAGCATTATCTGCATGCAAAGAGCTCGGAACCACACACGTGCATCTTGGCCCTCTAATGGCAGTCATCCAAGAGCATCCCCAACCTTGCACGTCAGCAGCCTCCCGAGGCACAATGTTTAGTGAGTAAAAGTGCCTTGTAAACTGTAAAGCTGTCAGTGTGTGGCACAGGTACATTCAGGAGTCTCTTGGGTCTGCTTCTCCTGCGCATGCTTTCTCTCTGCTTCATTTTCATCACCAGGGATAGTGAGACTTTTAGGGGCCAATCGCTTCACATGTGATGGGATCACAGCCACGCCCAGCTGGCCTTCAGGACTTCTGTCTCTTGCAAGGCCAGACTTTCTGCACACTGCTGCTACATTAACCTTCTCGGGGTAACAAAGTCTGTACGACTTTTCCTTGCTCATAATTTTCGGTAATGTAACTACTTATTTTTTGGAGGCTGAGAGGCTACAGTTTAAATTGTGATAAGCTATTCTTGGAATTTAACTTTAAAATATCCACCATAATTAACATTTGGAAGTCACTGTCTCCTTTTACCGTTTCTTTCATAGCACATATTTTGATTCTAAAAAGAATGGAACTGGGGAGCTACCATGCAATAGCTGCAGAGTTTGGCCTACAGGATGAAAAGAGCCCTCCAAGTGGATGATGGTCATGGAACACATTATGAATACTTACTACCACTGAACTTTAAATGGTTCATATGGCAAATTTTATGAATATTGACTCCGACAAAAAATAAAGTTAACATGAGATAAAATCGCAAATCACAGCGAATGCTTAAATTTTTTAAATGTTATTACTATGAAAGAAACATTGCTGTCAATTTCCCTGAAAATTCACCATTTCACTTCAAATGCACTTATTCCATTGCTCTCGCCACTTTCCAAAGCAATTCTGGAAGTGTTCTTTCACGAGTCTTTATGAAGTATGATCAAAAACACAGTGCATGCTGCTGTACCATCCAGACACATGCGCACACACACGATTCCTACTCTTTAAAATAATGGCTATGGTCAAAATCAACAGAGAACTGATCCATTTCTCATCAGCCTCTTTCCAAATCCATTTATATTCACATCCATGTCTCCTGCCTGGAGCCACTACTCCTGGGATTCTCCTTTGCTTTGAGCAGAGCTTGCTCTCTCTTTAAAAGACCTAGCTCAGAGCTACTCTTACACAGCACCTTACCTAACGCTGTGTCCTTCTTTCATGCTAACAAAAGTTTGACAGAATGCTGAGAGGTACAGGTGATATTTCATTCTCATTTTGTTGGCATTTCCTTTCCTGCTAGTTAATGTGAGCATCTTTTTTACATGGTGAGCATTTATGCTTGTTCTTTGGTGAAATGTCTACTCACCTAATTTTCCACTTTTTTTTTCTGGGCTCTCAGTCACTTTTCTACTTTAAAGAAGGTGTATGTTTATAGTTTTGCCATATGTGTTATACAGCTACCCAAATATTCAAAGACCATTGCCTACTTTTTTATATTTTAAAAAACTTTCTCAAACTTCCTTTCTCTGTATAAATGCTACCTTACTATTAAATTTATTCAAATATTTCATTTTATTCTTATTTTTTAGAAGCCTGTTTGGATTCTAATTGGAATTACATGGAGTTGTTAAAATTAATTTTGGAAGAAATAACCTTCTCATAATATTGAATATTGAGCCTCTCAAGGCAAGAGCACAGTATATCTCATTTATTCAAGACTTAGTTCATATTCTTCAAGTTGGATTTTGTACATCTAACATTTAACATTTGTACATTTAACATTTACATCTCTCCATTTTGCAATGTATTCACTTGAGACCTTTGTAATATGAGAAGTGGAGAGTTTCAAAATTGAAAACACTACACATGTATAAAAAGTACCATTTATCACATTATTGCTCACTCTGCAATATTCCCTTTTCCAAGGAGTTTTTAATTTTTATGCAACTGATGTGTATAACTATTATTTTACATTTTCTCAGTCTTCAGTTTTATTTAAGCTCAACTCTGTTGCCCTTGTGTGGTATACACAGAGAGTCTCCCAGAGTTTTAACATTTCAAAATTATTTTGTTTGCATGCATACCTTTAATTCACCTGGAATTCATTTTTGCATACAGTTTAAGATCTGGATCCCAATTTTGTTTTTACCATGACAGATGACCAGTTATGTCAGCACCATTTATGAACTGATATAACTTTTTCCCACTGACTTAAGTCAATACTTTACCATAAATTCTTATAATGCTGGAATGCATTACAGGACTCTGTCCTATCCACTGGTTATTTTACCTCTCACTATACCAATCCCATATGGACTTAATTTCAATGGTTTCTGATCATCTATGGTAGCTCATAACTTAAGTTCCCTTCACTGATTTCCATTTTCATACCTTTAAAGGCTATTTCCCAGTGATTCCTTTCCATACAACTGTAAGATTACTTAATCCAACTTTTAAAAACTCTGTTGAATAGTAACTGAAATTACATGACATTCATATGATAATTATAGAGAACTGAAATTTTTACCTATTGAGACCCTTAACCTATGTATTTTTCGGATCCCTGTACTTTTCTCAAGTCTTATTTTATGTTTTTTAATAAGATTTTTACCACTCTTGTTTTATTTTCTGATTAAAATAATTAAAATTTGAGAAACTACTTTTATTACTAAGTTTAAAACTGTACATGTGTATTTTTGTAAATGTATAAATAGGAATATAATTCTTGGTGCAACTGTTACTAACTTCTGGAACTTCTCAGAAATGTGACATCATGATGAAATTCACTGAAACAAGTTCAGATATGAGCCTGGAAAAAGGAAAACTTTGTTCTAGGCTGAAAACTGGACTGATTTTTTTTGTTCCCTTGCTGAAATTTGTAATTATTGCAATCCTATCTGAAACGGCTTCAGAAACATTATCTCTGTTTATTCTTGCAATTAAAGATATTATCTAAAATGAAATATTTTTCTGTGTTCCTGGAAACAGAATCTCTGAATACAGTCATTGTGGAATCATCACTCTGGAGTCTTACTTGACTAGAAAGTTTAGAAGCTTCCACGGCGTGTTCAAAATCTGGTCTTCCAATTACAGAAGGCTCTTTATTCATTACTCCTTGCCCTTTCTTGTACTCTGCCTAAAATGAACAATAAGAAAATATTAAATAATCATACTTTCCCATGAAGAAGTACAGTACCATTAGTCAAAATAAAATATTCTTATCCCGTTAAAAATATGTCTTATATCAAATCAAGTATTAAAATAATGATGGCTGAAAGAGGACTTTTGTTGGTATTGCAGCTACTTAAATAAACTTGGCTTTTCACAGTAAAACAGTAACACTGAGCTTTAAGTATCCAGTCACTGTCATCTCCATATTTATTACAGATACTGAAAAAAATAGATGTTAGGGGAATTTCCAGATAACTGAAACCCTGTATGCTTCACATAGATAGCATTTATAGTTTTGTTTCTTCTCAAGAATCGATGTGATCATTGTGAGTAACATGCTTTTGAGTTTGGTAATTACTGATATTTAAAATGTATATAGCATGCGTTATTCCAATATGTAGTTTAAGTAAAATCATCATTTTTACCAGGATTTTGGATCTATGTAAGTAAAACGGTACTGACTGAGGAGAATATGTTAGAAAAGATAAAAGCAGCCGGGCCACGCAGCAAATGTACAGGGAGAGTGCAGGTGGAGGAGAATCCGCACAACCGACCACAACAAGATGGGAACGAGGCACAGTGCTTCGGATGAGAATGAGGTGAGAAACGACATGGGATCAGAGGACTCACGACTTCGCCCTTCTGGCCGAGACATTTGAATATGATCTTACATCTAAACAGAGTGTGTCACTAGCCGAGTCACACGGTACACCCACATAACCCACGTAATCAAAAGGATAATTCAGGGGAAAACTGAGGTGTCATTAATTCAGATGGACTGATTGCACTAATTAACCATCCAACTACCAAAGTGGTAACCTGTCTCTTAATAAAAACAGCAAACATCATTTCTGTACAAGATTAAGAAAGACAAATTACGTTGCTTATGATCTTGGAGATCTGGGTTGCCTTCTTGATGTCCGGCCTGTCGAGCTCTGCCGTGTAACTGTGGGTGTCCTGTATGTCTTTCCTGTAAGAAATCTGATCAAAGAGACTGTTTAAACTGAAGAAAAAATGAATAATTTCATGTAACCACTGGCCTTCATGTCAATAATATTATTTCTCTTTACCACACAAGCTTAGAGAGTCTACTTACCTTAAGTCGCTTTTTCATGTTTTGATGTCCAACATTCATTTTGACATATTAGCTCTTTATATCCATGGATAACATTAACATGTCTGAAATGAATCTATACTATGTAAGAGATACAAGAATAAAGCACAGAACCAGTCCTAAAGGATTTTGTATATACCTCTCTATTAACATGCATTTGTTTCTAAATGTGTACGTTTCTATTCACTATAGAATATCCAAATCGAGCACTACTTCCACTTGCCCTGCACACATTCTCAACCCCAGTGGATGCAGATTAAGCCAGCTCACAAACTGAGAAGGACGCAGTGAAGCTCCGCTATATCTCTCTCAGCTATATCCTTTTCTCCCTTTCTGGACTGGATTCTTCAAATGCTTATGCCTAACAGACCGAGTCACAGGTACCAACAGTTTTACTCTCTGATGCATATGAGTTCCACGACTTGATTTTCCCAAAATTAAAACAATTACATTAAGGGATATCCTCACTCTGAATGCATGTTAGATACAACAAAGCCAAAGGATGGGAAGTAGAGATTTAAAGGGAAAGATACGTAAGTTTTACCAAATGGAAAGCCTTTTCGACTGTGATACTTACATTAGCTTGGATGACAAATGGGAGGCGAAACCAAACTAAGCTGATAGAATGTCTGGTGGTCAGCACCTCACCCATCTGTTCACCGCTCCGGCTCTTGAAATCCGCCCTGAGCTGAAGCAGTGACTGCCAGATGTGGTTCTATCCAGCAACACCATCAGAGGCTGGCTGACTTTCCTCTAATAAAGTCTTCCATTCAAAAGTTACAATGGAAGGTATATGGATGGGAACAACCATTTTAAAAAACCATCTTCATTTTTTTCAGACAAAGGTAGAAATACGAACCCTAGAGACTTGTACAAGGTGCACGGTTAATCACATTTTGCACAAAGCAAGTCTTTTCAATTGCCTACAAACTTTGTGCAATTACACCATTCGGGCTACTTGTTCAAAATCTAGATCCCTGCGTTCTATCCATACACCTCTGGAATAGAATTTTGGTAAATGGGGCCAGGAATATGATTTTTTAATCATTATTAAATTTATTGGTACATATTAAGTATACAACACAGTTACACTCATCACTGGGATCTTGTACCTTTACATGACTTATCAGGTTCTTATTTTTCCCCATTCCCCAGTCCTCCCCTCAGCCCCTCCACCCTTCCCTGTTTACAAAGAAATTGTTTCCATGTTTTTCCTTTTCACAAATTTGTTCTTTTCCCTTTTTACCTTTCCCCACCCCTTCCACTTCCTCTGTTTTAGACTTTTCTTCCTATTACACAATATCAGTTATGCAATTTAATCCTTATTTACACGTTTACTTTTTTACACAAGAGAAACTATTTGGCATTTACACATGTGTAACATTAATTTCACTTAAGAGTATGGTCTCAATGCATCCACTTAGCTGTAAATGTCTCTAGTTTCTCGTTCTTTATGGCTGAGTAGTACTCCATTTTAATTTAAAAAAAAAAAACACATCTTCTTTATTCAGTCTCCAGTTGATGGGCTACTGGGCTGTTTCCAAGTTTTAGCTGTTACAAACTGTGCCACTATAAACATGGGTGAGCATATATATCGCTGAGGAATCTGATTTTCTTTTTCAATACTAGAGATTGTATTCAGAAGTATTTTACCACTAAGTTATATACCTTCTTCTTTCTTCATACTGTTTTATTTTGAGACAGGGTATTGCTAAATTGTCCAAGCGGGCCTTGAACTCATAATCTTCCTGACTCAGCCCCTCCGCAGCCAGGGTTATAGACCTGTGTTCCCCACATGGTCCATATCCAGCTAACAATTTAGTTTTAATCCCCTACTTGATAACTACAAACCAGTGTCCTAGGTAATATTGATTTATCTTGTTTTCCTTTCAGCCTTGCAGAGTAAAAAAAAAAAGTTCCCATGTCTTCCCTCTTTCAAAGTAGTTATTAGGAGAAATGATAATGCATTAATATTTCAGCGGGTTTCCTATGTATTATTTTATCTCAATGAAACATTAACATATACTTTTACTCACTCTCGCATCAGCATACATCTGCCTCTCTACCAAGACAATTTTTAAACCACATTTACAATCATGAATCTAACAACTGAGCATATCTTAAACACAATGAGGATACCTTCAGCAAGAACATTTGTTTTTATCATATTTATATTTTCATAGGTTTTGCCTTAAGAAGTAGATTCAGGTAGGTTTTGTGCACACAGGTAGAAAAGAAACATAAAAATAGTGTAGAAAGTGAGTTATTTTGTTGGGTGAATTTTAAGTCTCCAGGGATTTTTAAATAGGCCAATTTCATTGGCTTCAAAAAGCAACACATTCATCTACAAGTGATGGTAACTCAATCTCAGCCTACACTGAGTTAAACACAAGCTGTGTAAACAAAAACCAGCTCTCGGGTGAAAACAAACCGAGGTTATTACCCACCTCCAAGACTAACTGTGTCTTAACTTACTGCATTCATATAAAAACCACTGGGGGAAATGTCTTTTTGTTTAGAAAAGAATCAAGAGTAAAAATGGAAACCTTTACTTTCTGAAAAGAACCGCAACCTTTCAGAAATCTCCGCTTTACACGGGTTACCTAATTATATGCTGCTCAGCCTAATGACTGCATGAAGGGAGGTGAACAGCACAAAGGCTGCAGGAGCAGGACTCTGAATAGGGCCCCATCATCCATGCAAATTGCAAATTAGAGGCCAGCATATGTGACTCAAAACAAATATTAAGATTGACGCGAGCCACGCATTCAAACAAGAGGACGCCACAGAGCCGCACAGGAGAAAGCACGGGAGCCAATCACCACTGAGATCCTCCAGAACACCACTATTTGGGGATGTCCCGTCAGAGAGGGGGCCTGTGATAGGGACAGGCGAGAGGGGCGAGCTCCTGGCTTCGCTCTCGACAAAGATGTCTCCACATCCCTGGTGCAGCAACATGGCGTCCTGAGTAGCGTGCTTGTCCCCCTGCACTTAACTTCCCATACCCTTGTTAGGGATAAAGGAACTCATCTGACCTTCGTCAAACGTCTGCAACATGAGTTTGTCGTGGCATTGGGAAACAGGAAGAATCGGAGTGTTATACTGCGGGGGCGGGGGGGGGGGGGGGTTTGTGTGTGTTTCCCCGGTCAATT
>NW_022900949.1:22444518-22456699 GCF_012274545.1 Fukomys damarensis | reverse complement strand
CAGAGTGTTATACTGCGGGGGCGGGGGGGGGGGACAGTGTTTGTGTGTGTTTCCCCGGTCAATTCAAACTTTCAGTCCTAACCATACTGGAACAATGAACTGAGCTCTATTCTTCAGTCTTCTCATGACAATGTGACGATCTGCAGAAAACTACTGTAACTAAGAAGGAGACGGGAAAAGATTCGACCCAAGATGAGAACAAACTTGTCGGCCAACAGTTGATAGCACATCATTCTCTGTAGTGTTTTACTCCCTGTTCTGTCCTCAGCAAACAGAAAAGAACGAGGAAGGCGAGGAAAAGAAGAAAGAAGGAAAGAGAGGAGGAAAGCAGAAGAGGAGAGGAGCCAGAAAGCAAGTACAGTAACAATATTTAAAAACTGGTCTCCATTTAGACCATTGTGTACCATATTAAGCATTACTCTTAGAGATGCTCTTCTCAAATGATCATAGTATCTGTGAAGCCAAACTCCCTCACTACTCTTCTATTTCAAATGTATCTTTAATTGAATTTATTCTTGGTTATGAACATCAGAAGGATTTTAGCAAATTCCACAGTGCAAACAACTGGAATGTTTCTGGGCATCGTATTACTCCTGTAAATGCACTCCCTCAAAATCTATCTTTGAGCTCCTTCCTTATTTCCTCATGTCCACTCTGCCCTTGGCTTGTATGTCTCATTGTTCTTTTAGACTGGGTTTGCTCTCTCCTTATACTCTTTCTACCTCCGTTGCATAACAGCTGTGTCTTCTGCATGTTTTCTTCATTCATGCAGCCTGTTGGATGTGCCAGGCACCAAGTCCTTTACGCGCATGAACTCATGGACTATTTGGCCCAGCCCGTTGCCCTGGATGGTCTGCATGCAACTGGGTTCCATCAACTTTCTCTTCCAAGGCTATGGCAACATTCTCCTATGAGATTTTAAAAACAGAATAGACGCCCTTGCTTTCCGAGTTCTCCGTCCTAGGATTCTTAGGGATCTTCCCATTAGCTTTTTACATTTAGACGATGATGTGAGACCCCATGGCAGGGGAGTTAATAAGCTAGAGAGAAGCAAGACCTCCACTGATGGAAATGTCAAAGGCTGTCACCTGGAGGCAAGGAGACTGAAGGCTGAGGAGAGGCAGCCACCAAAAAACTACCTCAGACAGTCACCTGTAGATCAAGCACAGTACCCACAGGCAGACCCTGAAGGAAACCAGCACGCTGGCTCAGAACCAGTCCCTGTGCTGCTGTGGTGAAGTTTGAAATGATTCTTGGTGAGAAAAAAAAAAACTAGATAGGATAGATCACATTTTACACTTGGGGAACAGAAGCAAGCAGTGCAACATGCACAGGGTCAAAATCTTGAAGCCCAAGTTTAATCATTCTCAAGGAAAAGGATCATTAAATAGGAATGGGAATTGGAAATCTCATCTCTTTTATTCAGAAGTGCTGAAGATGGAACCCAGAACCTCATGGTAGGAAAATGTTCTACCATAGAGCAGTATCTTAAATTTCTTGAATTAATCTTCTTTTTGGTGCTGGGGACCCAACTGAGGACCTTGTGCTTGCCGGGCAGGTGTGGCACCACTGAGCTACACCCCCAGCCCAGCAATATCTTAATTATCTTAATTATACTTATTTGAACATTATTTTCTATAAGAGAATAGAAACCTTTTAAACACCAGTAAATGTAGGATCTGATACTATTCATCATACAGAAAAGTTTTCAGTCTTCAAAAGGAGGGAAATATGGAATTATGTCTAGGACAATTTATTATTGTTGTTGTCACTGTTTATACTCCATTTCATAGTCCATAAAAGGCTTCTTATTTATAATTTAATTTTATTACCACCACTGTCTTGTGAAGAGGGCTGAGAGATTAAAAAAACATTAATAAATCTATTTTTAACACTAAATCCTAAAGCACTATTATTGTGCCTCACATTGGGAAGCAACACAGAGCCATAATTGTTTTTCCAGTATCATTTTACTGATTTATCTTTAAGCTTTTTCACTTTCTGATGGAACAGAAAATTGTCTACTGATAAGTTTTTATTAATTTTTAAGACAGTACATATAAATCATTCTTGAAGAGAACATGAAGTCTCTTGTTTCCCATGCTGAGTATTTCTTCTTAATACACATTGAATTGATTACCAATCCAAAGTTTGGGAAAAGCTTACTGTCCCGATTGCATCACAAGTCTGCACAGACCACAGGACATAACACTCAAGATGGAAGCTTAAGATCTGTCTGACTTCCTTCAGAACTACTGCACTTCCTGTCTCTGATAAGACTGATCAGAACTAACAGTGGAACTGAGGTTTTCATTACAAGCCCATCTTTAAGGGAAGGGGACAGGACAAGACATCTGGTTTCTCTAATGACATCAGAAAGATTTGGCAAGGATATGACCCTTAAGATACAGGAGGATTTAGTCTGACTGTGCTTAATCATTTTGTGATGACAACATCAACATGATGGCCCCAGGAACCTTTCGTGCACGCCCTTCTGACCTAAGTACTTCACAGTAATGACTTCCCATTGATTCTATATACGGCCTTCTATAAATCAAACTGTTTTAATTGTTCTACGCTATCTGTGACATCACCCTCAACTCTCAAATCAGCCTATAAGAACTCGAGGACAACCAAGCAGGCCTACTCTTCTATGAAGCAGTCTGCTACGGAGCCCTTCGCGTACCTTATTCATTCACCACATGGGGGTAAATACTACTCCCCCAGATTCACAGACAGATGAGAAAACCGAGATTCTGAGACGTCATCCACGTACTTTGCCACAGTGAGCTTTTTTTTCCACCCATGATTAAAACACATGCTTTCGTGCAGGATATTCTGAAAAACATTTTTGCTCTTTTCTGTCATCGCTGAATTTGAGAGTGACTCAAGAGACTGCTCCCCTGGGTTGTTCTTCCCTTGTCAACTCTCAGTTGTCCAGAGGTGAGGATTCAGCTGGACAGCTGCAAAGAATCCTCTCTCCCATCCTATTCTGCTCATTCAGTCTTTAAGGTATAAGAGGGGGAACAAAAATGAACAAAAAATCACTGGCTCCCTAATGACCACACTGATAAAAGGCAGGACCAAGAATGTGGCAAAAATTAAAGGCTCTAAACAGCAGTGGTCCTGGTTTCTTGTTGTACTAACAGATCTTTGAAAGGTGACTTGATTTGGTGGACACAAAATAAAGATAAGAAGCACACTCTGGGAGGCTGAGGTAGGCAGGCTGTAAGTCCAAGGCCAGCCAGGGCAACTTTGTAACTTAGGGAGACTCTGTCCCAAAATGAGAAAAAATAAAAGGGTTGGGAATGCGGCTCCGTGTGAAGGCCCTGGGTTCATCTCTAGTACTACAAAAAAAAGAGAAGGAAGGAAAGAGGGTAGGGTGAAGGAGGGAGGAGAAGGATGAGAGGACGAGAGGGAGAGGGAGACAGGGAAAAGGAGAGAGAGAGAGGGAGAGAGAGAGAGAGAGAGAAACGCATACAAAGATGCTGATTTCCATTGTTTCTAGGTCAATCAAACCCACATATGATGGCACATTTTAACTGTAAGCCATTTATAACCACATACAAAGAGACATTCCACCATACAAAAGAATAATTCTACTAGTGAAGTGTCTGCTCTGAGTTTCACTGGGCTGAAGTTTTATGGGCGATGAGGTTCTGTCTGCCTTTTGTGAAGATGTATCGACCAACTGAACCAAGAATGTCTATACTGGCTTTCTTTGTAGCTTTCAAAACCTGCACTTCAATTTCACACTGTAGGGACAATAAATGTATTATTCTACATGGCCCGACTCTGGAGGAAGGTCAGCTCCTCCACAGGTAGAATACAAATATCATTCTCATTTTAAATCTGAGCAAATAGTCTTAAACACTTTCTAAATACTATTATGCGTACAAACTTGGCATGTAAAGGTTGAGCGAGTGGCAGAGGGTAAAGTAAACACATCTTCTCCCACAAGTACACAGTGCTGAATGGATGGGAAAGGAGCTTTATACTCCATTCCCTCACCCCTCAATCAAAGGCCTTTTAAGAAAGAAAAGGCAGAGTTATAATAAGCCCAGTTCCACGGTAAGGACCTTCTGTATCTGAATTTCATTGACTGCTAGAGTTAGACAGGGCCACCGGGGATCTGCGCGACACCAGCCCCCAGCACATCTCACCTCCTAACCCTCAGGCCTTTGATATGAATCCGAGGTCCCATTGGCATCAAGAGTAGGGGCTTGGGGCATCTCTGTTACTCCTCCCTGTCACACATTTGAACTCTGGTGATGACTTAGAATGTTCTTCCTTTTTAAAATGTTATTTAAAATCTTGACTCATTGCCAATGACCTTTAGGAAAGAGTCAGTGATATACAACAGAAAGAGTGAACCCAGGAGTCTGCTTCCTTAGTCTTATTGTCTTCATCTACAAAATGGGAATCAGGACAGGGGTTTTGAGAGAATTGAAAATGATCAAAGTCTTGGCACAGTGCCTGGTGTATGACTGAGCTGGGTAAGTGGTGGTTATTATGATTATTATAGTCATTCTGTAAGCAAACAGCTCTTACAAAGCCTCCCCTTACAATAATAACCCTGCTTAATAATTGCAGAGACATAGCTTCTTCAACTCCTGTCAGTCCTAAATCATCCCAGAACAGTGCTCTGACATGGGCAGATATATACATCTGGGTTAGAACGTCAATCCTCACTCTAGTTTTTACTTAAACATCAACCTACTTTTGTCAGCCTGCAGAAAGACATTGCAATAGCTGGGACTTGGAGGCTTGGAGTTGGCAAAGCACCTTCAGTCAGAGGACTAAGGAATGGGACAGTCTGTGTGAGGTTAAAATGACAAAAGCAGGGTCTTCCGAAAGGGAGGTTTGTTGCCCTAGCTGGGACAGGCACTGTGAACAGGCTCTGATCCATCAAGAGCCTGACCATGAGTTCCTACATCTTTTTCAGAGAGCAGAGAATTCTTCTGAGGAGGCAAACGAGCTTCCACTATAATTCCAGGAAGAAATTGTCCTCCTGGACCAACAGGACAGTGGCAGTAACTGAGGAAATGCCTTGGAAGCCTTGACGGGGTGGGCAACTTATAACCAAAGAAGAGCTCTGCTTTCTACAGATTCTTCTCTCCCTCTTGGTTTTTGCTTCTCACTCAGCTATTGGGCATCTGATGAATTTATATTTCATTATCTGCTGGGTCTTGCTAGGGTGCAGGCTAGCTCGTGTCTGAATGATCTTTCCTGGGTCACTGGTTGCTGATGTTTTTTCCCAGTGCTTCTGCTATTCCTGGCTAGGGGACCATGAGCCTTAGCATCAAGTCAAAGAAGCTCTGGAAACACCAATAAACTGATGGATCAAAGGATCCATATTTATCTTCTTCGAAGCAAAATTTTCAAAGCCTGACAATTTAGAAACATTCCACAAGGTTTCAGTGACTATCATCAGAATGTTTCAGATGCAGCTCACACTAATAAAGAAATTCTAAAGTTATTTTGGAATAGATGTCATATTTAAATTTCAATAAAATAATCACAAGTCTTGAGGTGGACAACTGCAACCTTCCAGGAAATAGTGAGGAATAAGCTTTCTTACGTTGCTTTGGTGTTTTGTGACCTCCATGGCATGTTTGACCTCAGGCGGCTCCTTCATCCGGGCGTAATCTGAGAGTCCTTTGCCAGCACCATGTTTCTGCTTATAGACAACCTTAAAACACACAAACAATTATTTGTTTCTCTTGGTGGCATAGAAAATTCTTACCTGTTATTTTTCAGTGTTCTGCTAGAATTTCACAGCTTTAAATGCCACCATCAGTTAAATCTGCCTGAGTTTACGCCCCAAGACAATATACATAGTGACCGCACTGCAGTACTTTGGGTTAGATTCATAATTTTAACACTGTTATTTAATGGAAATTGTCCTTAACCAGAAAATGAAATCTCCATTTTTATTCATCTAGCTTAAATCTTCACATACAGTTCTGAGAAGTCTTCCACACCTGAAAGTTTGCATGGTAATAAATGTTCAAGGTTTAAATCTTGAGAAAACAACTGACCAGGCCAGGGGAAATTACAGAATATTTAAAAGAAGACTGTTTATTTTTAAGTGAAAGGTTCTGATTTTATGTGGGCACAGCTATCATATAATGTAGGCCTCATTAAATGCTCAACCTTTTGGGAGAAAATATAATAAGTTAGCAAAACTCAGGTATGTCAAGCTTTATCCTCGGCTGGGCATCTGAACTTCACACCAGTCCCTCAATACCACTGTGGTAAATTTGTTTTTCACTGGGCCAGGGTGGGGGCATGAGAAAACCAAACCCTAAAACAGAGCTGGAGGGCCAGGGATTTAGCTCAGGGGCACTGCGCCAAGGTCCTGAGTTTGATCCCCGTTAAAAAAAAAAAAAAAAAAAAAAAAAAAAAAAAAAAAGCTGGAAATTAAAGATCCAAAAGACAACAACCAAGTTTTCACTCTCAATTTATACAATTTATTTATTTCCTGCAAAATTTGTAGTTTCTTTCTTTGTTTTTTTTTGTACCGGGGATTGACCAATGAGCTAAATCCCAGGCTTGTAGTTCCTTTCTGTGTGTGTGTGTGTGTGTGTGTGTGTGTGTGTGTGTGTACCGGGGATTGAACTCAGGACCTTGCACTTGACAGGAAGGCAGTGGCACCACTGAGCTAAATACACAGCCCTTGTAGTTCCTTTCTTAATGTTTGTAAAATATCTTATTGTCTGTCTCCCCCTACTAGAACAATCCTCAGTCCAGAATTAGCATCCTGCCAAAAAATTGGCATCAGTGAATATCTGCTAAGTGATGAATGAATAACTGAATGAGTGGGGGGAAACAGTAGCATGTAAAGGATGGAGTGGCAAAATTAATTTTTAAATACACTAAGAGGTTAAGAATATATACTAAGTGGAGTTGGAATTATTTAGCATAACAAAAGCAATTTAAAAAGGAAAACTAGAACAGTCTTCAGCAAGAACAAAAACAGGTCTAATTTTCAACGGGGGAAAAAAACCCACAGACTGAAAGAAGCATTCTCCACCAAAATGAGGTCCTAGAGAGCTCTGCTCTATCTCACACATCTCTTAATGTTCTGTGCCTGTCATGGCAAATGCCACAGAGGAGAAATGCATAAATACCTAGTGAATGGATGAATAAATTCTCCTAAATATTATTTAATATTCTCCTAAACTTAACACTTTGGCTTTTATAAACAGAATTAATGACCCATTTAGCTTAGGTGATACACCAATTTAAAGGATCAATGTGGTGATTATGAAACTGATTTTTACAATAAAGATATCAGATCTTCCCATCCCAAACCAGCTATCTAGTACAACCATGCATGCTTAAATGCCCTCTCCAGCTCCTCTTCTTTAAAACCTCTACTGCAAGAGAACTCAACCTGGGACATCTCACTCTCTAAAGTTGAAAGTTCTCATTGAAAGTTCTTCTTTTAATCAAACGCCAGTCTATCTCCCCATAGCTACATTTATCTGACCATACAGAAAGAGCCAAGTCCACAGTTCGGAATTTCCAAGTCATCGGGGACTTCCACTCCCCCAGAATGCCTGCATGGAGGAAGGCGCTGAACTCCTGATCACACATGTTCTTCTTCATCCAAACCCCAATTGGTCCATCTCTTTCTTAAGATGCCCACAAAAACCTGAACTAAACCTAATCAGAATCACTTCATTTAATCTGGCTCACCCTTTCTGACTTGCTAAAGGCAAGTAATGCATCTGTAGGTCACAACATTTTCCTTTTGATGAGTAGAATGAGATTTCAGTCAATTAATGCATTTAAGTCATATTGAGCCCCTCCTAGTCAGGTTCCCAGATCCAATTCTGTGCATCTGGTTGGTTACCAGGACTCAAATAAGGCACCTCACAATATTCCAAGTATAATACATCTTGTTAGTCTATCCATCAACTTACTCCATCGAGATGCCTAATTCAGATGAACGTGTCTTTACATTTTCGTCAGTGGCTAATGTTAACCAGGAAAACCCTTAAGAACTTAAGAAGTCCATTACCTCACTTTCATTAGGCTTTGTATTATAACTCGGGGGGTGGGGTGGAAGAAGGAGCTTAATGAGTGGCCAACCCTATAAACCCAAGGAAAAATTTTTATGAGATTTGTTCCTGCTTTTAAATTAAGAGTGCTGGTATGTGTTGATCTTTTTGATGGCTGCCTGGTGCGTTTTGTATTTTAAACAGTGAGACTTGCGATTTTATAAGCACAATCAATGCAGCTGATCACTGCGTGAGTTATCATAGAAATGGTGACTCATAAAGTTCAATTTTTGAAAGCAATTTCTTAAAAAGGCTACATAATTTTCTACTTGCAGCTTTAACATAGTCATTTCATTTATAGCTGCTACTAAGTACCACTTAGAATTAAGACTGTAACAAATTGGAGGCAGCTGAACTTTAATTTATTATATTAATTTTTTCCTTAAAATAGCTAATGGAAAATTATGGCAAGCTAATAAATTTTCTGATAATTTTGATTTCTTAGGATTGTCATTATTATATGGTATTTCTCTAGATTCAAATTATTTTCTTCACACTTTGAGAACTCAGATGGTATGATTTTGAGACATCAAAAAAATGAAGAACACTTGTAATAGTCATATAGATATGTTTACATAAGTAATATATATATTTATCATACACATTTTATCTTCTAGGTTTTTATATCTCATAGCCACAGAGACACATATATACCTGTACATGTTTGCCTTATAGTATACTTTGTATACTGCATAGATGAGTGTGCTTTTAATCCCACAGCAGACGTCTTTGAACTCCAGACTGGGACCCGGTGGCTCCGACAGCATATAATTGAGCTGCTCGGTCCAGATGCCTGAACAGCCCACACTACATCTGTGATAAGGGATCAGTTAGCCTTTGCCTGCAACACTTTCACTGAAAGCGATCTTACCACTCCCTGACACACAGTCCATTCCATTTTGAGGTTTCTTTGGGATCTTTGCTTATAAAAACTTTTCGTAGAGGGTGGCTAATACAACTCCATGACTCTCCTTCCCTCTTTTCTCAAGGGTACTTTTCCTATCAATCCTCTTCTGCAGTTATAAATCTAAATAGCTTTGCCATTTCACACTAATTTGAATGTGAGCATCTGATTTTAAGATAATAGTCTGTTCGTCAAAAGTCTTAGACTTTTCATTAAAACCCAGAATGTATTAAGTTTTAGAATTCCTCTAATACTCTGAATTATGTCACCATAAATCTGATACCATTTGGACACAGTAGACATTCAGATGTTTAATTATCACAGACACTTGGAAATCGCTCTTCTGCTCTGTTGCCTCTCATTGCCTGGTACACTCAGAGAAACAAACTCTTAAAAGTAACAAAACTGATGCATGTAAATCTAAAGAAATATCATTGCAGTTCTGCAAATCTTTGAGACACCTTATTTGGGATCTAGGTTTTTTCTGCCTGAGAATTTCAAAGATTCATCCCAACAGAAACCACTGTTAACCAAGAATGCATACATGTCCTCCCAGTGGTGTCTATTCCATCAGAGGATGACACATATTAGCAACATCGGGGAGAACCTGCTCTCAGCAAAAACAGTAGGAAGATCCCAAAATATCCAATATGGATTACCTTGCATGCTAAATTCCACATTGCAAGTACGTGTGTACCACAGGCCCATTTATGCTATTCAAAGGTGCGAAAAATGATATGCTTCCAAAAAACTGAGTATGCATCTGAAAAATGTTACCTTCCCAAATAAAGATAATAGATTTTTTTCTATCTTTACTGCATGTTTGTTGCTCATCTCATATCAAGTGTTGTGTTGTATTATGTGCTTTATAAAGTATCCAGTATTACCGACCTTGATGACCAGATGCTGGCAGAAACAACGAAGGGCATGTGAGTCACAGCCAGCCGTGCAGTCCTTGACATCATGTATTTTTAGCCCCATGTTGCATAGTTGAGATTACCTTACTGCCAAGCTGGGTACACAGTGGATGTTTAAATTTATAATAATGAAGCCCTTACAGATTTCTGCAAAGAGTAAGTATGCTCAGTATTTTTAAGTGGAATTGATTATTAGGCCATTTTATAATTGTTGAGGTTTCCTCTACTTAAACGTAAAAAGATTCTGTAGAAACAAGTAATTTGTTTAATAAGCAAAAGAGAGGCATAAATGGAAGAAAAATGTACAACGGTGAGTGACTAAGAACTCAGATTCTGGAGCCAGACTACCCACATTTGCATGCTGATTCTGCCATTTCCCAGCTTTGTTACCTGGAAAAGTTACTTCCAACTCTGTGCTTCAGATTCCATAGCTGTAAAACTGGAAAACCTCAGGGGGTTATTGTGAGGAGTAAATGGCATAAATATTTGTGAAGTGCACAGAACAGAATCTGACATACAGTCACTACCTCTATACGCTTACTATTCTAACTAACCTACAACATGGCATAAAGAATATAAACTATGAAAGAGAAGCATATCCTTAAGAAGAAAATCATTATGGCCTTAAGGTATATCCATTTTCACACGAATGACTCAAGTTTATCTTTATGTTAGAGCAATACCCCAGTGCGTCTAAATGCCATGAGACACACAGCTTAAAGAGCACGTGGCTTCTCTCACATGAGAAACCCAAAGTATACATAAAGAGCAAAATAAAAGAGAGATAACAGGAAGTAGGGAGACAGAGCTTTCTCATCCATCAAGAGCCTGACCATGAGTTCCTACATCTTTTTCAGAGAGCAGAGAATTCTTCTGAGGAGGCAAACGAGCTTCCACTATAATTCCAGGAAGAAATTGTCCTCCTGGACCAACAGGACAGTGGCAGTAACTGAGGAAATGCCTTGGAAGCCTTGACGGGGTGGGCAACTTATAACCAAAGAAGAGCTCTGCTTTCTACAGATTCTTCTCTCCCTCTTGGTTTTTGCTTCTCACTCAGCTATTGGGCATCTGATGAATTTATATTTCATTATCTGCTGGGTCTTGCTAGGGTGCAGGCTAGCTCGTGTCTGAATGATCTTTCCTGGGTCACTGGTTGCTGATGTTTTTTCCCAGTGCTTCTGCTATTCCTGGCTAGGGGACCATGAGCCTTAGCATCAAGTCAAAGAAGCTCTGGAAACACCAATAAACTGATGGATCAAAGGATCCATATTTATCTTCTTCGAAGCAAAATTTTCAAAGCCTGACAATTTAGAAACATTCCACAAGGTTTCAGTGACTATCATCAGAATGTTTCAGATGCAGCTCACACTAATAAAGAAATTCTAAAGTTATTTTGGAATAGATGTCATATTTAAATTTCAATAAAATAATCACAAGTCTTGAGGTGGACAACTGCAACCTTCCAGGAAATAGTGAGGAATAAGCTTTCTTACGTTGCTTTGGTGTTTTGTGACCTCCATGGCATGTTTGACCTCAGGCGGCTCCTTCATCCGGGCGTAATCTGAGAGTCCTTTGCCAGCACCATGTTTCTGCTTATAGACAACCTTAAAACACACAAACAATTATTTGTTTCTCTTGGTGGCATAGAAAATTCTTACCTGTTATTTTTCAGTGTTCTGCTAGAATTTCACAGCTTTAAATGCCACCATCAGTTAAATCTGCCTGAGTTTACGCCCCAAGACAATATACATAGTGACCGCACTGCAGTACTTTGGGTTAGATTCATAATTTTAACACTGTTATTTAATGGAAATTGTCCTTAACCAGAAAATGAAATCTCCATTTTTATTCATCTAGCTTAAATCTTCACATACAGTTCTGAGAAGTCTTCCACACCTGAAAGTTTGCATGGTAATAAATGTTCAAGGTTTAAATCTTGAGAACACAACTGACCAGGCCAGGGGAAATTACAGAATATTTAAAAGAAGACTGTTTATTTTTAAGTGAAAGGTTCTGATTTTATGTGGGCACAGCTATCATATAATGTAGGCCTCATTAAATGCTCAACCTTTTGGGAGAAAATATAATAAGTTAGCAAAACTCTTAGGTATGTCAAGCTTTATCCTCGGCTGGGCATCTGAACTTCACACCAGTCCCTTAATACCACTGTGGTAAATTTGTGTTTCACTGGGCCAGGGTGGGGGCATGAGAAAACCAAACCCTAAAACAGAGCTGGAGGGCCAGGGATTTAGCTCAGGGGCACTGCGCCAAGGTCCTGAGTTTGATCCCTT
>NW_022900949.1:22419118-22444325 GCF_012274545.1 Fukomys damarensis | reverse complement strand
TGTGTGTGTGTGTGTGTGTGTGTGTGTGTGTGTGTGTGTACCGGGGATTGAACTCAGGACCTTGCACTTGACAGGAAGGCAGTGGCACCACTGAGCTAAATACACAGCCCTTGTAGTTCCTTTCTTAATGTTTGTAAAATATCTTATTGTCTGTCTCCCCCTACTAGAACAATCCTCAGTCCAGAATTAGCATCCTGCCAAAAAATTGGCATCAGTGAATATCTGCTAAGTGATGAATGAATAACTGAATGAGTGGGGGGAAACAGTAGCATGTAAAGGATGGAGTGGCAAAATTAATTTTTAAATACACTAAGAGGTTAAGAATATATACTAAGTGGAGTTGGAATTATTTAGCATAACAAAAGGAACTTAAAAAGGAAAACTAGAACAGTCTTCAGCAAGAACAAAAACAGGTCTAATTTTCAACGGGGAAAAAAACCCACAGACTGAAAGAAGCATTCTCCACCAAAATGAGGTCCTAGAGAGCTCTGTTCTATCTCACACATCTCTTAATGTTCTGTGCCTGTCATGGCAAATGCCACAGAGGAGAAATGCATAAATACCTAGTGAATGGATGAATAAATTCTCCTAAGTATTATTTAATATTCTCCTAAACTTAACACTTTGGCTTTTATAAACAGAATTAATGACCCATTTAGCTTAGGTGATACACCAATTTAAAGGATCAATGTGGTGATTATGAAACTGATTTTTACAATAAAGATATCAGATCTTCCCATCCCAAACCAGCTATCTAGTACAACCATGCATGCTTAAATGCCCTCTCCAGCTCCTCTTCTTTAAAACCTCTACTGCCAGAGAACTCAACCTGGGACATCTCACTCTCTAAAGTTGAAAGTTCTCATTGAAAGTTCTTCTTTTAATCAAACGCCAGTCTATCTCCCCATAGCTACATTTATCTGACCATACAGAAAGAGCCAAGTCCACAGTTCGGAATTTCCAAGTCATCGGGGACTTCCACTCCCCCAGAATGCCTGCATGGAGGAAGGCGCTGAACTCCTGATCACACATGTTCTTCTTCATCCAAACCCCAATTGGTCCATCTCTTTCTTAAGATGCCCACAAAAACCTGAACTAAACCTAATCAGAATCACTTCATTTAATCTGGCTCACCCTTTCTGACTTGCTAAAGGCAAGTAATGCATCTGTAGGTCACAACATTTTCCTTTTGATGAGTAGAATGAGATTTCAGTCAATTAATGCATTTAAGTCATATTGAGCCCCTCCTAGTCAGGTTCCCAGATCCAATTCTGTGCATCTGGTTGGTTACCAGGACTCAAATAAGGCACCTCACAATATTCCAAGTATAATACATCTTGTTAGTCTATCCATCAACTTACTCCATCGAGATGCCTAATTCAGATGAACGTGTCTTTACATTTTCGTCAGTGGCTAATGTTAACCAGGAAAACCCTTAAGAACTTAAGAAGTCCATTACCTCACTTTCATTAGGCTTTGTATTATAACTCGGGGGGTGGGGTGGAAGAAGGAGCTTAATGAGTGGCCAACCCTATAAACCCAAGGAAAAATTTTTATGAGATTTGTTCCTGCTTTTAAATTAAGAGTGCTGGTATGTGTTGATCTTTTTGATGGCTGCCTGGTGCGTTTTGTATTTTAAACAGTGAGACTTGCAATTTTATAAGCACAATCAATGCAGCTGATCACTGCGTGAGTTATCATAGAAATGGTGACTCATAAAGTTCAATTTTTGAAAGCAATTTCTTAAAAAGGCTACATAATTTTCTACTTGCAGCTTTAACATAGTCATTTCATTTATAGCTGCTACTAAGTACCACTTAGAATTAAGACTGTAACAAATTGGAGGCAGCTGAACTTTAATTTATTATATTAATTTTTTCCTTAAAATAGCTAATGGAAAATTATGGCAAGCTAATAAATTTTCTGATAATTTTGATTTCTTAGGATTGTCATTATTATATGGTATTTCTCTAGATTCAAATTATTTTCTTCACACTTTGAGAACTCAGATGGTATGATTTTGAGACATCAAAAAAATGAAGAACACTTGTAATAGTCATATAGATATGTTTACATAAGTAATATATATATTTATCATACACATTTTATCTTCTAGGTTTTTATATCTCATAGCCACAGAGACACATATATACCTGTACATGTTTGCCTTATAGTATACTTTGTATACTGCATAGATGAGTGTGCTTTTAATCCCACAGCAGACGTCTTTGAACTCCAGACTGGGACCCGGTGGCTCCGACAGCATATAATTGAGCTGCTCGGTCCAGATGCCTGAACAGCCCACACTACATCTGTGATAAGGGATCAGTTAGCCTTTGCCTGCAACACTTTCACTGAAAGCGATCTTACCACTCCCTGACACACAGTCCATTCCATTTTGAGGTTTCTTTGGGATCTTTGCTTATAAAAACTTTTCGTAGAGGGTGGCTAATACAACTCCATGACTCTCCTTCCCTCTTTTCTCAAGGGTACTTTTCCTATCAATCCTCTTCTGCAGTTATAAATCTAAATAGCTTTGCCATTTCACACTAATTTGAATGTGAGCATCTGATTTTAAGATAATAGTCTGTTCGTCAAAAGTCTTAGACTTTTCATTAAAACCCAGAATGTATTAAGTTTTAGAATTCCTCTAATACTCTGAATTATGTCACCATAAATCTGATACCATTTGGACACAGTAGACATTCAGATGTTTAATTATCACAGACACTTGGAAATCGCTCTTCTGCTCTGTTGCCTCTCATTGCCTGGTACACTCAGAGAAACAAACTCTTAAAAGTAACAAAACTGATGCATGTAAATCTAAAGAAATATCATTGCAGTTCTGCAAATCTTTGAGACACCTTATTTGGGATCTAGGTTTTTTCTGCCTGAGAATTTCAAAGATTCATCCCAACAGAAACCACTGTTAACCAAGAATGCATACATGTCCTCCCAGTGGTGTCTATTCCATCAGAGGATGACACATATTAGCAACATCGGGGAGAACCTGCTCTCAGCAAAAACAGTAGGAAGATCCCAAAATATCCAATATGGATTACCTTGCATGCTAAATTCCACATTGCAAGTACGTGTGTACCACAGGCCCATTTATGCTATTCAAAGGTGCGAAAAATGATATGCTTCCAAAAAACTGAGTATGCATCTGAAAAATGTTACCTTCCCAAATAAAGATAATAGATTTTTTTCTATCTTTACTGCATGTTTGTTGCTCATCTCATATCAAGTGTTGTGTTGTATTATGTGCTTTATAAAGTATCCAGTATTACCGACCTTGATGACCAGATGCTGGCAGAAACAACGAAGGGCATGTGAGTCACAGCCAGCCGTGCAGTCCTTGACATCATGTATTTTTAGCCCCATGTTGCATAGTTGAGATTACCTTACTGCCAAGCTGGGTACACAGTGGATGTTTAAATTTATAATAATGAAGCCCTTACAGATTTCTGCAAAGAGTAAGTATGCTCAGTATTTTTAAGTGGAATTGATTATTAGGCCATTTTATAATTGTTGAGGTTTCCTCTACTTAAACGTAAAAAGATTCTGTAGAAACAAGTAATTTGTTTAATAAGCAAAAGAGAGGCATAAATGGAAGAAAAATGTACAACGGTGAGTGACTAAGAACTCAGATTCTGGAGCCAGACTACCCACATTTGCATGCTGATTCTGCCATTTCCCAGCTTTGTTACCTGGAAAAGTTACTTCCAACTCTGTGCTTCAGATTCCATAGCTGTAAAACTGGAAAACCTCAGGGGGTTATTGTGAGGAGTAAATGGCATAAATATTTGTGAAGTGCACAGAACAGAATCTGACATACAGTCACTACCTCTATACGCTTACTATTCTAACTAACCTACAACATGGCATAAAGAATATAAACTATGAAAGAGAAGCATATCCTTAAGAAGAAAATCATTATGGCCTTAAGGTATATCCATTTTCACACGAATGACTCAAGTTTATCTTTATGTTAGAGCAATACCCCAGTGCGTCTAAATGCCATGAGACACACAGCTTAAAGAGCACGTGGCTTCTCTCACATGAGAAACCCAAAGTATACATAAAGAGCAAAATAAAAGAGAGATAACAGGAAGTAGGGAGACAGAGCTTTCTCAGAGGGGGAGGGGATCAAGAGATGGAGGGGAATCTGAGTGTGGTGGCACACGCCTATATTCCTAGCACTCAGGAGGCAGAGGTAGGAGGATCGCCATAGTTCAAGGCCAGCCTGGGCTCCATCGTAAGTTCAGTGGCAGCCTAAACTGCATAGGGAGACCCTGTCTCAAAAAAAAAAAAAAAAAAAAAAAAAAAAAAAAAGGAGAGGAGGAGGAGGAGGGGAAGGAAAGGGGACAAAAAAGGAATTAAGATGTGTTACGTACATACACCAACTCCTCACAAGGAATGTAAATATTATGGCATACAGGTCCTAATTTTAAAAATCTAACCAAATCCATTTTATAATGTCTACTGAATACTTCCCAAGTGCCAGGGGATCTTCTAGGCATAGGACTAGAGCAGGGAAAAATATAGTTGAGGTCCCTGCTCATTCATGTAGCTTAAGGAGCAAAGAGATGGATAAATAAAGTGACAAAAATTAAAACTCAGATTATGCTATGAAGAAAGCAATGAACTCAGAAGCAATAAATACTTTGAAATTCTGTTTTAAGAAATGTAAAAGATTAAATACATTAAGAATATTTGTGTTGGTATGCTATAAAGGAATTAATTCCCCCTACACTCTTCGATATTCAAAACGAGTTTATATAGTGACCACTCTTAAGTCTGTCTGCAGCCAGGATTCACTAGAATCTGCACTTCCACTAACGGGCTTTTCCAGAAGTGACCGGAAGTCGCTTCCAGTAGCAACCCTGTGTGAAAAGCACGTGCTGCACAGCAGGAATTTCAGAATCTATTTGTCTAACAGATGGATCTCGGTCAGTGGGTCCCAACTCAACTGCTATTTATGTGACTTTTACAACCTTACTGAAATGTTCTGCTTAGGGATCACATGTTAAATCACAGAATCCTGTAATAGCAGCCATTAAACATCCATGTAAACTAAAATGAGGTTAAAATCGGCTCTATAAATAGGAATGGATGGGACTTAGAAAAATGCGTCACCGGCATGAACTTGCATGTCCTTTGTTTCTGCCATTTCACCAGTGACTCCTGGCAGTGTGTGCGCAGTTGCTTCCCATTTTCATTCAGTACTTAACACCCAAGACAAACAACTCTTATCAAATGCTGAATAACTGATGCGAAGTCACACGCTTGATCAACATCAGCAGCAATGATCCGTGCAAACCGCACCTCGCTCTGACGCTGGGAAACTTCCCGTGCGAAGACGCTGTCGATGGTGGCCGGCATCCGCTTGTAAAGAGAGTTGGAAAGCTCAGCCTTCATCCTGCCTTTGTATTTTGCCTAGAGCAGAAGGACAGAAAATAAATCCTTTTTTAACCTATTACTATAAGAAGAAAGTAAAAAGGAACTTTCTCTAGCAACAGAATTGATTTTAAAATCTTCAGAGCATTTTACTTTTATATACTAGATCCAATGAACATTTTCTGAAGATGGCAATAAATCCCATTTATTGTAGAGAAAGCTTTACATGAGATACGCAAGAATATAATGACTTTTTCTATTTAAACGCATGCACATTTCTAAAACTAAATCTACTTTGTGTATTCATGGTTCTGTGTGTGAAGAAATCACTGAGAGGCTTGAGATGTTCCAGAAAACCCATCATCACTGTCCAGACCTGATCACCAGTGGCTGGGGGGATACTCGGAAGGGCTATCGTGACAGGCTGGGTGACAGGTATGACAATGGGATCGCTTACACTGTTCTGGGTCTCTTCCGGCTCCATGGGAAAGCTTAGGATTGTTATCTCCCAAAATAACAGCGAGATAATAGGAAGTAGGGAGACAGATGTCAAATGGGAAGGGGATCAAGAGATGGGGTGAGCAGGGTGGGGATTTAGCTCAGTGGTTCTGGCACCTGCCTCACAAGGGCCCGAGTTCAATCCCTGGTACCAGAAAAAAAAAGAGATGGAGCGGGTGAAAAAGGAAAAAGGGACTGGGATGTGTTAGGTACACGCACCAACTCTACACAAGGTGTGTAACCATTCTGCACTACACACATACTAATAAAAGATAAATTTTTAAAACTTTAAAAATATAGGTAGCGGGACAGTTAGATAGAAGTAATTAAGCGTCAGCATTCCACAGTAGGATGGGGTGACTGAAGTTCACAGCAATCTGTGAAATATTTTATGAGAAACTAGATGAGAGGAGCTCAGCTCAAAACACAAAGTAATGATAGGAATGTGGAAACATTAATTACTTTAATTTGACAGTACCTATTGATACATGTATTGAAACATCATGCTGTACCCCATGAATATGTACAATTAGTACATGCTAATAAAAGTTTTTGATGTTTAAGGAGATGGAAATGTTAACCACCATGATTTAATCATCACACACTGTATATATGTACTGAATTATCACGCTGGTGCTGTAAATTTGTGCAATTAAAATAATAATGCTTTAAAAGAAGAAATGTGTTTCTTTATTCGAATCATCTCATCTCCCTGCAGGGGCAGTGGGGGGTGGGAGGTGCTCATTTTCTGTGTGAGCCTCCCCACCCCCCAGTCTGCACGGGCTCTGGGTGAGCTCCATCATTACTCCAAAAGACAAACACTCATTCGCTGTTTCCTCTTGGGGAAATTGGGTTCGAGGGAGTGTAATAGATCACACACATAAATTTTTGCTCTGCAGTTAACTCCTCAGGAAAATTAATCAATCACAGAGAGCAAGAACACCAAGAACTTCCCTACACAGAAGTAATGTAGCTTACTACAAATTAACAGAACCATATTCCTCCATACTCTGGAAGTCCTCGATGCTCCCCCCCACTCAGAGACTGATTTGAAGGTTTATGTATTGAGCATACACCCCACGTAAGCCTTCTGCCCCCACAATTCTAGAGGCTGGTAACAATTAAAGAAAATGTACTGATTTTCTCAAAATTGTCTCACATTAGCAGAAATAATGCTGAGAACGTCACACTGACCTTTTTCCAACTTTTTCCAACTTATGAAACACTAGAGGTCAGTCATTTACAATGCTATTTTATTAACTGGCTTTTTCACAGGCTACAATAATGCCTCTACATAGAAATTATTGTTAATATTATGCTTTACAGTGCAGCATAAACTTCAGTTCTAAATGATCTCAGAAATAAACTACATGATTTTTCAGCTGGAAAATGAAAACAGTGTATTTCTCACTTTGTGGTTTCATAACAGATATCTCTGTTGAGCTGAATTTTATCCCAATAAAAATAGTTCATATTAATTTAAAATTATTAGTCAAAGATACTCCATTTTATGAAATCAATTTATACAATTTATTTCCAAAACGAAATTCAATTGTTTATCTCTAATATATCCACAAGGAAAGCAGTAAGTTGAAATGCTTAAAGCTAACTATTCTGCCAGTGCTTTCTATCTGTTAAATAAAATTATCCCTTTTCAAGAGTAATTTTGTATAAATAAGAAAGGGTTGGAGTCAAAGAACAGACAGACTGGTTAATAAAATCTACTCAGATATACTAAAGTCAATTTACATTAGTTAATTAACATAGTACACAGAATTAGGTAAATTAGATATTACCAACATTCATAGGTTTTTATCTACATAAGTAGAAAAAGAAAAGCCATTTCTGAAAGTTTTGGGGATCTTACCTCAGAAATAAAAGCACCAATATTTTTTACATGGTTGAGCATAGGAGTGTCAGGCACAAATGTACACTTGTCCTTAGACTTTTTATACTCTTCTTTATAACGGATCTAAAAGAGAGAATGATTTACATAAGAAGACAAAGGAGAAAAACACTTGTAATGGACTTTGCTAAACAGAGAATTAAGTTGATAAAGTCTATTTGCCTAAAAGAATATTCAAATGTGGAATAATTCTCAAAGCAAACTAAGTCAATTCCACCCAGCTACTCCCCTTCTGGGCATCTTCCTGAAAGATCATCATACTATACTGATCCATGCACACCCATGTTCACAGCAGCACTATCCATAAGAGCTAAATCTTAGAAGTGGCCCATACGTCCATCAACAGACAAATGGATAAAGAAAATATTTAAACACAGTGGAGTGCTACTCTGCTACAAAGAGTCATTTGTAGGATGCACCACGAAAACACAATGTTTAATGAAATAAATCAAACACACAAGCTTAAATACCGCATGGTTTCTCTCTTATGAGAAATCCAAAGTATAAATAAAGAGCAAAATAAAAGACAGATAAAAGGAAATGGAGACAGATCTACTGCAAATGGGAAGGGAACCAAGAGGTGGGGGGAGGGAGACAGTAAAAAGGAATTAGGATGTGTCATGTACCAAACATCCACACTGAAAGCAGTCATTATGCATCACAAACGTACACCGATAAATGAATTTTTAAATGGAAATCCAGCACAGAACCGCAAAAGCAATGAGGCCTAGTGAGGAAAGACTACTTGAATAAGCAGGCGTCCCATGGCTGTTAGGAACACTGACTCACAGACCACAGGACCTACTTGCTGCAAGAAACCATCCAACAAGCTCCATCTCACCCACCAGGGCCCTAGTTCATCGTTACTTTTAAACCAGTGACTTTAACAGTTAAGTGCACGGTCAAACAGAAAGAGCTGTCTACCTCAAGGCAAAAACTAGGCAGCCATCAGAGCACGTGTGACACACGGAGAGGCAGAGGACGAAACAGTACAAAGGGAGACTGGATTTTCATCCTGCCTCTAGGTGCTAGGTGGGAGGGAGGGACTCAGGCTGTCCGTCATGGGCTTTGTTACTAATCCACTGCTCCACATCAAACCTGCCCAATTTATGAGCACCTCTCACCTCCCCACAACAAGAGCAGAATCAGCCCAGAAAGTTTGCCAGGTGGAGATTAGTTGCCCACTGGCTGCCACCAGGCAGATCATTCAGAGGAAGCCCAGAGGGGCTTAGCTGAGCCTGCTCACTTTTTCCCTGGAATTCAGGAGTGAAATGCCACACTCCCTCCTCCGGGGGTAAGACCTAGCATGAATGCAGTCACCAAAAAAAGCCAGGAAATAAGGAGTAGGACCCAACACGGCATCCCGTTGTCACACTAACTGCTGCACAATCTGAAAGCTGGGGAGGCAAAACTCAGGACAAGTCAAGGGAATGGAGATAACTTGCTATAAAATTTGTATCGCCCTGTAACACAATCATGCTCCTCTACCCAGGACTATAAATACTTCAGCTGGGAGGAGCATGGCTCCCATGATAAAGTACACAGTCTCCCTAATGATGACCAAGAAGGGACTGGTAATTGTGTGTACCACCTGGTCCTCAGAGGACGCCATTGACACTGAGGCTGCGTTCAGTGCGGATTTCACCTGACCGGAGCAGCACGACTTGACCCGAGGTGTAACCAGGCACAGTCATACTAAGTGAAGCTACTTCAGGATTCCCTGTCTCACTGCTGCGACTCTTAGATATTAATGCCTCCCACATTAAACTCTTGCTTTATTCATGAAATCAACACGAGAACATATTTATCTTATCTGAGCACTAAATTACTTTTTTTTTTTTCTTCTCAGAGATTAGCCATAATTTTAGGTTCCTGCAAATCGCCCTCCTCAGTCACTAGTAATTAAATCCTTAATGGCAGTGTGATAAATAGCAGGCTGTTTTGATCATAAGGAGAGAAAAAGTTTCTCCATTATGTAATTAAGTGTGAGAAAAAATAGCCTATCATTAGGCTTAAGTTTGACTCATTATTTTTATCTGTTGCCACCATCTTTCCCCCCTCAAATCCACATTCTTTAGTGCAGTGAAGGGTGCTAGTGGCCAGGGCCTCCTGATAAAGGCTGACAGAAGCAGAATGTGCCAGACAGGAGGAACAGATAAAGCTGAAGTATTTACTTCCTTTGCAACGAGGCAAATAGTTCTGTCTTAATTGCAGATTTCATGACTTTTTTTGGCCTTCCTTTTAAAAAGAAGTATCTTGTATCTTTACATTTCAGTTGTATCTAAAACCCGTTTGCTGCAGTTTTATAAAATTCACTGGCCGTCGCACACAATGACTGGGTGGACTTTCTGCGGAATGTGTATGTATGATTCCTAATGAATTTTACAACATGAATGCCAATGAGGAAATGAGCTTAAGTTTTTATAGAAATAAAGGGTATTACGTATTAGTAGAGTTTCTAAGCAAGGATAATAGGAATTGGGTTGGTCAACCACATAAGGTTTAGGTCAAATAAAAATCACCAGATAGGTGGCTATTTCCTACTATGACAATGTCTACATTTTCAACTTAACTTTGGGCTGGCAGCATCCACCGCAGAGACCCCTTCACTTCTACTAATAGAAGCCAAAAGGGTTCCTGAAAGTGGTCAGGTCCCTATCCCAGCCCAAGGCCAAACTGATCTACATTTGGCAGGTTCCCCTCATTCTCTTTGGCCTGTGATTGGCCCAGGGAGGGGAGGCACCCAGCTGTAGCAGGGAGGCCAGAGGGGAAGTCTTCTGGAGCATTGCTACTGCTCCCAGATAAAGAGGGAGACTGAAGCCGGGTGTGCTGGCTCACGCCTGTAATCCCAGCACTCGGGAGGCTGAGGCAGGAGGATCACTGTGAGTTCGAGACCAGTTTGAGCTACATAGTGAGTTCCAGGTCAGTCTCAACTACAAATTGAGACCCTTTTTCAAAAAAAAAAAAAAAGAGAGAGAGAGAGAGACTCCGGACAGCCTCCAACACCTTGTCCTTCTACCTTTTTCCTTCCCCAGCCTCCCCAGTGGCAGCAGTGATGTCATCACAGGGCAACAAGCCATCACCACACCCACGAGAGGAGGACGGGAGCGGGGCGAAGGATGACATCCACTGTACAGAGCCTCAACCCCTACCGCCACACTTCCCATGTGAGGGGAGAAACACCCCAAATGTCCCCTTCCTAGATCAGCATAATAGATTTTTTCCTGCTACCTACAGTCATCTGCACTCATGAACAACACAGAGCCCAACATACATTCCAATTAAGAAGGGAAGGAGGCAGAGCTGATGACGTGTGACCAACACGATGCCCCAAACATTTACCTTCTCCTTGGCCATCCCCATGAATCCCACAAGGTCTCAACTACAGTGAAAGTTACACCAGTTCAGGGCTGGGTCCCGCTCTGGCCAAGAGTCTTTCAGGGGTAGGAGATTGGCTAACCGCCGGAAGTGGATGCCAGACGTGGTAATGTTTGAGGCTCTTTCCTCTTACAAGCATTTTTAGCTGCAAACATCGAGAAAGGCTTTTTTTTGCAAGTGAAACCAGACCGGTTAAGTTCAGAAAACCCTGGAAGAAGGAACTACAGCTCCATCGTTTCGGGTTTACTGGGCAGGTCGTGGCGCAGGCCGCACCCCCAGGCTTTCTAACACAGTGTGGGGGAGCCGCGGAGAACTCGCTGTTGCACTTTGGGGGATTCATCCATAATGATGTTCACTTGCCTGCATGTGCCCACTACCATGCAAGTGAACATCCTAAAAAGCTTTGAACAAAGCACTGGGCCAGAGGCTGAAGTGGATGCAAACCACCTTCCTCCTCAAAGGCTCTTTATGCCTCTTTTATAGGAAACCTACGAAAGATTCCTTTTACTTCACATTTCTTTATGACCTCCTGTCAGAGAACTACCAGCTCTGTGACTCGAGATGCTCAACAGACTGGGTAGGTTTAATTCATGCAAGGGACTGACTGTGTGTTTGGGAAATGGCCAAATATCAGAGCTTAGCTGGAGAAATAAAAAGGGTTAGGTGGTTAACAGAAGAGGCTGCGGTGGAGGACTAAATGTCCTTCAGGATTTGGAAGAGAGTCGTGCAGAGGAAAACCCCATGATGTGGCAGAGCAAGTGCAAAGCAGGAACTGGACGGGAGAGGAGAGGAAAGGGTTAGGAGAGGAGGGGAAGAGCAAAGGATAGAAGGTGGGGGAGAGGGAGGAAACAGATGCCAGGAAAAGAAAGAAAAACTGCCTCATACTGATCCCAAAGTGAAGCCACTTGACCTGAGAAGCTGCCATTTCTCTCTGTGGAGAATTGTGAATGGCGCAGGCCTCCCAGGACTGATCTCCGGGCCAATCTCACTTAACATTTCTATTCTGCCTGCCACGTGATGACACAGAAAGGTCCCAAGCCTGCAGATGCCCCCAGCTCTCTCAGAGAGTCAAATGACAAGCTGAAAGAGATGAACCCCAGAAGTTGTCAAAGGCCAGGCGAGAAAGCAGAAAACCACAGATTGCATCTGAGCCTCGTGAGGTTAGAATAATTCAAACTACTACCGAAAGCCGGTGGGCCCACGCTGGCAGCTACGGCAAGATAGCAGGACAGAAAATGGCTCTGACGTCGGCCCAACAGCTCTCCTCAGCCCTCAAATCCAAAAAAACCCCAAACGGTATCACAACCCATGCACACGTAATCCAAGGCCCTCCCCAGCTGGTTCTTACACCCCGAGAAGACTTGGGAGGCTGGAAGAGGGCCAAGGAGGAGTAACTACAACGAGAAGGATGTGCAGAAAGGCTGCTCTGGAAGGGAAACCATCAGACCACCTTTCTCAGCTAACAAACGAGGCAGAGGGGAACTGCCGGGCTCTGGGACGTAGCTGGACCTCTGTGTCCTCGACCTTGTACCCATGCCTACCTAGCCCAATCACCTGACAAGCCACTCAGCCTGGGCTCTCAGAACCTAGGGCACAGGCTGCAGAGGCACCCGATGCAGAAACATTCGTGCAGCGTGAGAAAGGACAGCGCAGAGGCCAAGGGGGAGGCCAGGCCCACCTAGATCAAGTCCCAGGGAGCTGGCCAGCTGAGTGACTTGATCTGAATGTCCCTAGGGGACATCTGAAGATCGGCCTACGTCTGAGGCTGGGGGAAACTGAATCAAGTGTGTGCCACACTCAGAAATATTAAAGAGAGTTCCTAGACTGGAACCAAGGTCTAACTCAGTGTGGCAATGCATAAACTTTTACATCTCTTTCACTCCAGTGATTGATGCATTTTAAACAACCAGCTAGCCATATGATAACACAGAGAACAGAGATAAGAAATTGAAATTTGGAAACTGTATGAATTTGGGAAAATTTCAAATTTAAGTTAGTCTGTGCCATATAAAAACATCAAAGACACTGAGAAAGAAGCAGCAATTTGTTACTTAAGAATATGATTTAACCAAACTTCGAAAATGTTGAAGATTTCATTTCATGTCCAATACACCAAATTCTTCTGGTAAGAATCAATTCAATTGGTTTCAAATGATGGTACAAACTTCCCTTCATTGTATTTTTAGAAAGAAACAAGTAATTTTTTAGACTCTTCATTGATGAATGTAAAAATTCTAAAAATTCAGTGTCTTAGTAAGTATAGAATTCTATTTGGAAACAAAATATGAACATGCACATGGCTATAAATTAAGCCACAAGAGTCATGTTAAACATTTAAGTACTGCAGGCACTCTGCCACGCAACATAAATCTACAGAGGTAAAGTAGAACTTTCTCCCATGTGTTACATTTCATCCAGAGGGGAGGGAAACGCGTGACTTTCGCTTTTGCAAAATGATAAAAGCCATCGCTCCTGGCTACAGGTTAGTTTTAAAGCCACCAATAAGTGATCTTACCTGGAACAACTCCAACAAATCACCTATGAACTAACATTACCAATTTAGCCCTGACACATGTAATACAATGTAGCCCAACAATAATCATGCTTAAAAAAAAAAACAGATCAAAGCTGGAGAAGCACTACTTCCACAGGTAGGAATCTGACGCTTTTTTTCCCTCCTTTGCTAACAGTAGTACATAAATAATTATAAAGCAAGATAAACTCTGCGTGAAACCCTACAATAAGAGACGGCACAGCAGCACAAAGGGAGAAGACTTCCTGCTCCCGTCCTGCTCCCGCTCTGCGTGCTCCTACTTCAGGCAAGTCTCCCGGCCTCTCTGTCTCTTCGCTCCTCAAATGGGCACCGAGGAGAATCAGCCTCCCAAGCTGCAAGGCTTGACGTGTGGCACCTCAACGCGCCTTCACTGTCGTTAGCGACGTTCCGGTCGCCCCATCGTGTCATCGTGACTGGGTTTACAAAGAACTTGCACACACCTAAGTAGCTTATTACTGTGATGAAGTAACAGCACACTGAAATATTTCATTGAAATTTGACTGCATCGTACGTCAAATATATGGGAAGAAGTTTGATTCCCACCACCACCCTTTGGTTCTTTCCGACAAGCCAGAAAGCATACAACAGGCATCTGAAAACCACGACTGGAATCATGCAACGGTCAGTCACAAACAGAGTAGCGAATACCAAGCAACATTTACTGAGTGCTCATAACGTGCCAGACAGTACTCAGCATTTTAATAATAACCTTCTCAAGGTTACTGTCAAGTTATCAGGTTGACATCACAGCACCTGCCGGCACACCACCCCACTTCCCAGGATGAGTTTCCTTTGAAAAACAAGCATTTTTCAAATATTCCCATCACTTTGCTTGTGAACACTAACCAATACAACCCAGTACTTTACTCGTCTTCCTAAATGAAGACATGGGCACACGTTCACTTCAGGGACTCAATTTCCACAATCCCAGCTCTCTTTCAACTGTTAGTGAGAATGGCTCAACTCTCATCTTTGGTGAGTAAAACTTTTCCATGTGCTTCCAGACTTGTAGTTTACACACTTGCTATATCTGTGTGCCTGTGCACGTTAAATAGCTCTAGGATTCCCTTGAAGTGTAATACAAACTAAACCAACTTACTAAAACAAAGTCATAACAAAAATGCACCCTTCTCTAATATCACCTAGATCATGGTTCTTAACGTGCAGTTCAGTGATCCATGAATCCTAAATTCTGAGCACATGATACACCCATATGGGTATAGGCACTCATCAGATTCTTCAGATTCTTCAAAAGGCCCTCCACATCCATTTAAATAGATGTTTCCAAGACAAATCACATCATTACACTAATTTTAATGTCTTTGGGGTTCTCAAATGGAACATTCTCTGCAATTTAATGCCTTATGAGTTCATACCAGAATAACAACAAAACTCACAAGAGACAGGATTCTGGAGTAAGAAAGTGATTTCCAGCAGAAATTCTCCGTATAAGTGACCTTGGGGAAATCATTTAAAATTTCTGGACTTAGTTCCACGATCTGGAAAATAATTGTGCTTTAATAGATGATTTCAAGATTGTCTCCCCAGCTCTATGACTCTGTGAAATCACCATTCCACACGTGCACTGCAAACAAAGACAAAGTCATGTAGGCCACTTACATCACTAATGAGTTCAGTGCATTTTCTGGCCAGTTCCATGCTTAGGTCTTCAATAACAGGCTTAAGAAACACCTGTTTGGAGAAAAAGGAAAGGGACTATTTTTGACCTCGTCGATTATAGAAATAGATACTGTCCTTGGACAGGTGCTTCCTTGCTTACCTTGTCTTCTTCATGTTCTTCTGCTTTTTCCTCTCCAAGTTCATCCTTTACATCCTCAACTACAGGAACCTTCATTTTTTACCCTGTCAAAATATTTATATTTTAAAAGTTCATTAGTGTGGCACCCTTTTAGGGACCACAGCCCCCTTGCGCTCCCAATGTCTCTGCTGCTTGGGCAGGAGTGACCCTGCCGGGCTTCCCTTTGTCTGCCTGACTCCCTGGCTCACACTTCTTTCTCCTTATCTCAAAAGCTGTGAGTGAATGGTCTACGATCCCCAGGGCTGGCCAGGGTCACTCTCACAAGTGACAATGACATTTTCTCTCAGGCAAAATTCACTTCCAAACTAAGTCAACATTACTTAAACTGGTTAAGAACTCCAAAAGAGAACATTTACTTATCTTTCACTAATTCAATGCATTCATAAAATGGTTTTCAAAGGACTTAAAAGATTCTAGGAAAACTACTCAGCTAACACACTCAAGTTATCAGAGCCCAAAGCCTGTTATCACAAAGATTCCTTACTCTATCTAAAAAAAGCCTTCACTGGAATGTCAGACATAACTCCGATTCTGTATAACACACCAGATCACTAAACTCATTTCATTAACATAAATTAAATATTTTATGAGATATACACGTACTTCTCACACCCTAAAAAAACCTGCTTTAATATTAGCTGATTAGAGGTTAGTAATTTATTATGAAAAGCCCTTTGAGCCACTTCAAAGGACCCATTCTGAGTTAATTATGACTGCTGATCTTTTATTAGGGACTACTGTATTATATTAATTGTAAACATCATTAAACATGAGAAGTTGTGGTTGATGTGCTGATATATCATTTAAGAATTCTAGAAACATTACTGGTTCAAAACAGGACCTTCTTCATTGTGTCAATTTTTATTAATTTTTATTTGTATATTCTTCGATGCATACCATCCACATGGAAAAGTTGAAAAAACAAGTTTTCTTATTTATTTGTGATATGTGTCACTAGTTATATAATTTAAAATATATTTTTTACAACAAATTTCTTTATTGTCAATTTAGGTAATTCTAAGACTACATAACTCATGATTTATTAATCTGGTTATTTAAATCCTAGGGTAAATTTTCTTTTTAAAACCACTCTACATCAGTGCTAGACATAAAAAAATATGCTATGGTGAATAATAAAATTAATCACACTAAACACACCTTTAGGCAAAATAATAAATCACTGTAAGAAGCCAAGTATTATACTGTTTTCGCTCGAGAGCCATATCTGGTTTTCAATATATTTAAGAAAAAATGTCTTGGCCTTATCAAAAGTGAAAATTCCAACAAGAAAAAAATTCTACAGAGTCATTATAAATAGATTATTCCCCAACTTATGTTCCATAAGACAAAATTCCACAAAATATTTGGCAAGAAGAAAAGCAAGCTTCTTAAACAAGCCTGTTTGGGAAACCTGTATGGTAATCACTCCCACTTAGTAATCCACATACCATACTGACACACTCAAAGTTATAAAAACATTCTCAACCAAAAATCTATCTCCCAAATGTGAATCCTACCCATTCCATCTCCTCTTCTCTGTTTACCATTGTTTTGGGTTTTCTTTTTTTTTTTTTTTTTTTTTTCCGGGGTTAAAACTTTTTGTTTTTTTTTTTTTTTTTTTTTTTTTGGTTCCGGGGATCAAACTTAGGACCTCGTACTTTCAAGGCAGGCGGCAGCCCCACTGAGCTAAATCCCCGGCCCTACCATTGTTTTTAATGACAACCACAAGTCTAGAAAACTAACATCCTTCTGTGCACTATTACTTAGGGAAACACTGCTCTACTCTGACGAATGACTATGTTCTAAAGAGTTGCTTGTCTTGCTATGGAAGCTTTTGTTACAGGTTAAATGACATCATGGCACCAGAGATTTAGCTTAGTGGCACTGCACCTGCCTCGCAAGCCCAACGTCTCGAGTTCGATCTCCAATACCCACTCCCCCCAAAAAAAACTGGCTTTGAAACAAAATACCAAAAAGAAACTGTCCCAGGCCTGCTGTATTCGGAAAAGTTAAGATAACAGCCTTGTTGCGCTTCCTGCCCAGGATGGCAAATTCTTTGTGCACTGTAGTTGTCCCATAAAGGGAAGGAGGAATGTGCAACTCTGATTGTTTCCCTCTGTCAGAAGCCTTTTCTAATATATTACTCAAACATTCTATAGAATTGTTATATTATCTTTACGAAGGAAACAATTTGTATGGAGGAACAATTTCTATAAACTCTTCTTGCGATCCCCCAGAAGTACAGACAGAAAACCATGCCCGAACAACCCAAGACGCAGCTCCTGCCTCGTATCCAAGATGGCAATGCTTGCATTCTCATGAGCTGCCTACGCCCCAGGGCACAGGGCCTGTAACGGCCTGAGCAGCAGCTCGCTTCTCATCTCCCATCACACGAGGATGCCTATCCACTCTCCACTGTGCTGGAAGAAAACAATCTGTGGAGATTAAACGCACAAAAATTGGAAAGAAAAAACAAAAATCACATGTAAGGTGAACCCAGTTTCCACTTGATTTTTCCTTTTCTTAGTGGTGCTCAGGATTAAACCAGGACTAGCCCTTTTTATTCTGAGACAATTGCCTGGGTGGGATGTGGACTCCTGCCTCCACCTCCCAAGCACTAAGAATACAGGCATGCAAAATTTCCATGTGAGATTTGAGAACCAGAACTTTAAAGCCAAAGACATCCTTAAGAAATCAATATACCTAAAGCCCTTCTCACAAAAGATAAAATTAAGGCCAAGAAAAATTAATTATCTGTCTCATTTGCAAAGTTATCCAATGACTCTTAGTTCTGCAAGTTAGTGTACTGCTGGCTTATACTTGGTGTTGGAGAAACAATGGTGAATAAAACACGCTCTGTACTAAGATTAGGTAGGAAAAAAAAAAAAAAAAAGAAAGAAACCAGCATTCAAAACTTGCTGGATGAACTCTAATGGATTGTCTGGCAAGCCCACATACACCATTATTTTTGATTGAATACATCTTTTTCCCTTCACCTATAATATAAAATTCACATCAAGATGTCTCTAAAAAATTTTAAGCCCTGCAATTTATCACAGCAAAGCTGTTCTGTCAATAGTGCTAAAATCTAACGTGGGGGATAAGAAAAAAGTCATCTTCATGGATAGTTATCATGTTTCAAAATTTGCTATCATTTTTCTAAAAATAAAAAGTTTAATGCTATATTCTAATACATACATATTTTCCACCTCAGGGCACCCCAAAGGGCATATCTGTATAGTTGCTAATCCCCATGACTTACAGGCCCTTCATTTAGGTTGTCTACTTTTTAAACTGTGTTCCTCTGCTCATGCCATACCATGGAATGAGACCAAGATGACGATCACACGGTAGCAAAAGCCTTGATATCCACGGCCAGCTCTACTCTGTCCTCTAGGGAGAGTTACTTAATCCCTCTCTGCCTCTAATTATGCGTAAACAGAAAAGCTGAATTTCCAGAAGTTCTTAAAAGGAAAGTACGGGGATAATTTTCAACTACCCAGTAAAGGTAACAATTACAAGAAAAGCCCTTGATATGCAAGGGTCCTCTCACTGGAATGGGTGACACTCCGTGTCATCAGTCTATCTTTTCAAGGCAAGAGGGGCCTCCCTAAAGATAAGAGCTAACTTGTGTATTCAAGATACTGAAGGCTGCCGATCTTTTTATAGTTTAATGCGTACACGCAAGCAAATGTATTTCCATAGCAACAGCCACTCGCAAGGCAAACCACCCTCACAAGCCACACCCTGACTGGCTGTCCTCAGTGTCCTTAAGGTCACAGGAACAGGGATCTGCTGGTTCCTAACAGATGTTCCCTACTCATCTCACCTCTTCCTCCTTTCTCGTCTTCATCGTGACAGGACATGTGCCTTTCCCAACAGGGTGCCCAGAGACTTGCAAATGAAAATTCCGTAATAAACTACTGAACAGAGCGAGACTCGCTTCTCAGTTGAGGATGGGGGTATCCGCCTGAAATAGGGCACTGAGTACGCTGAGTGCTTCAGACTGGAGTGTTAGGCAGTGCTCACTTTGGCAGCATATACACTAAAACTGAAGATAGCCGGGGATCCTCAGACACAAACAGCCTCTGCTGTGAACTATTTTTTTTTTTAACCTGAAGTGTGGATTTGCCAGGTGATAAACAATTTCCTTTCATGCTCTCTGTTCTTTCATCAACCAAACTTATATTACAGAAGAGACTGAGAGTTAAACATCACACCCAGAGCCTACATAAACTTTGTACCAAGCTACTGTCATTCTTGTCTAAAATTTCCTAGATCTCCCACCTCCCTCACCCCTAGGAAGAGGGTCTGTAAGCCTCTAACCCTGTCCTACAGGGCCCCTGAGCACACAGTAAATGCTATGCCTTTTCTCTTGCCCATTTGTCTGTCAGTTGATTTCAGCAGATTCAATGATGAAACCTTCAGAGGTTCCTCTGCCCCAACAAGGAGAACCTAAACATAAGGTGAGTTGATCTTATTCAATATTTCTTATTATTAAGAGACTAGGTAAAGAGAGGAATTGATTTGCCTGATTTGTTTCCCTGTCCTGACAGGTTTTTCTCACTCATTTTGAGTTGCCTAGTTTTTTTTGTTTTGTTTTGTTTTTGGTACCGGGAATTGAACTCGTGTCCTTACACTTGCAAGGCAGGCCACCGGCCTAGTTTTTTTTGTTAATGACTCTCTCCCAGAAAGTTCTTGCTTTTCAATCAAACCCCTGGTTGTTCTACCTTTGCCTCATATTTATGCATTGTTTGGCATCTGCCCCAAAAAAAACTTATTGAGAGATGAGTGGGGGGGTGGGGACTTAGCTCAGTGGTTCGGTGGCCTGCCTCGCAAGCGCAAGGACCCGAGTTTGATCCTTGGTACCAAAAGAGAGAGAGAGAGAGAGAGAAGAAGCGGGAGGAAACATGAAATGTAAGCACTCTAGGGCAAACTGTCTTCTTTATAAATGAAGAGAGTTCTGGTTAATACTAGCCCCATGATTTGTTTTGTTTTGGTTTCTGAGACAAGGTCTCTATGTAGGCCAGCCTTGAACTTGTAATCCTCCTGCCTCAGCCTCCTGTGTGCTAGGATAATAGGAATGCACCACCACATCCAGCTCCATGTCTTCATTTTAACAGCTGTTTCATTACCATTTGTTCATTAGCAATCAAAAGAATACAAAGCTTCCTGAGTTAATGTCACCATTACCACTTGTGCATAAGATTTAATGGACTGTTCTACACAGTCCTATTTTTAAAAACACAGAAGCTTCTCACAAGTGGAACCTACATATGTAGACTAATACTGGAGGAAGATGAGAACAAGCAACGGCAAATAATTTGGATCACAATTTCTACAATGAGTGAGGTAGAAAGGCCAAGTTAAAATTATGTGCTCTTCCTACTGACAGGGAAATGTAATCTGAGCACCCAGCGAATGGAAGGCCTTTGTCTCCTTTGCAACTCACCTGAGATGCGAGTTCAGTGTTCCTAGAAGCTAATTCGATGAGCCCTCCTGCAATGCTCGTCAGACAGCCCAAGGCTGGAGTGGTCTCTATGTGGTTCATAACCGGAGCCAAAGATCAAGTGAGATCCGCAGAAAGTACCCCTTTCCTACTTTGGAGTAACGGTGGAAGACTGATATTGGCACACCGAAAAAGGAAATGTCTGGTGTCTTCTCCCGTGCTTCCTCTGGGACCAAGCTGTCCTTTCCATGCCTTTGCTACTTTATAATTCTGTAACTTGTTCAAAATGGGTAGTGAGGATAAAATAATCCTTACCCATAGAAACGCAAATTAATTGTGTCCTCGGGAAAGCAACTGATGATTGCCCTGCAGATCAACCCTCTTTGCACCTATTTATAAATTCATTTCAGCATTCCTTATTACTCGTTGATGTGTGGCTCTTCAAATACACCTCTTAGCCTTCCATAACATCTTACAGGTAACTCATTTGTGAGGCAGTTAAAGTTTCTGAAGCCTGCTTTATGTTTTAGGAGAAATCATGTACTTTCTATATGTATCCTTCAACAGTTGTGAATGATTCGATTATCTTCATTTCTTTAACATTCAGCAAAACAGAAAGGAAAAGGAATTTTGGAGAAAGCTCTTTTCTCTTAATTATTAAATATAGTTATAAAACACTGGGGCCACACCTGAAATCAGCTTTTCATTTTGTTTTCAGGTCTGACCCCATTTGACCACATGTGCTTATATGTACGTACATTCACACACACGCACACAAACACATGCGCGTGCACTCGGGCAGTGTTAATTCACCACAGCTGCTTGCTCCCCACCCCCCGAAAAGCATAAAAGGCTTCCATAAATGCAGAGACTTAATTACTTCTCACATCTGGAAAAACTTGAATATGAGAGTGGATTTATTGAAGAAGCTCTTTGCTTGGCTGTCAACACCACAGGCAGAGCCAGAAAGAGAGCAGGCTTGATCATTCTTGGCAATTCTTTAACCCATTCTGGGATAGACGATCTACCAATTAATTCACAACACAGCCTGTTTACATGATTTGTGCATTTTATAAAAATACAATAAAGTAAATAATTTCCTAGTAACTTCTGGAGAAAAGCTGTTTTTGTCACGTTTCCAGCGGGGAAAGTGATATATGAAACTGGAAATAAGGGGGAAGTCCTTATATTCAAGGAAACAAAGGGAAGACTTATGTAGAGCACACTGAGAACAGCCATTAGAACGATAACTTACATAAACACATGCAAAAGGAGATGATTTGGTATTTTTTGAAAAAAGTATAACAATGTTTCTAAAAGGAAAAGAGGAAAAGTTATGTGAGCTCATAGCAAAAAGATGTGACAGAAATGAAGATGTGGGTGGTTTTCCCTCACAGAGTTCACCAAAGTGGTAAGACACAGAATGAAGGCTGCAAAGAACATCTGCAAAGATCCAGAGAATGAAGTTGAGAGGACCAAGAGTTCAACACGACTGGAACTCACAAAAGAAGAGATTCAGGGTGAAGAGGAGCTGAGGGCTGATCAACAGCCAGAGACTTCCAGGAGAGTTCGAATCAGGAAGCGTATGGAAATCACCTACCTCACACAAAAAGCGTAAGCTGGTTTGAACCAGGAACCCTTTATAAATAAGCACAGCTCCTGGTCGATTAACTGTGGAATCAGTGGCTTTATGACTATTCTATCCCCTTTCACAGGCCTTGAATTTAATTTTTACCCTGCCTGTTATCACTAGCCAAATGAGATATTCACTATGTATCTGCATTTTATGAAAATTCTTTGTGGAGAAAGTATCTTCACATTTACTTTTCTACAAAGAAAAATACTCAAGATAAATCCATTTGCATTATGTGCATCCAGAAGTAAATGGAACTGCTTTAAAATTATAAATATATAATATAAATTTCATACTTTTTTACATTTCTACAATTTTATCATTAAAATGCACTTCTTTTTTCTACTATTTACTAAATAAGTGATATCAATGTTTGTACTTGAACCTGAAGCATCAAATCACTAACATCTACATTCACTAAGGATTTCTTCTATCAAAAAAAAAATGTTTTTATCACACTTGACCCAAACAAAACAAGCCAACCAATGCTAACACATTCAGAACTTTTGAAATACTATTAATTCCCGAGTCTTAGCCCAATTATTTCCCTGGAGGTTTTTTATGTGATAATATAAAAACAAAATTATAAAACAAATATTAACACAGCTATGTCAGTAGTAATGTTTTAATAATTGGTACTCTTTGAATAGTGAGAGTTTAATATGTATTGGTCATTTCTAAGAAGCTTATCTTCATTTTTCGTGTGTCCGTGTCTGTGGGATGTTACAGAAGGAATCAGTAAGTGACACGCAGAGAGGCAGAAGAATGGAAGCAAAATAACAAATTTACTCATCGATAAGGGTCAATCGCACATAAGCTGTACCTGGATCAATGACGCACTGGGTTACTACTCCTCCTTTTATAGGGTTTTACAGCCTTGACTTCATTTGGGTGGCTACATTTCATTCTAACAGTTCAAATCACGGTCACAGAATAGTTCATCTTTACAACCCAGACGTAACAGTTCTTTGAATTGGGGAGTTTACCTTTAAGATTCGCCCAGTTATCTATTCTGGCCCATAGGAAGGGGGTGTTCAGGGTCAGGGGAGCAAATGTTAGCAATGGGTTCTTTCATCCAGACACTCTCACGATCACGCGGCTCCAGTCTCTTTGGAGCTCAAGGCCTCGCTGGGCCCTGTTATCTCAGGGTCAGACCGAATGCCTCAGTCAGCAATTAGTGCCTTCGGTGCCTATTAGTTCTGAGCGAAACAAACTGCTGTTAGAGACAGCAGAAGACATTTTACACTGTAACACTTTATTGGTTTTTGCTATTTATAAAAGTTTCCCTCTCAGGATATGTATTCATTCACTCACTTCACAATATTTCTTATGGGCATTTTATGCGCTTGGCACTATTTTAACCTCATCAATCAATGAATAAAACTACGAAAAATTCCTATCCATCTCTCCTATGTCAATCTTACATCCATTTATGAAATGTCTATGAGCATCTATTTTATGCTATGTTCTCTACGGAGGTATTTCGTATATTCTCTCACACCAAGAATTAGAAATATAGTGTATTTTAACTCTACACTTACAACACATCTTCTCTGGAAGTAGCCACATTTTAAGTGCTGAAATGGCCACAGGTAGCTAATGGCATCCGTGCCAGGCAGGGAAGTGCCACAGTAATGATGCAAGACTAGAAATCACTAATTACTTTCTAACTTGAAGATATATATACTAAACTTTTTCAGAACCCTAACAAGCAAGCAATAAGGTATCCAAAATAGTTTAGCTTCCAGACCTAGCTGAATCAGGGTCTTCTGTATGAGAATGTATTTTATGAAAGGTTTAAGTTTTTATTATAAATAATTATAAATTATAATGAACTAACTTTAATTAAGTTCATCAAAACTTTTCATTGTATTAATGAGAATGAATATTAGAAGTTCTAGTAGTTTTCAAGACAAATATCTTTTATTTTCTACCTAAATAGCAAAAACTTCAAATAATAAAATGTCCTCACTGGTAATCTTATTTCTAACTCATAAAATCAAGTTTAACACACATGAGCAATTTACTCCTCAAATATCAAATGGCTAGGTAAACCCCTCTTAAAATATGGTGTGACACAAAATTACCATTATGAGATTTTAATAGAGAGACTGATGTACCATTTGAAGACCACAATAACCCGTGTGCCCGAAATCGCAGCACTCTGGGAGGCTGAGGCAGAAGGAGCACAAGTTTTATCCCAGTCTGGGCAACTTAGTGACTTAGGAAAGCCTGTCTTGAAATAAAAAATTTAAAAAGAGCTGAGGATGTAGCACAGTGTGAAGGCTCAGGATTGAGCCTCAGTATTGCGGGGGGGGGGCATGTTTCACTAAAGAGATTGTTTTTCTATTTTAAAAAATACTTTTTAAAATTTCAAATACGTAGGGGAAGAACAAAAAGGGAAAAGAAAAAAATGTGAGAGAATGAAAAGATGAAAATAAAGTGTTTGTAGATGGGGAGGGGAGGAGGGGGTGAAGGGAGGGCAGAGGTAAGGGGAAAAAAATGAGAATCAAGACTTGCCATGTAAAGGTACATGATCCCAACAATGAATGTAACTGTACTGTATCCCT
>NW_022900949.1:22374820-22418981 GCF_012274545.1 Fukomys damarensis | reverse complement strand
AAAAAAAAAAAAAAAATTCAAATACTCAAAAGAAAAGATTTTGGGCCACAAAGAAAAACAGTATTTCTTATTACTGTTCCACAGGGTACCCAGCTTTTCCAGATAGAGTCAGGAAAACAAACACTTTAAAACTTCTGGAATTTTGAATAGTATCCAAATGCCGTAAAGTACTTTGAATCAAAAACTACTGAAGCTAAGCACTTAGAAAGGGCACAGAAGGATGATCACTGTAGACAGAAAATTCGATGTAATCCACACAATATCCATTTCACAGATGAGGACATTGGAATTTAATGAAAACTTGCCCAAGTTCTCATAGTAAGAGGCTCAAACCCAGGTCTTAACTGCTTCAATGTGGGTAAAGGCCACTACCCAGGAGAACACTAAATGACCTTTATTTCTTTCTGGTGGTAATATTATTACTTTCTATCATCTCCCTCAATTTCCAACTTCAAAGGAATTGTCACAACAGCTGGTTATTTAGAGGAAGCGCACTCCCATGGTATGGAGACAATTTGGTCCCTGTGATCTGAGAAACCAGGACTCCGGAGCAGTCACAAGCAGGGATACAGGCAGGCAGTAAGGAAGGCACCCTCGGATCCTGATCTGGCAGTACCTCATCTGTGAAACCTTCCTGCGTTTTGCTCATTGATCATTCACTTCAGAGTAGCTGTGCACCAGGACATGCCTAACAACCATCTCTCCCAGGGTTGTTTTTTTTTAATTAAAAAAACTTTTTAATTTCTAAAAATGTCCTGCAAAAAAAGTAGCATAATCAATGATGGAATTGGAACAAGATGAGCGAAATCAAGTCTGGGAAGCTGATGTGAGGCAACATCAAACAGCACTGGAAGAGACAGAGACAGCCAATGTCTACTGTTAACTGGGTCGAGGAACGCCATCGAGCTGGAGCCCAGTCCCTCCAGCTTTACAGTGAGCATTTCAAGGTACAGGACCTCATCCTGGTGCTGCCACCCTCCCCATCTGTATGACGATGAAATCCTGCTCACCAGGAAGATTTCAACCTTATTTGGGCCACAGTTCTTGTGTTGATCGTCATACACTGAGATTAGATGTCTGTGACCATGGTGCCTTAGAGATAATCAGATGCAGGCAAGGTATCGTACAAAAATAATTCAAATGAGGGCCAGGGATTTAGCTCAGCGGTTCAGTGGCCTGCCTTGCAAACGCAAAGACCCGAGTTCAATCCCTGGTACCAAAAAAAAAAAAAAAAATCAAATGAAATGGAAACTAATTTAAGAAGCACATTTCATTGAATCCAAATAATCTGTCCTTTCTTAACAGCTGTCTTGATACCCCCAGATTTGGTGAACTTTCTTAAAATATATCAAATACATAAACTGTGAGAAGATGGTAAATGTACACTGCTGACTGTATGACGTTTATATTGTCCACTATGATTTACACAACACTGATAAATATCGCTGTCAGAAAAACTCAAGAATTCTCTTAATTTAGGCTACAATACCAGGAGAAATTCACTCCAAAATACTGGAGCAATAACATCTATATTTAAAAAATACTGCTTTCTATGTGCTTTGGGCTGGAAATGAAAATTTCATTTAACAATAATAAATAATTTTTTAAATGTCTGCCTTCTACCAGTTCTTATAAAAATAATCAACTTAAATGTGTCATAAGGCTGTTCTAAAATTTTCTGACAATTCTCCCAAAATATGAAGTTTTTAAAGCACAATCCTACTACATATTTTTAACCTCATAGTTTTATCTAAGTATAAGGTTTGCTTTCAAGGAATTATTTTTGCTGGCATACAGTGGATAGTGAGTTACAAAGGATACTGCTATTTGTGATTTTCCTTAAGCTGGGATACAAAGTTAATATTATCATAACCCTATGAAATCTTTTTCTCTACAGAAATCATTACTTATACTTTGGATCAAGACTATACTTCGTGCTTTATTTTAACATTTAAAACCACTGTGCATATTATTTCCTTTGACAGTTCTTTATGGTATTTATATTACTTTTTCTTGTACAAATAGTATCAGCAGTTATAAAAAGTTCAAATATTAATTTAGTATGGGTAAGAAGCTAAACTGTATTATCCCATTTCAAGCAAAGTATTCATAAGTGTGGATTTTAAAAACACCTATAATAGCTTTACATTTTCTTAACAACTTATACAAAATTTTTTTTAAAAAGATTATCTGGCTGCCAACTCAAAATTTTAAAATTCTGTAAAAGGGTGATCTATCTGTATTATAAAATTTATCATTTGGAACAGTGTTGTAGAAGACTTTATAATTTAAAAAATTATGCACAATATTACACTTCAAGAAGTTCTATGCTTTAAGCTGAGCATTTTAAAATTTTCGTTCACTTTTCCAAAGCACAGCAATAATGAACGCCCTGTTTAAACAAATTATCTTTGTTTTGAAAGATGTATTTTAAAATATATCTTTGAAAGTACATACATTACAGTCTTTAACATGTTTCTATTTCAGAGACAGGGCAGTGATTATATTTGGGGCCCTGACTTATGAAATTATAACTGCTGACCCATGAATTATGTAATAATGGGTCGTTGCTCAAGTTATGTTCTTCTCAAAAAAAAAAATGCATGAAAGGTTGTGAGATTATATTCCACAACCCCTGAGAGCAGAGTTTTTTTCTATTCTCTGGCCTGGCAAAACCACTATGACAGCCAGACCAGCGTGCATGAGACCACTGGATCCTTGCTGAATGACCCATCGTCACAGGGACACCATTCAGCAGAGGGCAAACACAGGCAGTACCACATGTGGTGTGGACAGAGGCCAGAATGCCACCAAAGCCCAGGTTCAAAACTCTCACCGTAAAATATTAGACCAGATTTTCTAGTATGAGGACTGTATGATTAACAGTTTTATTTACTTATCCACTACAGGCTGAGCATCCCTAACCCAAAAATCCAAAATCTGAGATTTCCTAAGGCTGACACAATACTACAAGTGAAAAACTTTCCATGTCTGATTTCATGGGATTGGCTGCAGTCAAAACACAGGCACACGAAAAATATTATATACAATTACCTTCAGGCTATGTGTATAAAGCGTACATCAAATATAAACTATGCACCCAGATTTAGGATTCATTCCCCCAAATAGTTCATTCAAATGCAAACATTCCAAAGCCCAAAACATTCCAAAATTTGGAAGACTTCTGGTCCTAAGCATTTCTGATAAGAGATACTCAACCTGTACTCAGCCATGGACAAGGATTTCAAAGATCATCGAACAACAAATTCTTCTGTCAAACCACTTGTTGCTGGTTGTTTTTGGTCAAAAGGGAATACAAATGGCCTATGTTAAATGGTAATTATCATGGTAAGTCCTTGAAGTGTTTTATCTCAGAATACTCATAAACTCTAGAAAGTAAATACCATCAGAATCCACATGATTGCTCAAACCAAGATTTTCTATATAATTATGTACCATTTGAAATCATACTCAACTTGTAAAATTATATGGCTGAAGTGTACTTTTTAAAAATCCTTTTGTATTATGAAAATAGTTCAAAATCTAACCAAGTCAGGTTGGATGTCTCATAAAGTATGAAACTTCTACAAAACCAACTCCCAAATGCATCAAAATATTCTGAACTGTTCTAAAACCACAACTTTTACACAACTGCAAGCACATGCTCATGGTCTAATTTTAAAACCAGTACACTGAACTTGAGTACACGAATGTTAGAAAATACAAGTGGATTCCTATGCACACATTCCTAGGGCATGGGAAATCATCAGTGATGTAATGATGCTTATTATAGCCACGCCTACGTATTCCACAGCAATACAAACATAATCGGTGGGAAATTCAATCCTCATAGAGCAGAGAGCATATGTTTGAAAAGCTTTTCAGTATTTATCTCTCCGATGATCTCACGGGGAGTTCAAGCTGGCTTTTCAGGCAATGGCTGTGTAAAGGCAGGTATTTATCACAGCATTCGGTCTGTTGCAAAAGTTCTTTGACTCAATATAAAAAAAAAAGTTTTTGCATCATCAAAAATGGGGAAAGAAATAGTTATCTTAATAAGCACTACTTTTCTTCATCCTCTAGTTTAAGTAGCATTCTGTCTCTTAAGGTTATAATAACTTTTATCAGTCTTCTCACTAAATATTATGCTAGTTGTTCCGCAAATATGAATGTGTAGAAAACAAAAGCTCACTTTTTAAAAATAGCCTAGGTGGCTCATATAACTCTATTTGATATTAGTTCTGTTTAATGTTTTCTGCTTTTTTTCCATCTCCCAAAGGAGATGCTTAAAAACTGTGGCTGATAAGAACTAAGCAATGGCACTGACGTTTGAAATACAAATATTGCTTATGTGGATATTATGTTCCAGATATACAGTTTGGCTCTGAAGTTCAATATATAGACTATAATACACAAGTCACCATGCTAAGCAATGACAAGCAATAAACTGAATGAGATGCAGGCTTTCATACTCAAAGCACTTTGCATCTATGAGTAAAGACAAAGCAATCAGAGAACAGAAAGAAGTCATCAGAGAAGTGAGTGTCGTGAGGTTCAGAGGATGAAGAAATCCTAACTATCAGGAAGACTCTACAGTTTGATGTGCACGTTATAAAGATGAGTCAGTTTTTCCAAAGTGAGAAAGTGAAGGTTGAAAGACACACCACAAAGACAATAGAACTGCCATACTGCAGCCCGAAGAGGAACAGGATCAGCACAGCATGGAGAAGCTGTGGGAGTACAGAACGCATAAAAGGCAGACTGGAGACAGCATCAAATGTCAAGCCAACAATTTTATATGTAATTTGATCAGAAGCCTTGAGTCACAATGTTTTAAGCAGGGGAGTAACATACAAATCCAATATAGAAAGATTAACCCAGTTGCAGTGTAGGTAGGGTAGCTGAGAGAGGAGGAGAGAGAAAATAGAAAGACTTCTACATGGTCCATGCCAGGGTCATGAAGGTAAATCAAGGTAAAAATGTGAGAGATATGAAAGCCGTGGAGCACACAAGAGACAGCTGGGAAGGGGGGGAGGGAAAGGGGTGTAAGATACTGACAGCTCTGGGATAGCAGGGAAATGAGCCTGGGCATCGGCATGTTGAGGATAGCATGGAACAGCTCAGCTGGAGCAGCAGCCGGCAATGACTCAGACTGAGGTCATTACTGGAGTGCTGACGCAGCTGAGGAAGACAGGTCAGAGGGCAGGGAAGCACTGGCGAATCTCAGAGCGAGCGCACAGAACCGCTTTCAAAGGCATCTCCTGCAGAAAAGCAATTCATTCCCCAAAGACACTGTGGCTCCTTCACATTCAGTATAGGAAAAAAAGTCTCTCGTGAGTCAAAGAAATATGCTCTCCATCCCATTTTCTCAGTAATTCTCAAAAATAAATGGCTTTAATGAAATAGTTCATTAAGAATATTTATGAGGGATCATTATGTGGATTAGGAACTTGGAATACAAAGAAGTCTGTTACCCACTCTAAGGTGCCTTTTAAATCTTGCATATATTCCTGTCTGATCATAAAAATGATGAATGTTCAGAGTTTACTCTCATAACGGCAAAAAAAAGACAAAAACTAAGTGTTTGAAATATTGTTTTAGACACTGTTGTTGAGCTTTATCAAATGTTTTTCGGGCACCAGATGGCATTTCTTATTTGGGATTCCGATTATCAACAGCATACTAATTTTACACAAACAGACTTCCTAATATTGAACCACCCTTGCATTCTTGGGCTAAACACAACTTGCTTATGGTAATTATTCTTTGAATGAATATGATCATACCGCATTTGTTAATATATAATAATGCATATTTATGCTCATGAACTGGAAACATTTGTGCTCAAGACTGAGGTGTTCTTTTTTGAGGCTGATAGCCTTTTCTGCATTTTATATCAATTCCTGTATCTTTGAAATGGCTGAGTTTGCAAACAGGATAGAATCATCAGTAAAACCACAGCAGATGTGTCAGAAGATGTCCGTGTCCAGTCTGCACTGTGCTCAGGCACAGCTGTTCACGAGCAGACTTTTGAATCACAAACCCTGACTATCCAGCCACAGCTGAGGACACCAAAAGCAGACACGACACTTGAGAGGACACGTACTGGTGACCCAGTGCTTAGGTACCAATGTGTCCTCCCCAAAGTCCGCCAGGCACGAGGTCATTTTATACTCTACTGCTCCAGTGGGGGGTCAGTGAGATTTGTGAGAAGTGTAGAGCATGTGTCCCGTGTGCAGTCATGCAAGACACATCACTAAAACATCTACTCACACATTTTTGGTCCTAAAATTAAAAAAAGAAAACTTTATTAATTTATGGCACATGTAGTAATTTACAGTAATACATAATATAGACCGGGCACTGAGCTCAAAATTTTATTTACTGAAAGGGACTGTATGGTTAAAAATAAAAAAATAAGATGCTTCAGCACACTAAATTATAACCTCCCAATGACAGGAACTGCACTTGGTTTAGCCTAATGTCCCATGTATACCTATCATAAAGCTCATGTAAGTACAGTATTAACCTTTTACCAAGTTAAAAGTCAGCTTGAAAATCCCAAAGTTTACCATTATGTTCTCTCCTGGCACACAGACACACACAAAATGACACTCAAAATGTCGTTGCCAAAACATTATCCTCTGTGACAGTCACTAGTACTGTAATTTCACACTGGCCTGCCACATTTAATTCACTTCTTTCTTTAAACTGGCCCCTGCACTATTTTGCTGAAGGAACAAATCTATAACAGCAGTACAGTTCTCATCCACCTTGTGGCTATGTCTATGGATGTCACAGTGCAAGGGAAATGCACCTCTCATTTCTGATTTGGGATGCAAGTTAAGAGACTCAGGGAATGAGTATTTTATTTCAATTGCACTTAAAGCTACAAATATTCACACGCTAGCTGTATGTACTGTGAATCATGTATGGTGTTTGTAACGTGGAACTTGGGATGATGTGGACCTGGGAAGGGCTGAAGAAAATTTTGCAAGTTTTGATATAAACAAATTTATAAGGAGGACATTCGGGTCAATACATGATAGTAAACTCTCTAAACATCAAGTGAAAAACTTAGCAACACATCTATAAAATTAATGTGTGTTTCTATCTGACACTGGACTCCAAAGTACTCTACTCCATTTCCAAGATGCTTCTCTGGAAAAGAAGCAAAGGTTGCATTAACAAGTTCAGGAAAAATATTTTAACTCCTTCTTCTCAAAATCTGATGTAAGTAATCTTGAATCTTGAAATGTGGTACTGTGAATAAAATTTAATATGATCACTAAAGAAATAAGGATGAATAATTCTGTTAAAATGTTGATTAACAGGATCCAAATGATATGTGCAGGACACGGTGTACATAATTTAAATTTAATATAAATTCTGCAGTAAACACAGGAATTACAGTCTAAGCTCTGCTGTTTAATAACTGTGAGGTTAGGCAAGTTATTTAATTTACTAAAGCCAAGATTAGTCATCAATAATATTCCAGTAACAAAAACTGCATCCTAAATTTTCTAATATATAAGATTATATACTTAAAGAGTACTTTAATCAGAGCACTTAAATATGAGCTCAAGAAATATTTCATATTATTGTCCCTCTCTCAAAATTGTTTTCACTTAACATGATCACAATTAAGCAGAAGATCGTGGATTTTAAAATTTTGGAATTAAGCTAAGTAACACATCTCTAGGGGTCAGAAGTATGGTTCTATAATCTTTCTTTGTCATTACTATTGCCCATTTTAGATTCCAGGTGTTCTAAAATGTATGTTATTATGATCAAAAATAAACTAAATTATATATTATTTTAAATATTCAAAACTAAGAAAATCTGTCAAGACATCCAATGTGGGTCTAGGTCCTTGATGGGAAACCAATCATCCATGTTTTTGAGAAAACCATACATGTTTTAGAAATAGTGCAATTTATTGGCTGAGAACTTAGTTGCTGATCCCACTGCTAAATAGCTGGGTAATCTTGGAATAAAAGTAGTCCATTCACAGGATATTTGTAAAAATTCCCACTCCCTTTCTGGGCAAAATGCAATGAAAGTCCACTCATAAAATATCTCTAAATATTCTTCCACTTTAAACTGTGTGTTTCTATAATCACAGGGATCATGTCATCATTTCTTTTCTTTAAAATGACAACATTTATCATGAAGCCTTGTGAAGCAGTCCATTACTAGAGTATTAATAGAATGAGATAAATGATCAGAAACTGACCCAAGTACGCATGATAAAGGGCATCCAAGACACTGAGGAAGAGGCAGATTCCTTACTAATAAATGATGCTGGAGCATCGTGGGAAGATATATAATTGGATCAACTCCTCATGTCTCACACCAAGATAAATTCCAAATGGGACCCAAATGTAAAATATGAAACCAAAGAAGAAAACATAAGGGAATTACTTTATAATCTGGGAGTGGGAAACTATTCCTAGCTCGAAATGAGCCAGAGGGGAAATAGTGACAACACAGTATGGACAAAAGATGAAAAAACAGTTCACAGAAAAAGAAAAAGGTGCATGTGGTGCTCAGCATTAAAAATGGATGTTTGATCTTGCTAATGATGAGAGCAACACAAGTTAAAACATGAGAACCCATTTGTACCTTTTGAATTTGCAGAACTTCCTAAAGTTAGACAACATGCGCTGCTGGTGAGACTGTGGGGAACGGACCCCGTTGTATATTATTGTTGGGAGGACAAATGGTTCAGCCTCCATGGAGGAGAATTTGGCGATATCTAGCAGAATTACACATGCATTCACTTTTTAACCTATCAGCTCCTCTCATAAAAATCAATCCCCACCAGTACTATACTACTAAAAATATGAGATGATAAACGTACAATATTATTCATTACAATACTGTAAGCGCAAAAGACTGGAAATCACCCAAATGCCCATCAACAAGGGACCAGTTAAAGGAATTGTAGCACAGCTGCATAATGGAACTGTCAAGAGGTACAAGGCAGGCCTCCATGTATCTACTGTGTGATCTCCAGGATCCAGCAGGAAAGGAAAAAGCAAATGCCAGACGTGTGTGTCCTGTCTGTTACCATCTAGTTAAGAAAGGAAAGAGTATGTGCTATATAAACACACTGACTTACATATTCAAAAGAAATAAAGGAAAGATGAATCAAAGATAATAAAAGAAAAAATATTTACCAAGAAAAGGTCAAAGCAGGAAAGAAGGAATGAAAACAAAAGTGACTGTCCCAATATACTTCATTTCACAGTTTTGATTTTGGAAAATCATATAAACATTTATAATTTTAAAAATATAAATATCACAAAACAAACAAAATAAGGCTACCTCTAAAATTTAAAATAAGTAAATCTAACAAATACCAAATAAACGGAAAACAATTCTATTTTGGCATACTACAGTCAGCACACTTGGTCCTAACGGGGTTATTTTGTCAACTGTATTTTTCTCTTTCAAAAAGTATGTACTTCTAGCTCTGTCCACTGAATATGTCTAATGGGTAATTAAAATAGTAGAAAGACCGCTTCCAATCTGGACACGAACAGTCTGAGATAATTAGCAAGGAAGCCCACTTAGGCCTTTTCTTAATTCAGGAAACAAAGGCTGACACTTTATCTAAATAGTTAAGCAAATACAGTCACGATGATGCATGCCAAAATTTTTCAGGTCTGAGGTGAAGAAACGTAGGGGCAGGTCAAGCATGCACACTCATGCACGCACGCACACACACACATGCCTGGTGATCCTCCCTGGACCTCGGCTGGGTTCCATTATCTTCCCCTCTGCCTGCCGTGCACTCCAGGAGACCGGTGAGCAGTGCACTAACCCCTGGCAGTCTCTCTGCTACACGGGATGCAGGGGCAAAGACTGGAAGGCAAGAGGAGGAGGAGGAAGAAGTATTTCTCCTGCGTGCCCTCTCACTGTGGTATCCTGCTGTGATCACAGCTTCATCCTGCCCCGAGTGACTCCTCCCAGGCAGCCCTCTTCCAGGACCCCAAGTCTCAATGCAGGCTGTGGATGCAGGGTGCCTGGAGCTGTGGGTGCCTCACCATCCCTTAACCACACTAGGGCACCTTCCAGCTGCTTCTCACTTTTCATAAGTGGACTTTCTCCATTTCCTGCTGCAATCTGACCACATACATGTGAACACACACATGCACACATATACACATGCATACACATACAGCTCTACATATATATCCACATAATTGCAATGTACAGTATTACCTCCATATATGCAAATATAAACACATACATACAAATACATTCAAATATCGAATATATATGAAAATATGTGCCTGTGTAAGGTTGATAATAAATCTTACTACAATTTAATATGAAAATACACATTTTTGTGCCAGGACTTTAGCTCAGACGTTCCGCCGCCTGCCTCACAAGTGCAAGTTTGATCACTGGTACCACCCCAAAAAATACACATACACATACACACACACACACACACACACACACACACACACACTTTTAGGTGGGAAAATAGAGTAGATCATGGTCTCCTAAGTAGGTTTCCAAAACTGTTATGGCTCTAAAATTTTATGGCTCCAAATCAGATGTCTAGACACTGCACGTGATACAGCAAAACCCACTAAGAAGCCACAGGGTCAATAGAGAAGCACGCACCCGGCAAGCAGGCATCCAGGAACAGCAGTTCCACTCTGCTGGGGCCAGGGATTAACTCCTCTGTGTCTTGCTGACCCCCCTGTGCTCTAGGCACATGAAAGAGGGTCCTACCTACCTCACCCGTTTGCTGTGAGGCTCCAAACACCCTACGTGCTTCAGAAACACTAAAAGCATGAGAAAGCAGTGTCTCATTCCATTTAACCAGGATGTGTACAGTGATACACCAATAAATTCGAACAGGGTCACTTTACATCCATTCCTCCCTCACCAAAAGGCAAAGTCATCCACTTAAGAGCACTCAGGACTGAAATGAACCTTGACAGAAAAATCTAGTCTATTCCTTCTAATCAGCAGCACTGCATCAAAACCATTATGAAGAGATGGGTGTTTCCTTCTATTTTTAAAGATCTCCAGGGAAGCAGCATCTACAGACTGCTTGGCAGCTGAAATATCAGTACACCGCAGGCTACTGCATAAATAGGGAAAAGGTTGAGGAGGGGTCCCCGGAACGCAGCCAGACATGTGTGGGCACTGCCACACCAGGGAGGGACATACATTTTGAAATGCCAGCCATCCCTCTGATTTCTCCTCTTCCCTGAAATTACAATTGGCCCTTCACAAATCAAGGAAAATAAGTGGGCAGCAAAAGAAAAGAATTTTAGACTAAAACAAGTGGAGGATGAACTTTAAGCCTTTTCTAATTCGTGCGAGCACCTTTGCTAACTCCGCACAAGGTACCACACAAACCCTCGGCCCCCCACACCCAGGTCCCCAGGATCTGAAGAGTTCTTCCTCACTGTAGATTCATTCTTGGATACTGGAGAGCAAATTTGAGTTAATAAGACAAGTTCTCTGTCAACAAGGGTAAGAATTTGCTCCCAGGGAAGACACATTTTTGATTGTCACAGCTAGGGTGTTTTATTGGTGTTTAGTGGATAGGGGTCAGGGATGATGCTAAATGTCCCATAACGTACGGAACTGTGGCTCACAACAAAGAATTACCAGGCCCACAATGGCAGTAACACCAAGACTGAGGCCCCCTCGGGGAGCCTCCTGGGACCGTGGAAGTTTTACCTGTGACAGCACAGACACAACAAATACTCCTTTCTAGTAGGCATTCCAACAAAGAAAAGACAATGAACTCCCTAAGAAAGACATAAAAACTAGCTGAAATAAAAAGTACAAGACAGAGGGTAACTTGGGGTGCACAAAACAGAGAAGGTAGCCAAGGATGTAACTGGGGGAGTGGTGTTTTAATCATTGCACTTCTAATAAAATGAGTCAGATGTGGATGGGTAGGACCCCCGGAAGAAGTTGAGTCCTTTTTACGAGATAGTTTCTGAAAAGGAAGGTGAGAGACATGACACTGAGGGGGTGGGTGAGGCAGTTTGGGTGAGTCTGCGCTCTGGAACACTGCAGAGTCCCCATACAAAGATTATAAATGATGGCTCAGTTCCAGGTCAGCCCAGAAAAGCTGACTTCACCATAATCCAGCCAAGGTAATAACCCCAAAGGTCCCGGAGCACACGCACCCTGAGCTTTGTAATTTAGAAGAAAGGAGGACGAAAAGATTACCTGACTCCTTACTGCTCCCCACCCCCTCCTTCCCTTCCCCTGCACCTTTCCCATACCACCTTTCCCAGGAAGTAAGAGTAATCCTAGAAAAACTTTAACAAGTTCTTTTTTTAATTAAAAAGTAATGTGCATACAAATTCAAATAACACCCTCAAATCCTACTCAGACACAGGTCTCCAGACTCCTTTCTTCAAGGCAGCTAACATCACCATTTATCATATTTCTTCCAGAATATTCTTCACATAGACTCAAACACATACATGTACACATCACCGTTCAAGTTACATGCAGAAATGAAAGCACACAGAGCGGACTGTTATGTTTTCTTTTTACCCACAAATCTCCTTTACTTTCCCAGTGGCTATAAAATAAATACCCCATCGTATGGATGACCAACTGTGTAACATTCCAGGAAGGGAAAAAGCTGGAGCCTACCTTTCCTCTCTCACAGTCTAACCTGCCAACCCTGGTCCCAGTGTAGAGCTGCCCACAAGCCCTTCACCTTGCCCAATTCTGCTATCTAACCCATCCCCAAAATATCCACCCTCCAAAAAGAAGAGCATCTCATGCTACCTACCAGAGTCACCCTCTTCCAGAGTGGCTGCTCTAACTTACCCCACTCTGAAGAAAGCAAGCTGATTCACACTAATTACTATGTGAATTACCAGCAACTCCTCAACCCTCACATTTAGATTAACCACGTTGATGAACACCTCCTTTGTTCATTAATTACATGGAGCCCATTATTGGAATTCCAGGGAGAACAACAACATCAACAATAAATTGTTTTTATGGGCACACTAGAAGGTCGGCCATATTGGCTACTGACTCACACCAGGAAATTCAAGCACAGAGAGCTTCGTCTAACTGATATTTTTGGCAGTTTCTTCTTTTCCTCTGGCAAAAAGTCTAATTAGTGTTCAAAAGCTCTCAGATTTGTCACAGCGGTCTTACTCAGGTGGGGGACTGGGAAGAGTGGGCCACTGTGTAGCCGTGGGCCTTCCCCAAACAGGCCCAGGAACACAGAGAGCCACCATTCTGAGACTCGCCACTAGTGAATCGAGAAAGAACAGAAAAGAACATTTTGTTTGACTAAAGTCTCCATTATGTCACCTATGAAATCCTATCTGCCATATAAAAATACCAGTATCTCTTCATCAGATGCATAAAGAATTGCCTGAGTAGCTACCGGCATCTTCTGACACATTACAGACAAGAATAACTGTTCCCCTTTTACCAGAGGCAGGACTGATGCAGACTCACTGCTGAAATGATATCCTATTTGGAGACAGATCCGAAGAAAAGAAGTAATATGGTAACGGGGAGCTCTGGACATGATTTATATTAGTGAGATTCTTTTGCTATCCTTCATGAAACTTGGCTAATATTCTTAACAGGGCTTAAACAAATTCGTGATTTAATTATATGAAATTCTGGTTTTTTCACAATCCACTTTCTTTTTCCTGTTTTTCCCCCCATTAGTTTCCTATCATAAGCCCTGACTCATAAATACTGTGCCAGACGCTGGCCTCTATATTTACGTGGAAATTATCTACAGTTGGTCCCCAGGTGACAGAGTTTCAGACACTATGTATACCCAGGGATTTCTACCCCAGTCTATTCTTGGGGGGCACATTACCACAGGACAGAAGCTCTGAGAAAGAAATCTGTCCCTCGTTAGTCAGAATAGCCAGGGAAGAACTTTAGCTGGATCCCTGTGAGTTGCACAGGAACACGGGGATCGGCTCAGAGGGCTGCACGGAGCCCAGCTGTGCGTCACTCGGCTGAGGAGGGATGCTGAGTAAGCTGCATTCAGGAGAAAAGAATGCAGACAGGGAGCAGGCACAGATCGCTCACAATTTCTGAATAAAACAGACACTCGACCTGTGCCTTTCCTGCGGGCCAAGCACGAGCTCCCGGCTAAGACCTAAAAGCACACAGATGAAAGAGACAGAGGCCTTTCTCAACACAATCACAGATGAGTGGGAGAAGAGATGAGTAAAAAACCACAGCTACATGAGACCAAGAAGAAAGCTGGAAATGCTAAAGGTCTGACTGAGGTGGTGGCAGGGGTAGACACCAGGAAGGCTCGGAGAGAAGTTTCAGCATAACTGAAGAGCACAGGCTGGGGCGTTGGAAGACCAGGAGTCAAGAATGAGTGAGGTTTTGGTACCTGGATGTCTGGTGATGACATTGCATTAGACAGGAGGGGGAAGAGGAGGATGAACAGATAATGAGTTCAAGTCTGAGACATTCTGATCTTCAAATGCCCAAAGAATATCTTTGTAAATCACAAACTTTAATCCTGAGAAATTCCTATTAGCTGAATGTGATGGCATACACCTATAATCTCAGCACAGGAGGCTGAGGCAGGGGGATCGCCATGAGTTCAAAGCCAGCCAGGGCTACACAGTGAGTTCAAGGCCAGCCTGATCTACACAGCAAGACCCTATCTCAAGAAAAACAAAATAAATAAATATTCATATAACATTAAATTATTCATTTAAAAATAAATAGATCTTGTCTTGACAAGGATCCTTAACCTTACTTAACAATCTCACAATAAATGGAGAGTGTCATCAAATATGGGAAATGCTCCAGGCAGTGCTTGGTGCCAGTACATCATGGCATGCAGCAAACCATGGTCACCATTAGTAAGAATTAAGAAGCAGGAAAGACCTGTCAGTCAGCGCTTCAGCTCCAGGACAAAGAGGGCCCCAGCTGTAAACTGTGTGTCCATGATTCAATCAAAGCAAAGTCAGTAACAGTACATTAAGGCCATCCCCCAAAAGTTATCACTCAAGTATGTGAGCTAAAACATCAAATCTGCCCTCTAAGTAAGCATGTAATATTTGTGATGATGTAAACATAAATAACTCCAGTGAAAGAATGCACAGAAGGACCTCCGTGCTGTGTGCGGCTCAAGGCACAGCCCACAGACAGCCAGAGACCCGGGTTCAAACCCCAGGTCTGCAGCCCCTAAACAAACAGTATAAACTCTCTGAGGCCACGTTTCCCAATCTGTCTCTGCACCTAGTGGTGAGATGTGGTCAGGTTAGATAAGCATGGCCAAGTACATACATCAAATATGAGTGCGGATTCCCTTACATGAGAAATACAGAGTATAAATCAAGAGCCAAATAAAAGATGGATAACAGGAAGTGAGGAGATGGACCTTTCTCAGATGGTACAGAAACCAAGAGGAGGAGGGAAGGTAAGAAAAGGGAATGAAAAAAATAAATCAAGGTGTTCTGGACTAACTCCACACTGGGAATGTAAACACTACATACTGCCCACAGGTACTAGTAAAAGTAAATAAGTAACATGAGCTTTTGTCCTCTGAGAGTGCCACGTAACAGAAATATGATGCGAGACACATATTAAATGTAGGTCAGGTAGAAGTTACTCTTAAAAAGAAAAACATTAATCCCACAAGATCAATTTAATAAAATACTTTAACTCTATCCAAATTAGTATCATGTCAACATTCAATCAATATAAAATTACTAACAGGACAGTTTGTGAACAGAGCAAATTTTTTCCAGTGCCTGAATTGAGTACCGGTATTTAAATCTGAATTTGACAGAATTATACATTCACTTCCTCAGTTACAGTAGCCACATTTCAAGTACTTAATAGGTGCTCACGGCCGGCGCTTATCATTCTGAACAGCTCAGTGGTAAGATAGAATCCCTTTAGACAGGGAAGACACTCGCTGAGAATCTGACATACGTGGTGTAATTCAGCAGAGACTGAAACTGCAGAGAATCAGTTTTTAAGCACTGAGGAGAAGGAGATCAAAGACATCAAACAGAGAATGCAAAGTAGAAGCAACTCATGGCAAGTTCCCTTCGAAACCAGTGGAAGAAATAACCCTAGAGCCTACCCAAAGCCAACCTACACTTGTACTCTGAACTCCATCCCCTCCACCCTTCCCTAGAACTTTCTTCTTGCTCTTACTCCTCTCTCATATATCACCAATTTGTCCTGGTCTACCGGATAGATTCTATGTTAAATCGAAACAAGCTTTAGTAGATCCCTGATGTTCACACACAGTGGAGTGCTGCTCTGTCATGAAGGATAAACTTGCAGGATCACGGATGCACCTTGAGACTACAATGTTGAGTGAAATAAATCAGAAGCACGAGTTTCAAAATCACACAGCTTCTCTTACATGAGAAGCCCGAAGTATAAATAAAGAGCAAACTAAAAGCTAGCTAACAGGAAGCAGGGAGATAGATCTTTCTCAAATGGAAGGGGAATCAAGAGATGGAAGGAGGAGGAGGAGGAAGAGAGGGTAGGGAAAAGGAACAAAAAAGGAACTAAGATGTGCTCTATACATGGCCAACTCCACACAAGGAATGCAAACATTATGTACTGCAAACGTGCACCAATATAAGATAATTTTTCAAACCTCAAAGTAAAACAATACGCAAATGCAATAAATTCAATAAAAACCTTTTCACTTTAAATTGCTTCCATCTTCAGTCCTCCATCTCTACTTCCCTTGGCAGCCTCTTCACTATGTCCAGTTCATCACCTCCTCTCTTGACCTCTGCTCCAATTTTACATTCACTCTTGGTCATCTCACGAGATCCAACTATCGTTCTTCTACCAGACCTCAAGAGGGAAGAACTCCAGGCACGGCCCTGGGCTCTGTTCTCTTCTCTTCGTCTCTTCTCTGTCTACAAGTTCTCCTTAGGTGATCTCATCTTCCTCAAGGGGTCCAGGCCCACTAGGTACTGAGGACTTGATACAGTTCATGCCTCCTTCTCTCCCCTCTCCACTGAGTTCCACAGCGGAGAGAAGAGCTTGACGACCACCTCTCTCTGGTTGTCCACGCCCTCCAGAATGTCGACCTCTCACTTTTTCTCTCTCTAGCCCTCCCCACCTAAATTAAATGCCACACCATCTACACATTTGCTAGAGCCAAACCCAGGAGACACCCTTGTTTCCTCCCCTCCCTTCAAACATTTCCTCTTCCAGAATGTCTGCTTGGCTCTCACCTCAAAGCAAAACACTCACAGACACCTGTTCTCCATTTGTACGCTGCCAGCTGAGTCCAAGCCAACATGCCTCACCTGTCTCCCATCATCACTCCCTGTGTATATTCTTACTCCATGAAATCTTTGTTTTAAATCACACATCAGCCAGAGTAATTTCTTCAAAACTGGAAATCAGATTTCATACCTCTACCTCAAATTTATCAATGGCTTTCACTGAAGTCACAATAAAATCTCAACACTTTATCTTGCCCCTGCTAGATACCTCCTATACCGACTCCTTTTTGCTCACACTGGCGCTCTTCCATGCCCCATCAATATACCAAACTGTCTTGTAGCACAACTTTCTTACTTGCTACCCCTTCTTCTTTGAGGTTAAAGGAGCATCTTCTGCTGAGAAGTAAATCAAGTAAATACCAACAAAAAGTAAAATCTTCTTTACAAATGGTTCTGAGCCCCGTCCAACAGGAGCATATGTGATCCAAGCCCCAAATTCTGTACCAAAGGGCTCACCTAGAATGAGAGAATGATGTTAACTGAAGGTATTCAAAGCAGGCATTGCCACATGCCCATCAGAGATACAGAACATACTAATCCGTACCTGTTGTGTGGAGAGTCACAGCCTCACTCTCTAATAAGAAACACAGAAATAAAAACCTGTGCCCACACCCAAGGCAGTCATGGAAAATAAGTAAGATCTGGACTTTGAGAAAAGGTGCCCAACTCTGAGCAAACAGTTTCTTTCAAATTCACAGTTAAGTTACTCATAACTCTCAACCTCTCCTTTCCCGTGAGACAAAAATTAACTCCCTGGCATTTCAGCTCAAACGAATCTAAACAAAAGTTCAACGAGAAGATGTTGTTTAAGTATGAGAAAGACACACCATAACTCTCAATCCTTTTCAAACATCTGGTAGATTTTAAATTCTTCAGAAATGGGATGCACAAAAATAAAAGGAAAAGAAAAGAAGAAGAAATCTTTAACACATCTTTAAACTGCAAAACTGGTATTTCAGAATTGACTTTGTTTATTCTTGGCCTACCAGGAACTGTTAACATAAGGGACTGGAAATGTACCAGGATATAAATAAATAAGTTTAAAAATTGAGAGAAACACTTTGCCATTTGAACCCATAAACAGACAAACTAGAATGAGAAGAGATCAAAGAGAAATTTTCCCCTAGACTAACAAAGATACAGGATGGGGGTGAGTAGGTCACCAAGCAAGGAGGACTGTCAACCTTTCGTCCCAAAGCCTGAAGCCTGCAAGGGTTCCACCCCTCGGGGCAGCTCCTTAGTTCTCCTAGGGAGGTGGACCCGAGACTCTGGGCCTCCTGGCCTAGAGGATTTCCAGGCCCATGGCAGGCAAGAAGCCAGAGCCACCCACATGAGGTAGGTGAAGATGTGAAGTTAGCACAAAGGACTTGAAGTCTGAAGCTCTCCTCCCCACCCACCCCACATTCTATATCTTATCCACTCTTATAAGTATCTTTAAAAAGGCAAAGGAAGCCCCACACTGCCTGGACCAATTTATTTGTAGGGGTCAAACCCACAATAAAATAAGTCTGTTTTTAAAAAATGAAATACTCTTTACAAAAATTATTTCACAGCGTATTCTTTGTATTGGCAATTTATTTGAATAAATGCCCTGTGGAAATGCCACATGGTCTAAACTACTGGCTTTAAAAGTCCTACCACTAATGAAACTTCAATAAACTATTACACCTATTACAGTTAAAACTGTTTCCCTCGTCAATATTAATGGTTGCACTATTTCTCTGCCTGCCTTTTCTAGTCAAGGAAATTTTGTCAAAAGGACAAAAGTCAAAAACTGTAACCTCAGCAATGACTAACTTTGGGGACTTATCCCTTGGTACAAATGTTCATGCATATGCATATTTTCATCACATATGCAGACAGATGCCCTCACATTGATTTGAATACTTGCATAAATATTAATGTGTACAAATGCTTGCATGCAGAAACCCCATTTATGAAATATCCAATTGCATAAATTGGGAACATTAGATACTAATCGCATTTACACTTCATAAAATACATGTGAGAGTTTGCGGGACCAAAAACAAAGCATAAGCTACTGATTCTCTTGATGTGTCACAATGTGTTTGCTATTCTGTAGGCATAAACTGGGAATTTCCACAAACTACTTGGAGTCTTTTGTTGACTCAGAGTTCACTATTTATATGAGACCCTCCCGGGCTGTAAACTAAACTTTTTTTGTTTTTTAAGAGTAAACTTATAAATGGTTTCCCATGACTTAATACCAAGTGTCAATTTTTTTATGTTATTAAGTTTAGTGGTACATTTTAGGTATACAATACAGTTACATTCATCACTGGGATCTTGCGCCTTTATATGACTTAACAGGTTCTTATTTTTCCCTATTCCCCAGCCCTCCCCTTACTCCTCACTCCTCCACCCTTCCCTGTTCACAAAGACATTGTTTCCATGTTTTTTCTTCTCCCTTCTTACTTTCCCCTACCCCTCCCACTTCCTCTACTCTTCTAGACCATTTCGTCCTATTACACAGTATCAATTACACATTTTGATCCTTACTTACACTTTTAGTTTTTCACACCAGAGAAACTTCGGTATGTACACATGTGTCTTATTAATTTCACTTAAGAATGTAGCCTCAATGTGCATCCACTTAGCTATAAATGTCTCTAGTTTCTCGTTCTTTATGGCTGAGTAGTACTTCATTTTTTTTTTTAATCTTCTCTATCCAGTCTTCAATTGATGGGCAACTGGGCTGTTTCCAAGTTTTAGCTGTTACACACTGTACTTCTATAAACATGGGTGAGCATATAACGCTGTGGTATGGTTCTTTTCATTCTTTTGGGAAGATACCCAGCAGAGGGATGCCTGGGTCAAATGGAATTTCTAACCCTAGTTGTTTGAGGTATCTACATACTGACTTCCACAGTGGTTGCCCCAGTCTGCACTCCCACCAACAATGAGGAAGGGTTCCTCTCTCCCCACAACCCTGCCAACATTTGTTATTGGTTGATTTCTTGATAACAGCCATTCTTTGTGGGGTGAGATGGAATCTCAGACCCCCCTCCCAAATATAAAGATCCGATTCAGAAATGGACATCTGAAATGAGCAGACATTTCTCAGCAAAGAAGTAAAAGCAGCAAGTAAACATATGAAAAAAAAAAAGGTTCCACATCACTGGTCATTCGAGAGGTGCAGATGTGTCGATTTGTTAAGTCACTGAAGGCCTCAAGAACTAGTTTTCCTTAAAGAGTATGATTCAAAAGGAATTGTCACAGAACTCTGTGCTCAAAACTTAATCTGCACACCACTGTATATGTGATTCATTCTCAGGAATGGCAGGTGAACAGAAACTTTTAGAAGTTGCAAAAGAAAACACAACAAAGCCCACCATTTAGTAAATATGGATACAACACAATTGGCAATGGGCATTTGGTGCGTGACCACCACTCCCGCAAAATAGCTCTTGAATAAATAATCACGGTAAAGCCGTCATTATTTTGGGGGGATGAGTGTTCTGGAAGTCACTTCCTTGTGATCACTGTGCGTTTCTGGCTTAGTATATGACAGCTGAGTATGTTCGAAGTTTTCCTATCTTTACTTTTGTGGCTTTGTGAAAATAAGGTTGACTTCAAAAATATTTTTCCTTGGCTTTAGAAAACAAAACAAAAAGACAGCATCTCTGACTTTCAGATTTGAACTCTTTACACCACCTGTCACATCACGGCTGGGTCTCACTGTCCACTCAGGCTGGACACTCGCCTCATCTGTGACTGAGCTGGACTTAGCAGACAGCTCTGCCACCCAAACAAACGGGTCAAAGAGTTCTCAGCCCAAATTATTAGTTCTCCCATAGCAAGGGTCCCCCCCAATGTCTCCTTAAAACTCAAAACCAGCTTCTCAGGAGACTGTGGCAGGCATCTCAGAGGCTGCAAGGACCACAGAACACTTACACTATTTCCATCCAGCAGGGAGATGCTCGTGGATGACAGGCTGCAGCAGGGACTGGTTTGTGCACCAACACTCACTTTCTGTTTCCCCTCGGGACACCTGTAGTAGGTGAGTGTCTGTAACTGAACTCTGGCGTGCAGAATCTAGAGCAGATAATGAGCACAACGTCCAGGTCTTACCCTCCAACTCCGCTCAGTCCTCCAGTCCCCTTTGCTTGACGCACACCTGATGCAGCTCACCCCATGCACAGTGCTAAGGCTGACAAGGTGGAAACCAGAAACAGTCAGCACTGGCTGCAAGGAGCTGACCCTTCAGCCCCCCTCTGCACTACCAATTTTCACTGGGCTGTGAGGTGACAGAAATAAACCTTCGTTGTGCTCAGATCAGATGCTGTTGACGTCAGCAGTTCACCTCCTGGTTCGCACAAGCTGCAAACAGCAGCCCACGCAGTGCTCCGAGCATCTCATCAACAGACAAATCCTGGAGACCCAGCACTACTGCGGGCCAGGAGCAATACGGGCGGGAAGGGGATCCAGGAGTCGAGACAAGTCAGGGTCTCAGGAGTTTTGAGTGGAAATTAACCTAGAAATAAATTTACAAGCTGTGCCACAATAAGCAAAGTGCCGCACACTGTGTTATTTATTTGTTAAAACGCTTACTGAATGCTACTACGTGGCAGGCACCAAGTCTGGTGCTGGGGTTAAAAACATGACTAGCCACATTCCTCTAAATTCAAGGAACCATGGAGGACTCGGAAAAGAGAAAATTCAGTCAGGCTTCAACACAGCATGGACAGGGTTATCACGGTCTCTCCGAGGGAGCATCCACTGTCTCCTCTTAGATTTGGATTCTGTGTCATACACAACATGGGTTCCTTAGTGGATGAAAACTAACAAACTTGGTTTACATCTGCCCAGCTGTGCTAAACATGACAAATGGCAACAAGAGTGATACATTTCGGCCTCTCTTCATCGAAGTCTCTGAGCGCCATAAGGAAAAGCACAGATAACAGACCTGAGGACACCCAGCAAGCGAGCCCACCCTGGTGGGTGCCTTAATATATCCTCATGGCCTCTGCCAAATCCCCTCCTGTATAACCACACTGTGTGGTCAAAGACTAATCTGGAATCTGCACCTTTTGATGAAGCAGGAAAATGCTGTTACCTTTTTCATTTAAAATTCAGGATATCCGAAATCTCTGCCCCATCATAAACAATAGATTTTCTTTCATCTCGTTTTAAGTAACCCTGATATCCATCACAATGCTTGGAAGGAAGCAAAATATTAGGGCATTACCCCAAAAAATCTTAGGGTCCTGAACCCAAATTGAGAAACAACTCATCTGTGAACTTATGTGTTGTGCCAAGTTACATTAATAAAATTTTTTTCACCCTGCATAAATGGTAATCAGGAAGTCACTATGCTTATTTTCACTATAAAACTTCTACTCTCATCAGTAAAAATTCTATAATAAAACTAAACACTCCCAGAAAAATTTTGCAACATTACTCAATGAACATATTAAATACAAAACTATGAGTGACAGTAGTCAAAATAATGTTACTTCCAGGAAATCTAAATAAAATAAAATAAAACTTTTATAGACAGTAATAAATTTGAAGTTTGGAAATGCTGGTATTTCTACAAATACAAAATGAAGTGACTCTAAAGCATTTTCATGCCAAAATCTTTCCTCAATTTTTAATTTCTCCCATAACAATAACAAAAATGTCCATTATTAAGTACTTAAGCCTTTTACTTATATCTTAAGAGCTAATATTCAATTCTCATAAAATCTTGCAAGTTCAGTATTTTTATTTCCACATTACAGGTATGGAAATTTAGACACAATGATTCGTGAAGCAGAGCTGCTTTGTTACCAAGTTGCTCAGGGTAAGGAAGGTAAGGAAAGGAGATGCTGCTATTTGTGGGCTCTAAAATCAGCCCACCCTGCTCAGCCATTCGCTGAACAAAGCAGCGAAGAAGTGGTAGGGAGCCCAGCTCTTCTCCGTCCTGAATCACACAGTTAACTGTGCCTCTTCCCCATTTCACTCTACAGTTAGGTCCGGTCCACTGCAAGAGTCAAGGGTGAGATTCAGTCTGATGGACGGCACCTTCTCTGGTCTACAAACATTCCAAAAAGCAGAAAGCCAGCTGCCTTTCTCTTGGCAAGTTCCCATTAAATCCAAATAAATAATGCAGTGTTTTCTGTGTTTTAATTTTCTTTAAGATTACTTCTTACTATGGTTTCATTTCTGCCTGGTCTAATTACTACCTATTTGGTCCTTCAAAATGACCTTCTAATCCAACACTTTCAACAGCCTGAAACACTCACCCACCTTATGAATGCAGGAGACCAATGCTCGCTCAGTGCCATAAACATTAGCTCATCTGAAATAGTCACTGAAAGGACAAAACATACATAGGGAGAAAACTGGACCTTTCATAAAACATCCCACTTTTTTGCCCGATATTAATCCCATTTCAAAGCATAACATTTTGAGATCCTCTAGAGTAATTACCATCACTTTGCTTTCAATGTATGATCTAGAAAGATTCAAAAGAGTACCAGCCAAGTAAACCCAATGATACATGTAGTTTTCTTCTCTTCTACATCAGGGCACACACATTTCCTTGCCTCTCTCCAACCAAACTAAACTGCTTTTCTCATGCCTCTCAATTATGTTTTAATAATATTATAAAAAGCCAAGAAAGAAAGCCAATCATCCCTTCAGGTAGCTGTCTCCATAGAGTAAGCTCAATTTCATATTTTTATTTAAATGCTTTTATTCTGAGTCATGCAAAGGGCTTTTCTATCATGCACTCACTGATCCTCCTAACTTAAAGTATGCATCAAATATTTTCATTCTCATCTGAGATGTGGGAGAAGAGAGGCCTAGTGATTTAGGTATAATGTTCTGCTGAAATGGGTCTGTTTAAAAGTTGAAAGAGCCTTATGAATTTATCACATAACTCCTGTATTGTAGGAAATGTGTGTGATTTACCCACAATTCCTGCTATGATATGAAACTAACTCTTCCTTTGCTTTTAACTAGGACCAAGTCCTCAATTCCTAACACACAAACTCAGCTGTTCAAAACTATACAGTCACTAGAACTTTGATCCTCTGCATTCTGACTTTAGTAGCCAAACATAAATAAACAGTCTTAAGCAGGCACCCTCATGAGCTGCCAGAAAAGACATGTGCAGTGTCCTAAGGAGAACAGGGACCAGGGGTCAAGTGCTGGGCCATCCAAATCCCCCCTACTGACCTGTCCTGGTCAGCATCAGACTCTGGCACACTCCATGAGCAAAGAGGTAGCTGGGCTTTTCATTCAAAGTTAGCTACCCAATGGCCATCATCTAACTTTTACAAATACTGTTGATAAGAACAAGATTTAGTCTTAGCTTATTTTATAACATAATAATAGGTTGGCTGGAACAGTCCCCATGTTAGCTAACTGAGATTTCCTCTCCCTGTTTGCAGGAGAATTAATGTAGCATTTGCATGCAATGCTAAAGACATACATATTTATACAGCTTTGCACTCTCAGACCTGCCAACCTGAGACTGTGTCTGAGACTCGCTATCCCGGGCTTGGGTCGCAGGCAGAGCGTAAACACACCGCCGCCCTATTTACATACCACACAGACACCTTTGTTCAGTATTTGTCATTCAAGTCTAAATCAATGCAACAAAACTGCCTGTTACTTTTTCAAAATGGCATGGTTTAAACATACAGAGATGCAAGAAATCATGACCTTGTTCCTTTTATTCTCCAAACAGACACCCACAAATACCGCAGCTATCAACACGAAGGGCCCAAGATTCCGCGATGACAATTACAGTGAAATCCAGCACACATACAGGCCAAAGGAACAAGATGAGATAATATACTCCCAACATTTCAACAAATGATCTGAAAATCTAGGGTCATTCCTTTCAAAAAAGATCCTGCAGCTACTCTTCAAAATTTTTCAGGATACAATTACTGTTTGCACCTCATCCAACACACTGCGCCAGCATCCTTCTCCTTGAGTTTGCAGTTAGCCTACGAGCAAAGTTCCTTGCCGGCCCCACTCGCCTCCACCCTGTGTGTATTTGTTCTTAGAAACTAATCTTGTGACACCTTCGGTGAGCCACGTGTGACCAAACCCAGGTAGCATCAAGTGCCTTATTCTGCATTTCTCCAGCTCCCAAACCTCATCTATCTCTTAACACACTCCCAGGCTCCCCTGTGCTCCAAGATGGGGGCAACTGTGCTTAGACTCCATACCATCTGGAAATACAGTGCCAAACACCAAGCAAGTACTTCCTGAGAGAGTGAGGCAGGAAAGGTAAGTGATTCCTGAAGGGGAAGCAGCACTGAACCTTAACATCAAAGCGCACATAAAATGTCTGGGGAAATGCAAGCCTTCTCGTACCCCAACACACACAGGCACGTTTGACTAGGACAGTCTACTTAGGGGTGATGGTGCTCTGCTCCTAGCATTAAGAAATGTGAACCTGGGCTTGGGGTGGAGCTCAGTGCACAGCGCTTGCTTAGCCTGCAGGAGGCCCTGGCTTTAACCCAGTACCACAAAACAAAAAATGTGAAACTTCTAAATTTGGACCTAATGCGCATTACCTGGCCTCCCAAATGCCATTCAAGAATAAATTAACTTCTGTACTATCAAAAGAAACTACTGCCTTCCATGTTCATGCTACGGCAAAAGCACACTTAGGTAAAACACGTAAGCAATGCTCCCAAAGTCCTGATTTAGAGAAGAAATACTGCACTTTGAGGTCAGAGGAAAATTTTCCAAAACCCTGTCCTCAAATCCCAGCTTTGCTCTTTCCTGGTTATATGCAATTGGGCAACTTATTTATCCACCCTGAGTTCCAGTATCCTGGCCCATGACATTAAGATGATGACAACTATTTCTAGAGATGGTTGCCAAAAATAAATAAATAACAAACATGAAAGATTTCCCAGCACACAAGTGAGCCCTTCATGAATGTTCATCCCACTTATCCTAAGTACAATCAGAGGTGCACAATGACACAGTGCCTGACAGCTCTCGCTGGAGTCTGGACAGCTAGAAGTGAAGGCTAAGGGAGGTGGTAGGGTCCCTCACAGACTGAGGGTGCTTTAATGACGCAAGGAGCCGACCATGCGTCCTCCCAACTCCACAGGTTGTTTACACACATGGGGATTAGATTTTCATATGATCCTTCCAGGGGCTCACAATGAAAATCTGTGTGATCAAGAAGCCCATGGGCCTTGTGCTGCTGGCAGCGAGTGAAGGGATTGAGGCATAAACCTACAAGGAGCACAAGCGCCTTCAACAACTGTTCTGTTTCAGAAGGGGGTGGCAGGAACATGGTGCCCATTGTATTACCTTTCTTTAAACTGGACACGTGCCTATAGACTTATAGTTTGCAGTTTAAATGGGGCATAGTCCATATGTGGGGACTGAAATCAGGGACCCTAGGCTTGGAAATCCAGGTGGCACTTACCTAAGGGTGTGTCCAAAACAAACTACAATTACACTAGAAGTCAAAATATCTTGGTGCTAGCCCCAAGCCTGACTGATTGTCAAGACAGTTGCAAACAAGCCTTCCAGATAAAGAGAAAACACAGTTAAAATCAGCCTCAAATCCTCGCTTGCTGGGGTGAGGCCAAAACAGAGGCTCTTTCATGGGCTCATTGGAAAGCTGCCAGCCTAACTCAGCTCCCATCTTCTCGAGGCTTCTCGCAGACCAACATCCCTCCACCCAATTTATGTGTGGCAACGAGGAAAAAACAATGACTCAGCTAAATATTTATGTTAGGAGCCTTAAAACAGTCCCACTAATAATCTATGAGGCCATCTGCAAACATTCAGAAGAGCACTACTGAAATGAATGCTTGTTTGTTACGGCCGTGTTGTGCTTTGCCATTTGCAAACCACAGTCACAAACATGTTTACTAAGAAATCACACACACGCATGCGCACACACACGCGCACACACGGGGTGTCGGGAGACAAATGGGAACAAGGTGGGAAGCAGATGGAAGAGCTGCCTCCCAGGCAGACTGAGCACATTTCGTACATATGCAAGGCCAAGAGTTCCACAAACTTGTACAGAAGACCGTGATCCGACAAGCGAACACACTTCGGATTATTTTCAGGTTATCTGACTGACCCATACTTTGTAGCATTGTTCCTGATTTTTACATTTATTTCATGTAGGAGGAAAGTAGTATAATCCCTGCAGAATTTAGAGCCTTCATCAGCTTTAATTTAACTCTAGAAGCAGAAATAGCAATGGAAAAAACGTTGAGAAGCAACACAAAATAATTTTGGCTTCTTGCTATCTATACCACATCTTTTGGACCAATAAGGTAAAGCCTGTGATCAGAATGTCATCTGCTAATCTGTTTACTCTAAATAACCCAGGAGTGTGGCCTACTGAATTCTATCAGTATCACCAGAGCCCTTTTATTTCATAACACAAAAAGATATGGCTTTCTTCCTTAAGGAAATCAAGTAAATAATGACTACTTACCCTACCCTTCACAATACTGAGTAATTTAATGTATCAAGTGGCTTATCTGGCAAAACATGAATGTAAAATAAAGTTATGGAAGTGTTTACAATAAATGCTCAGGGGTGGACTGGAGCAACTTTTCAAGAAAATGAGGGAAATAAATGGTTAACTACCAGCATGCACGCTCACGCTGGAGGACACAAAAAGGTTCACAGCAGTTGTTAAATTCATTTAGAGAAACTCACTTTATTTCTCCAACAGAGCGCTCACCAGCTAATCTGTATTACAACCTGCAGGAGTCTTCATATTCTCAGCAGGATCAAGATTCGGGCCACACTGAGTCAGCTATTTCATCTTGCATGAGAACAATATTTGGCAGGAAAAGGGCCCACAGCACCAAGGGAACGCTGCAGTGGCTCACTGTCAGCGCAGACCGGGCCAAGAACAGGAAGGTGGAGCGCCACCAGCCCTAACCAACGTCTACGTTTCCCTTCTTAGCGCTCTGCTCACAGCCACAGGTACACACGTGATGTGTACAGAGAACACACACTTCACCGGCACATGGATCACTACATCTCTCAAAGGCAAAATAGTTTCTCACGAGTTTGCATTCCATCACACTTAAAATTTCAAAGTAACACAACTTAAAATTTTAAAGTAACACTATAAAGATTGGAGGCAGGAAGGGAGATGATGAAAAATGTCCAATATCTTACTTTTAACTGTTTTCATCTTAAGCATCGCAACCAAAATAGAGAGGGTGTCTATAAAATTTTTCAAGTATGCAATTACTTAAGATGTTGATCTCTTTAACCATCCTGAAATTAATAAGCTGCCCATAACTGAAACATTTGTGACATTCTATATGTAATACCTCTGCTGTGCTTTGCTTCATTGAAGACACCTATTTATATCTTCATTTAAACGTCTGTTAATCAACAGCAGTCATTTAATTTGGAATGATCTTTTTTGGAACCCATTCTGTCAGGCAAACATGGGACAGGGAAAACAGATACAGGGAAAAAGGAAAACATAACAACGAAATTAGTTGCACCTACGGTGTAGCCAGTATGAATCACTATTCAAGAACATAATTCAGTAAAATTCTTTAAAATTCATCTTAAATGAATAATGCCCATGGTTCCATTTCTTTGCTCACAAACTTGGGTTCGTTTTCCCACTGACACTAACCCAGCATTTCCTTCTACCTGGCATTGCTCAGAGAGTTAGGTAAATTATCTCGTATATGCAGGCAGTCACCCTGGAAGTTATCTCCTTGCCGGGCAGAGGCTAAGTGTAGGCTTCATGAGGCCAGGGGTCATTTCTACTTTAGTCCTCACATCCCACACCTCCTAGCGAAGGGCTCAGCGCACGGAAGCACTCAAAAAGTGTGAACCAATAATTAGGTTTTCCAAAATGGTCTCCCCTATAGAATGTGGATTTTGTTGATGCTCACAGTATGCTGAAAATAGAACAGCTCTTTCACAATCTTGCTCCAAGCCGCACTTCGGTACTGGGGTCACTCCCTGCACCCTAACCCTCCGGTGTGGGTGTCCCTGTCCTCACCACACTCTCCCCTCGCCAGCTGTTCTCTCTCATGCCCACTCTACCCTTGGCCTCCTCCTCTAGCGCCTTTCCCAGGCACTCCATGCGTCCTACAAGAACAGGACAGGTGCCCAGAAAAGTGCTTCCTCAGTTGTTGGCAGACTCTCTAGGCCTAGTGTAACATGATCGCTGCAGCCACGTTTACTGAACAAACACATGTGCATAAGGCCACCGTGAAGGCCACTTCTACCCCTCTTTACAGTCAGAGCACTGTGTTCTGGGAGATCCAAACACAGACCTGGAACTAGGCAGGACAGCGTGTGCCTGTAATCCCAGCTACTCTAGAGACCGACGTAGGAGGACCTGTGGAACCCAGGAGTTCAAGGCCAGCATGGGCAACAGCGTGAGATCTGTGGAAGGAGAAAGAAACGCGGGAGGGAAGGAAAACTAAAACTGCAGTTTGCCCACAAAGGCCTCCCAACAATTACATAATAAAACTGAATATTTAAATTATTTTCTTTGGAGGAAATCGCTTTGTATCCAAAATCCAAAATAACAAGTGTTTTGAGGAATAGAGGCTGAGTGTAGCTTACAGGTAAAGCGGTTCTCTAGCATGTGGGGTTAACTGCTTACAGCCTATTTTGGCCGTAATCATTAGGACTGTCCCCCATGCCCAAGCCCCTGGATTCAGTCTCCAATACCAACCCACCAATCAGTGAAGAATAGGATGATTTGGGGTTTGGTTTTTCCTTCTATTCTTTTCCCTCAATCTGTATTCTTTTTCCTAGTTTGCTAAACAGAGGGAAATTCTAACACTTTCATAATTCTAAAAATGCAATAACACCAAGCTTAATTCCAACAAGTTAAAAGTTAACTTTGCTAGTAAAAAGAGCCACAAAAGGAAAAATCAATAAAATATATACGGGCCAGCCAAAAAGTAGCCATCACTTCCTGCTTCTTGTCCTTGCAACTCACTGGAATCTGAGAGTCCCCACAAAAGCAATAGGCCCTTCAAAGAGAAATTGAGAAGTATCCTTTTACAAGCAGCACTGCACGACACTGTATGAAGAAGAAAAAGAGCCATAAGACAGCTCTGGCAGCCACAAAAGAAAGCAAGCTATAGAAGAAAGCATGAGCAAAAAATTTAATTTTCATGACATAATCTTTCTAGGAAAATGAAATGCTAATTAGACAACATAGGTGCCTATCTTTTAAAAGATACTCATTTTTCTAATTTCCAAACCATGAAATGTCTTTTAATTGTACACGCTTGGATTATCAATGGGTTTTGCAATATATACACCATGTCTCCCTTGATTTAAGACCTTCTAATAAGTAAAATAATATTTGACTATTACTCTAGTTAACTTTAAAAAAAAAACAAACTTTAAACTTACCTCCCCAAATCCATTGAAATCATAATTCTTTGGCATAATTATTACTACTTCACAAAAATTTCTGTAAGATTTCCAATTTTTCTTTAACATTCCAGATTCTCGCTATGGGTATGTCCCAAGACATATACTAAAATCTGAAAGAAAATTCAGATGCTTTTTAAGTTTTAAATCTGTATAAGACACAGGAAATTAAGACATTTTCCAAAAGTTAATCTTTCTTAGACTTTCCCTGTGGCATCTCGACCCCTGCCTTCCTTTTTATTCACGTCTGCCTGGGCCAATGTGCCAGTCCGGGTTATGTAAAGTCTTATTTTCTGAGCCATGTAATTCAACCAAGACCTGGAAATTTCAAAAACGTTAATTACTACAACCTTTATCTTTGTAAGTTATCTTTGACTATGGCTCAATACTGCAAATAAGGAGAGCTTTGAAGGGGCCAATTAAGGATTGAAAATAGCACCTAGACATGATTTTGCTTTTTTGCTTAAGTTTGTGCAGGTTGGAAAACATGGAAAAATTAAAACCTGAATGCAGAAGTTTTCCAGGAATGGCATCATGCAGAGGGTGACATCATCTCAAGAAACCGACTTAGGATGCAGCTTATAATTGTATCATGCTTTGGATTTTTCAAAACATTTTTACAAAACGTATGTCTCTTCACTGCCTCAAAATTGCCCTGTGATATATGGAGATTATTTTTTAGCCCTATTCTGGACTCAACTGCACCCTTCCCTCATCCCCTCCCAAAACTCCTATTTTAAAGCCCTCAACACCAATGTGACATTTGGAGATGGAGCCTTTGAGGATGCAGCTAAGGTTAAATAAGGCCATGAGGGTGGAATCCCATGCGATGCATGTCCTTAAGACGGACACACCAGATGGATTAATCTCTCTTTCCCCCTTCCCCATTCCCTCCCCCTCCCCCTTCCCTGTCTACCTGACAGGAGGTGAAGGCAACTTTCTACAGACTAGGAAAAGAGCCCTCACCAGAAACCAACCCTGCTGGACATTAATCCCGGGTACCCAGCACCCAGGACAGTGAGAAAATAAATGTCTGCAGTTTACAGCCATCCAGCCTGTGGCGCTTTGTGATGACAGCCCAAGCCTAAGTGAATCAATACAAGCACTACTTTTGTTTTAGATACTTAACGTGAGACATTAAAAAACAATCCCGTTACCAACACTTTAAAACGGGGCGGGTTCCCTGTGTAATGAAATTCTTAGGTGACACCTGAGGGCGCAGCGGGTCCGGCTCTGCTGGGGAAGCACTGCTATAACCTTCCAATAAGACGATACAGGTCACTCAACACTAAGGAGCAGAGTTACCTAGTAGCAGGTATCACCACCATCTAAAGCAATTTTAAACTCTCCGGATTTTCTTGCAAGGGAGAACTTCATAGAAAGAATATACAAAATTAGTTAAAAGTCTAAAAATGACTGCCTCTGTCTTGATTCTACACACACTTACCAGGCACTTGCGGGGCACCAAGCACTGTGCCATGCACCAGCCACCCTGTGTTGGAAGGGCGCGGTAGTCCCGGTAGTCCCGGCTCTGCTGTGGCACCCGTCCTAGGAAAGGTTCTATTTTCCTAGACTGAGAACTGGACGGAAAGGCAACCCTTCTGAAAAAGAAGGAGAAAAACAGGCAGTTCTTTTGTTTTCAAAACATGCTAGGCTGTATCTTCATGAAGTCCTATCTTGGAGAAAGAAAGCTCCTAATGCAGCGACTGAAGCAGACTAACAGGGTAGCGGGGTAGACCAAGGTCAGGGAAGAGGAGCGAATCTTTGAGCCAGCACTGACGGGGAAGGGGCAAAGGGCCTTTCAGGCAGAAATGTAAAGTGCATGGGGTAGTGACGAGAAGCCACCTGAGGTCCCCACTATCACTAAGCCAGAAACATCCTCACAGTCCTCGCAAAAGGTTTTATACTTTACCCTAAAGACAGTAAGGAGCCATTGACAGATTTTAAGAGAGTATGGCATACTCAAATGTGCATTTCAGGAATGGCTGTGCGAGAAATCATACGGACAACAGCCTGAGGGGAAGGAGGGGCGATATGTTAGCCCTTGAGAACAGTCAAGAAGCTATCCAGAAACCCGAGGAAGGGATGGGGACACATTCTAAACAAGCGACAAGAAAGAAAGTGCCATGCTGTTGTGCATTCTCAGAGATAACAAAAAAATAAATTTACAATTTCATGGATGATAGCAGCCTCCACAAAGTTAGAGGGGTCAAGACATTTATGCATATGAAATGTTAATTAAAGCCAAAATATAGAAGAGGAGGCGTGAAACAAGTGGTAAAAATGACAGCCCAAACATGACAGTAATTCAGAGATAAGGAAGACTGTCGTGGCTGGTGTTTTCCGGGGTGCGTCTAAGATCAGGATGTCATTTACCGGTAGTGTGAAACCATCCTAAACAAGAGGACTGACGCATGCAAAAGTCCAAACTGAACAAGCAGCCGGGTCTCAAAGAAACAGGCAGTGCCAATGAGCAGTGAAAGATAAGGCAGGAAATAATTTAGGAGCAATTGTGGGGAGTCCTCAGAATCAGAATTAAGAGGGTTAGGAGATTAGACTTTATCCTGCTCAAAGTAGAAGTCCAGGAAGGTTTTGTAGTGGGTCATAATTAGGGTCTTGATGAAAGGGATATTTCAGAAAGACTCATCTGGTGATGTCGTTTACCATACAATGGAAGGACCAGAAAGAGCCCGGAAGGCGACCGGGCCAATTAGGGGCTGCAGGAGAAACTCAGGCCAGCGAAGGGTCTGAACACAGCGGAGCTGAAAAGATAGGACCAGGCAGAAAGGAGCTTACAAAGAAGGATCTTCAGAAAACATTTTCTGTCCTAATCTGTCTCCAAAAAGAAGTGGGATTATGGTGGCACTTTCCAAAGCTCCCCTCTGGACAATGCCATTTTAAACCACAGCTCTTGTTCCTGCTATGCACGAGTAATTACTAGTCTGGGATGGATTTGTTTCCTTAAGTGACTATGGCTAAAAAAAATTGAGGATAAAAAGAACAATTCAAGCCTTTGAAGTTCTGCCCTACATGGAAAAATAAAGCAAATCCAGGTGGACGGGGAACCACAAGTTGGAAAGAAAGCACCAAGAGCTAAGTTTTCATACATTCTTCTCACGAAAGTGTATTCCTTATAGAAATCCCTTCCCCCAGGAGGGAGCTAATTAAATGGAGTAGGTCAAAGTATTCGAAAAGGAAAAAAGTCCTTTCATATGTGTGTTAGGTGTTAGAAGAAAACTATGTGCTATAGCCCTATCATTTTCCTTGACGTAGCTAATCTATGTCTTTAAAGATAATGCTGCCAACTCACTACTGCCTGGGAATGAGAGGGAGTTTAGGGTTGCGATGATTCAGAGGTGAGGTATGATGTATGAAAGCCACTTGGAGATTCACTCTGTGAAAACACAAGCCTTCAAGGATTTCCATCTCACCCACTGGATCATAATTAATCATCTCTGTTAACAAAAATATCATCGTGTTCTCCTTTCAAACTGCTTAGTACAGTGCCTTTGACTATTCAAATTCAGAAACTTTCACATAAACTTTTATTAGTTATAAAAGTTGCATTTTTTGTATGAGGAGGAAAATTAACCAATAATCTATCTCCATACTGAATGACTTTGTCATTTCTACCTTTCTCTCCCTTAAAAAAAAATAAATAATAAATAAATAAAACTTTTTTATGTTTGCTGAAGATGGAAACCCCTCTGTCAGTTGTTGGGACACACATAAGACCTAATTGCCTCCTCCACGATAATTTTGCCACCGATTTACAATTAGCATGCATCTCTCATGCATGAGTGGACCCAATTACATAACAAATTTTGCCTGTGGGGATTTCTCTTGACTGCTTGTCTTCTGTCCACCGTACAACTCAATTTCACACTGTCAGCAGCCTGAACGTGGTAACAGTCAGTCTCTGTCAAAGTGATTTATTTAAATTACAAACAGAGACCAAATCCCTAGATAATCATCCTTAGCCTCACATGCTCACCCTTACATTCAACCTAACTTGCAATCAAATCTTTTAATAGTCCATAGACACAGTATTCAATTATCAGGCAATGCTGAGTTCCAATAATCTAATATTTTTTAAGCTAACTCACAAAATCTCAGGGAACTGAATTAGCAGCATCCATGTAAGCCTATTAATGAGTATACAATTTATTTTACATTCTAATAAATCAATGGAAAATTATGTGGTTGTATCCAAAAAAAAATTACATGTGAATATCAAATTACAGTGAGACTTTTTTCCCCTATGATCTCAAAAAAAGATTCCAATCTTAGCTTTTCTTGTAAAACAAGTAAGATTTTCTTATGACTGGGTATGCTGAATTGTAAGTGGGAGCAAAAGAAGCCCAGATATTTGGAAAAAAAAGAACACATAACCAAAATTATAACTACTGACACAGCAAAGCAAAGAGTAGAAAGCTGGTACAAGTACAATCAGCTGCAGGCCAATAATCTACAACCGGAAGACACGGGCACACAACGCTTCCTGTGTGTCAGGGACAGGCTCAACTCCTGACATCAAATAATGGTGCACTTACTATTTCAGTCAGTCTGTAAAATGCATGATTTTCTCATCGGCTTTTTTTTTCCTCCCTCTTCATGTGACATTTCTCTTCCCCCTGAAATAAATTAGCAAATAAATACCTAGTTTTTATCTACAGCACAAAGCCTGTAAAAGTCTCTTGGGGTCTGACTTTCCCATTTTATTTCACAATTTATCCCCAGACTGTCTGAGCTAATTGAAAGTGCAGCTCTTATGAGTGTGCAAACAGGCAGAAGGCAACGCATCAATAATCTCCTGCCGCTTAGAGGAGTCTCTCGGAGGCCGGGCGGATGCTGCTTTACCATCCTGCTGTTGGGACCGTGAATGCCCTAGCGATGAACCTGAGGGTAGGTAGCAAGCTCCCGAATCTAGAAGGAGCCTTCACAATGACCCACACAGGCCAGAACTATCGTGATGAAAGACAAAGGGTCTTTTTAATACCCAAGGGCATAGTATTCCTCAATTCCTGTCTGTATATTGTCCTTTCAAAACATATTCCTAAAGTATTGTTAAAAGAAATGCAAAGATGTGTAAGAAAGCCTGGGCCACTTCTGAATTTATGCCCTAGAGTCTGGGGGCAAGGAGGGAGAAAGGGCAATTAAGGACTTCATTGTGAAAGTCTTAAGGCACTCTGGCCTGGGTCAGCACTGTCCACAAAGGCTGCTTTCTGCCAGGGAGAGACCTGAAGCAGACTCGGCCCTCTGAACATTATCCGCAGTTAAATAGCTCAGCTGGCTGGGCCAGCTTCTCGTAAAGCCTGTCTCCAAACCCATTACTCAGTTTCATAAACAACCAAACCCAGCTGAACATTAATTTACAGAATGAAATGAAGGTATCTTCTGGAATGTCACGGGGGGGTGGGTCTCTTTATTTTAGAAGCTAAGTTCTGTTTGTTTCCAACCATCACATAAATTCTAAATCCTGCCTTTTTCGTTGTTCTTCCTGCAGTGATACTGGATAACATAGCAGAAGAATTTTAAATTGCATTATTTAATAAATCTCCTGTGTTCAATATGTTGTCATTACAGGGACCAAAAGAAAGGAGGTGAAGCTAATCCACTCTCACCTCTTTTATTACACACAATTTGAAATTTATAGTTGCACTTTATCCCACACCTCAGTAACATATGCAGGCAGAGTGGGCATTTCCAAATGACTTCAAATCCTAGACAAATGAACATGAGTGGCTGAAAAAAATTTTCATAACATTGACACAGACACAAGCAATCAAAAATGTCCATTCATCCATAACATATTACCCAAAACACCTAGGAGTTCTCATTAAATTCACTGCTTTATGTCTTTATACCTTCTTCAGTCTAAGGGGGTAAATGACAGCTTTAAAAGAGCCACAAATGATTCAAGGACAAAATAAACTAAAAACAAGAACACAGAGCAAAGAGGAAAATGAAAACTGTGGGTAGGTAATCAACCACCTCGTGAACGTCCAGTTCTAATGCACTCACCTCCCTTATGATGCTCCAGATGAATCAGCCCCACCCACCCTCCCCAGCAGGAAAGTCCTGGGGTCTTCCCAGGCTAAACATTTTCTCACCTTCCTCCTCTCAAAACAGACACAATCTAGACCACTGCCAAAAATACTGTCTGGGTACTGTTCCCTGGGTTTAAGCAAAAGCGGTGTTGGAAATGGACTAACCAAAGTTCTACTTTTCAGATCAACCCAAATTTCTTACAGAAAGACATACTTGAGTAATATGGAAAACCCTGTTAGGTAATGGAAAAAGGCCATGTAATTGTGGTACTATAAGTGAAGAATAAATTCACCAGATCCCAGAGTAGTTAACAGCCTACCTTATTCAGGAGTAGGTCTCTAAGAGTTATATTGAAAAATCTATATTTTTTACCGCTACCCAGACATTAATAGGCCTCATCATGGCTAAAAGAACTACTTATAAAACTCCTGTGGTTGCTAACATCCAGACACTGCAGAAAGATTTTTTAAAAGATGATATCTGAATTATATGCTTTTTACAGATTTAACACAATCCCAATCAAAATGCCAACAGCATTCTCCACAGAACTGGAGAAAATCTTCCTAAAATTCATATGGATCCAGAATAGCAAAACCCTGGGTAAAAAGAACAAGACAGGAGGCATCAAAACCCCAGACCTGAAGTTAGTGATAAAAGCTGCATGGTACTGGCACAAAAGTGGACATAAGGATCAACGGAACAGGACAGAAAATGTGCAAACAACCCCAGATACATTCGACTATCTGATTTTTGACAAAGGGCCCAAAAACATACACTGGAGGAAAGACTGTCTCTTGAATAAATGGTCCTGGGAAAACTGGCTATACACAGGCAGAAGACTGAATCTAGACCCATATCTCTCACCATGTACTAAACTGAAATCACAATGGATCAAGGAATTAAATGTTAAAACGGAAACACAATCTACTGGAAGATAACGAAGGTAAAACTCTTAAAGTTACAGCCATAGGATTTTCTGCATAGAACCCCAGTTGTACAGGAATAGTAGCAAGAATCAGCAAACAGGATCATCTCAAATTCAAAATCTCTGCACAGCAAAGGAAACAACCAACAGAGTGAAGAGACAGCCTACAGAATGGGAAAAACTTTCTGCCAGCTATTACTCACAGACAGAGGATTCATATCTCCAATATACAAAGAACTCAAAAAAATCAGACCCCCGCCAAATAAAAGTCACAATCAAAAAGTGGGCAAGTGAAGTGAACACACACACATCTCAGAAGAAGTACAAATGGCCAATAAATACATGAAAAAATGTTCAACATCACTGGCCATTAGAGAAATGCAAATTACAACAACACTGAGATTCCATCTTTTCCCAGAAAGAATGGTCATCATCAAAACATCAAATAATAGCAATCGTTGGTGAGGCTGTGAGGAAAAAGGGAGCCTTCTACATAGTTGGTGGGAATATAAACTGGTACAACCCTATGGAGATCAGTAGAGAGTCCTCAAAAAAATGAAACTAGAAATTCCATTCAACCTAGCTTTTCCCCTTCTAGTTATCTTCCCAGAAGAGTGAAATTATTATATTATAGTGATCCATGCATAGCCATGTTCACAGCAGCCCAGTTCATTCTGGCTACATCTCAGAAGCGGCCTATATGTGCATCAGCAGATGAATGGAAAAGGACAGTGTGGTAATTACACACAATGGTGCACTACTCTGCCACAAAGGATAAACTTGAATCATTCAAAACTAGATGTACCTTAAGACTATTCTGTTAAACGAAATAAATCGGACACACGAGCTTAAATATCACATGGTTTCTCTTATTTGAGAAACCCAGAATATAAATAAAGAGCAAAATAAAAGATAGACAGTAGGAAGTAGAGAGACAGGTCTTTCTCCAATGGGAAGGAAGGTCAAGACATGGAAGGAGGGTGTGAGAGGAGAAGGGAAAGGGATAAAAAAGAATTCAGATGTGCCATATACACATATCAGCTCCACGCAGGGAACGTAAGTATTAGGTACTGCAAATATATACTAAAAATATTTTAATTGTATGTTTTTAAATCCAGCATTGTCTAAATTACAGGCTTAATCTAATTGGTATTTGATATATACTGCTATGTATATGATATAGGTAGATTAATACATACCTGTGTTACAGGATGGCTTTGCATAATTAAGAACAGATCTGCAAACGACCTCTGATATCAAATAATATGTACGTTCCTGCTAATGATAAAGGTGGGTGAAATGATCAGTTCTTTTCTAATTAAATACGAATGTTGACTTAATTTGGATTTAAATTAAAAAGCTTACCTGTGAATCAACCGTAGTCCTTAAGGTAACTGTGGCATGGAAGTCTTAAGTTGAAAACATTAGCTCTTTTTGAAATAAATTTCTGTGGTAGTTGAAGATTTGTGATATAACTTTGTTTCAGCAGCATTATTTTTATTTTTTAATATACTCAAAAACAATTCAAAGAAGTAAATGTTACTGACTGCAACTGCTAGTGGAATACGTCTCTAATTTGCATTCTGAAAAGCAAACCTAGGTTTTTGATTTGAGGGAAGGATAAAGAAGAAGAAAAATGAGGGTAATGTTCTTCGCTGTTCATGATAAGTAAGCTGTTAGAATGTGGCAGAAAAAGACATCAATGTCACGAATCTGGAAAATTCCACGCTTTCTCTTCGAAGGAAAAAGTCCTTCTGAACACAAAATATACACTTACAGAATAGCAGATAATGCTTAGGCAACAGGGTAAAAAGGAAAAGGAAATGTGTATTCTGCCTTCTCCTATTCCACATACTTTTTTAAACATCAAACACGCCTGTTTTTAAACTTCTGACAAGTAAACTTTTTCTCAAATTATATAACAATTTTGCCTGAAAATGTGATACCTGATCTATACCTATATACACATGTATCTCATGATGATGCCCAAACACCAGGAGTACAAATCAATCTGCTAATTAAACGCTGCCTAGAAATCAAGGGCACATCACACAACTTTACATATACAAATGTTAGAGTCTGTATAAGTGACACACAAAACACACTTCTCAAGCATAACAGTGTTGCGTGTTTGCTCATAATACTATATCACACAGCTGTTGATTTTCATTTGTATTTCTTCTTGGATATCTAATATTGATCTGATTTTTGAAGAAAAATACATTTTGACGCACTTCATACAATATTTTGGAAATAACACAACCACACATGAGTACAAAAATTAAGAATGATCTGTTTATCCACCTTTGATAAGTACTAAACTGCAATCTAGTCATGCTCCCCCCTGCATTAAGTGTATTGCTACATTTTAGGTATGCAGTACAGTTACATTCATCATTGGGATCTTGTACCTTTACATGCTTACCTTCTGCTAGTTCCAATTTTCTTTTTAAAGGAAAATACATTACTGAACAAGACATGGATTTCAAGTCCAAAGTAACTACAGGTACAGATGTTTATTTCAAAAATTAGATGTAATAGATGATTCAACAAACATGTCATTTAAAGTATTAAACTGCATATACACATAATTAGGAACTATGAGATTTTTTAAGGTACCTAACTTTCATTTATATTTTTATGCTTATTCACACACACACAAAAAAAACTATCAGTTTTTTTAACTTAATTCTGAAAATCTTATTTTGCAAAGATTCAAAGGTGAGAGCCATTCCAAATAAGAGGACACCACCATTTGCAGTAACTGATGCATCATTTGCAGGTCTGGGTAACTGATGGACCCAGCACAGTGAGGACGCTGAGCACCGTGCCCAGCCCCAGGTTCCCCCAGGGACACGTGACGGGGTGATATGCATCATTTGCAGGTCTGGGTAACTGATGGACCCAGCACAGTGAGGACGCTGAGCACCGTGCATTTCACAGCAAGCTACCCAGCCCGAGGTTCCCCCAGGGACACGTGACGGGGTGTCCATGTCGCCAAGGAAACGGCACCTACATTACTGATTTGCTCCTGTGTCCTCTTCAGCCTCTGCAGTTCTGGAGTGTCCGTAACGATGCTGAAGCCTCTCCCTTTGCTCTCTTCAAAATCCCTTTTGTACTTGACCTAACAAGGAGGAGGAAAATAAAATGAAAAACAAAAGTAAACAGAGGAATCCAAATCCCACTCAGGACAGGCGGGGACCACTGTTCCCACAAACAGCTCCCAGCAGGAAGCATCCTCAAAGACCACAGGGCCCAAGCCAGCCCACCACCCCCCCACACACACACACATACCCGCTAGTGGCCCAGCAATTCTACCTACTGTGTGACCTCAGGCAAGTCACTTCCCCCCTCTGTGCCTCCAGGGTCTTAGCTGTCAGATGGTGACAACAACCTCAATTTAACTGGTGCAGGGATAGGATCGGGTGACTCGATGCACATACACGCTGACAGCAACAAGTCATACTGGATAGACTATAATTATACTCATCACAAACACTATTCCTAAAGAAGACCGTGGAAGAGGGGAGTTCATCCACCTGCACTCGGGCCTGTCCCGCAGGTGAGAAAGCATCATTTTGAGCCTGAAGTGCCCAATGGAGGAGGGACACACAAACAACAGCTGCGCTGCCGCGATCTTCTCAGTCCGGGTCACGTCTGGACTTGACCACAAAATGCCGCACTGCCAGGCGTCAAGGACGCAGACGCTGGTGCGAATATGTATAAAGCAGGCCACCCCGCACCATTCAAAAGCGTTCTGCGCGCCGAAGAACCCAAGACGCGGTGTTCGATCTTTAAATATATTTCCTTTCTAACTATAACCCGGTGAGGCTGAAGGTCACTGTTGCCAGAGCACTGATAACTTCACCAGTCCCACTGCCTGCCCAGCCATGGAAACAGCACTTACCGCCAGGGCCCCTAAGTACTCTGTTTGGAATGATTGCAGTGGCCACATCGCTTTGTTCTTATTGTAAACCCACACGCAGGAAATACGCAAACACATTTCGAAATCCCGTGTGACTTCCATTTTACATTCAGAATTTTAAGCCTCGAATTAAAACTGAAATTACAGAAGCTTATACAAATAGGATTCTGGAAGTAGATCCTGTCTGTGTGTGAAAAGTTCCAGTAGTTGAGCAAGGAATGCATGTTTTTCTTGGGTCACTTCTGTATTGAAATATGCAATTCTCCCCAGCCTCATTATCCTGGAGCTACTGCAAGATTTTCTTCTCCCAGATGAGATGAAAAAAGGAAAACAAAAATTCCCGATGACAACAAATACAAAGATCTACCCAATTCTTAATCACTTTATCTAATTTTCTCCCCCTACTTCCACTGAAATTTATAAAAATACTAAACCTCTTACATTATTCTCATAAATAAAAGATCCAATAAATTGCAATATTTTGATTCCAGAGAAAAAGCTGAGTGCGTTTATCCTTCTAACCCTCCATCCCCCAGCATGTGTGAAGACGCTCACACTGGCGCATTTGCGGTGTTTTATGCCTAACTAAGCGGGGAAGCCATTTAGCTTTGTGGGAGTAAGCACCAGGGTGCAGAGCAGTAAAATAATAAAAGTAAGAAAGATGACAAGGTTAGGCTGGCAGCAGGCAAGAAGAAATATCACTCAGCTAAATTCTAATGCCCTAACACTGGTGTTCACAGAAAGCACAATTGTATATTCTGATATGTTTACAGCAATTTACCTAGAAATAACCAAAAAAGAAAACACATTAACTTCCAAAATTATGGTTTGGAGTTATTTCCATTTAACAATCCTCTCCACATTCACAAGACACACAAGAATCACTGGATTTTGGCGTGCCTAGTTGAGGGCCTGGTTTAGAAGAGTGCACGCAGCTCTGTACGTGGTTTGCAGCATTTGAAAGGGTGTTCATTCCTTTGTAATGGCGTGGTACACAGCCATACCCTCTTCTGACACTCTCAACACCAGCTCGAGCGTCGGGGTTTCTTTACTGTGCACCTTGGGGCCCTTGGTCTGCTCTCTCACATCTCAGCCACTTGCAGCCTGACCCTATCGCGTGCCTGGCTCAAGGGAGCTGCTTGATAAAATGTTTCATGAAGGAGAGAGGGGAGAAAGACAAAAAGGAGGAACTGAAGCAGAGAGGTCAGAGAGGAACGTGCTGTAAGGAACCAGAAACCAGCTCCGTTTGGTGGGGGATGGGAGGAGGTTAAGAGCAAGGAGACCAATCTACAACAGAGCCCTAGATCACACCCTGGAAGAAACGGCCAGCAAGCACGCTCTGGAAAATTCCCTTACTCAACCTTACTTCTCTCAGAAACCCCTGCTTCTTCCCAAGCAACAATGTCTTTTCTTCCCTTGTGCTCAGCCTTAGATATAAAATTGTCATCTCTGGTCTCACATCTATCTTGTTTCTCTCTAAAAGTGTTTCACAGTGATTCCACGAAAAGCAATGGCAGTCATATAGGAATGTCATTCTCCAGAATATTCCCCCTGAAGGTTCGCTTATTCAAGCTTTTGTTCTTCGGGAAAATATTTACTGAGCGCCTAATGCTTTAATACATCAAGTGCACTCCACGTGCAGGCAACAAAGAGTCAAGATCCCTGCTCACAGATCTTGGGTTACAGCGCAAGGGATGGTAAAGGCACAGTGCAAACTAGTCTGGAAAACAGCATGGTAGTGAAAAGCATTAAGAGAAAAATGGTACAAGACAGTGGCTGTGTGGGACATGAAGTCACTGTAGAAGTGTCCCCAGAGCTACAGCACATGCTAACTTGGGTTCTAACAGGCTCTCTCCGGCCACCAGTACAAACCCACTGGAAAGGTCACGACCGAAGCCAGGAGCCCAGGCAACAGGCACTGTGGGAACTTCTTCTTTCCCATTTGCTTTCTCTTAGAGAACAGTCCTGGAACCGCCCCCAACTTCAGGACCCTTGCTTCCTGTGAGAAGGGGACAGGAAGGGAAAAGGGGAGAGAGGACAGAGCTAAGAGACACCAATCTGAGTTCAGAAAATGTGTACAATATCTGGGCAGTTACGCAGCATTTATTTCCAAGTCTATACCTTCAAGACCAAATGAAGACACTTTGAAAATGCACTCAAATCCAAATGTCAGCAATTCACAAAATGAGCAAATGGATTTGCCATATGAGTCTTCAAAAGTAACTTAAAACGTTATTTATTTCAAATCCTGAATGCTACACAATATCGACCTTCTATGGGTGTGTGTGCACGCGCACACCAACACTCTATGTATGAATATGTGCACATACTGGTGGACAAGTGTGTGCAGGTATCTGTAGATATCTGTACAATGCACAGTTACACATATTCATCTCCTGCCCAGAATTAAACAAAAACCATGAGTGCGAGAACAGACAAAAATAAGACAGCCAAGAATGCAGGTGATCAGCCAAGGGCAAGTGATCTAGCCAGTGGCTATACCTCTGCAGAAAGTCACTCCAAGTTTCCTCCTTTGTAATGACACTGTTTAATTACACCAATAAACAAAGACTTAAAGCAAAAAGGAAAAAAAAA
>NW_022900949.1:22373012-22374214 GCF_012274545.1 Fukomys damarensis | reverse complement strand
GGATTTCTTCTTTTTTTTTTTTTTTTTTGGTACCGGGGATCAAACTCAGGACCTTGTGCTTGAGAGGCAGGTGGCAGAACCACCGAGCTAAATCCCCGGCCCAATTCATCTCATTTTTCCCCCAAAGGGAGATTGTGAGGGTCACAGTATTTTTAAAGTGCATGCAAAACTCGCAGTTTGATCTGTGGAATTTAGTGCTCAGTTATGGACCATCTTGAACAGGTCAGACCATTCTAAGATACTAAAGAAAGTGGACCACACGCTTCTCTTTGCCTCTCTCATTTTGCTTGGTGCTAGTAAAGGTTTAACTATTTCATGATGGTGACAATCCACTTTTGTATTTTTAAATCAAAAATGTAGAAAAGTGGTTAATCTCACAATGCTAGATGCGAAGTGAACACTATGAAGAAAATCTGATTAAAGGTGAAGTTAATTTTAACAAGTGTTAAGTTAAAGAAATGAACTCAATAGTAAATTCGCTTTTTTATAAATTAATCTCATAATTTGTAAATTTATGGTTCAGTAAGTAAAATTAAAATTATAATTACCTTTTTAATATAATTAAGAAGCATTAAAAATAATCTCCATAGATTTTTAAGCATTAAATTAGCCTTTCATCAAATTTGTAGAGGTACTTAGAGATATTTACAGATTTGTCAAGTTTCCATATATTCTCACAACCCAACTTTATCAGATTTGGAGTTCTTTTACTTTAAAAAATAAATTAAATCTATACTTTACTCTACTTTCGCTAATACATAATAAAGCATACTTTAAGTTCTCCATCAGCTACAGTAATTAAAAATCACACCAAGGACACTCAAGTGTAGCTTAGAAGTTAACAGCACAGGCTCAGGTGTTACAGAAATTCATCCTGAGCCCTGGCTTCATCTTTCATGAGCTGTGTGACCTTAAGCCACTTCCTCGATCTCTTGGAGCCTCAGGTTGTTTTGGTGTACAAAATAAGCATAATTGTAGTACAATACTGATAGCGCTTCTGTTAGAATTTAATGATGGCAATGATGCCTGATGCCCACTGAGGGTCCACTTACTCCAAGCACTGTACCGAGCCCTTTAGGGTTGACGGGAGCAGAGCCAGCACCAGAAGCCCCAGTGGGTAAGAGGTGCTCTGGCTTCCTATACGCCTGGCCTACTCACTCAAGGACAGCAACAAGTGTCTAGAGAACACATGAAGCACACTG
>NW_022900949.1:22348778-22372447 GCF_012274545.1 Fukomys damarensis | reverse complement strand
AAAAAAAAACACACAAATTGAAAGTGCAAAAGGGTGCTATAAAAGAAATTCCAAACATAGATTAAAGAGCAAAATAAAAGATCATAGGAAGTAGGGAGACAGATCATTTGCAAATGGGAAGGGGACCAAGAGATGTGGAGAGAGGGGATGAAGGGGAGGAGGGGAAGACATGTTACGTACACAGACCAACCCCCGCAATGGATGTAGTCATTATGTACTCTGAACATGGGCTAATGGAAGTAAAAATTGAAAAAAACACCATTAGAAAAAAGAGGAAGAGGAACAGAAGTTCAAGGGGATCCCTGGGGTCTATCTCCAGGTGCCAGAGCAGCTAAGAAGCATCCAGGGCAGATGGAGAACGGTAGTCCTAAAATGGCTTGTCAGAAAATGTTTAATGAAAGTCAAACACCTGCAGATGCACTTATTACTGATTTGTGTTAGTCTACTATTTCATACACTTCTGATACAATGAAATCAATGACCAATTGCACTATCTTCTATGGCATGAGGGATTCATCACTTTTTTTTTTTTTTTGGTACCGGGGATCAAACTCAGGACCTTGTGCTTGAGAGGCAGGTGGCAGAACCACCGAGCTAAATCCCCGGCCCAATTCATCTCATTTTTCCCCCAAAGGGAGATTGTGAGGGTCACAGTATTTTTAAAGTGCATGCAAAACTCGCAGTTTGATCTGTGGAATTTAGTGCTCAGTTATGGACCATCTTGAACAGGTCAGACCATTCTAAGATACTAAAGAAAGTGGACCACACGCTTCTCTTTGCCTCTCTCATTTTGCTTGGTGCTAGTAAAGGTTTAACTATTTCATGATGGTGACAATCCACTTTTGTATTTTTAAATCAAAAATGTAGAAAAGTGGTTAATCTCACAATGCTAGATGCGAAGTGAACACTATGAAGAAAATCTGATTAAAGGTGAAGTTAATTTTAACAAGTGTTAAGTTAAAGAAATGAACTCAATAGTAAATTTGCTTTTTTATAAATTAATCTCATAATTTGTAAATTTATCGTTCAGTAAGTAAAATTAAAATTATAATTACCTTTTTAATATAATTAAGAAGCATTAAAAATAATCTCCATAGATTTTTAAGCATTAAATTAGCCTTTCATCAAATTTGTAGAGGTACTTAGAGATATTTACAGATTTGTCAAGTTTCCATATATTCTCACAACCCAACTTTATCAGATTTGGAGTTCTTTTACTTTAAAAAATAAATTAAATCTATACTTTACTCTACTTTCGCTAACACATAATAAAGCATACTTTAATTAAGTTCTCCATCAGCTAAGGTAATTAAAAATCACACCAAGGACACTCAAGTGTAGCTTAGAAGTTAACAGCACAGGCTCAGGTGTTACAGAAATTCATCCTGAGCCCTGGCTTCATCTTTCATGAGCCTTAAGTGACCTTAATTTAACAGCACAGGCTCAGGTGTTACAGAAATTCATCCTGAGCCCTGGCTTCATCTTTCATGAGCTGTGTGACCTTAAGCCACTTCCTCGATCTCTTGGAGCCTCAGGTTGTTTTGGTGTACAAAATAAGCATAATTGTAGTACAATACTGATAGCGCTTCTGTTAGAATTTAATGATGGCAATGATGCCTGATGCCCACTGAGGGTCCACTTACTCCAAGCACTGTACCGAGCCCTTTAGGGTTGACGGGAGCAGAGCCAGCACCAGAAGCCCCAGTGGGTAAGAGGTGCTCTGGCTTCCTATACGCCTGGCCTACTCACTCAAGGACAGCAACAAGTGTCTAGAGAACACATGAAGCACACTGTGCCTCTGCCATGGCCACTCCCTCAGTCTTCTCTGGACTAAAACAGAACACAAACACACACAAGAAATAAAAATTAAAATGTGCTTTGTATATACTCTCTTTAGGTAAATCCTGGCAGCTATGCATTTTGGCCCACTGTACAAAGAAAGTCTGTGGAAGTCACAGAGCTAAGAAGGGACCGGTGTCCTTCTGATGTCTACCACATCCAGCAACTTCCCAGACCATTATCCACCCATTTACCTGACGATTAAAAAAAGAAGCCAAAACGAAAACATCCAAATGAACACAAGCTGTGCACTATGTCCTGTAAGAGAGCAGAGATGGAAATGGAACCAATCGAGTATTTCTTAGCATAGGGTGTCAGGAGACTCACATAGCTTAAAATTTTAGCTGATTCCTTTTTTATAAAGGATCCTGTGGTGCACAAAAGTAACAAGAATGATGACCAAACACCTCATCAGAAATGCTGTTCAGATATTTCTTTTAAAGGCAACAATTATAGAAATTTTCAATTAATAAAGATCAGGTTGCGGAGGTGCCACTGCCAAAACTGTAGTATTGAAAATATTGATCAAAGCAAAAATTATGCCTACACTGATAAAGAAAATTGCTGCCTAAAATACATAAATTTAATTTCTTTTTTCACCAACAATTTCACAAACAGAATTTAATAATTCAGACAACGTATGAATTTGGACTTCTGGATATATGTTCTCTTAATTATTAATCCTTCAGAAATAACCACTCTCGTTATATGACTGTAGCTTTTAAATATAATTTAGTTCAAACACAGAATTGACTGTTATGGAAATTATGTTCAACTAGAAGATACCAAATAGGGTTAAATGAAAGACAGAATAAAAACTGCAACAAGCACCAATCCTAAGTGCATATTTGGAATTATAAAGTATTAGAGAATGAGTAGTTTACAGTTATAAAATTAATAATTCAGGAGAAAGGCGACTTCCCAAATCCAATGAAGAAAAGAAATAAGGATAAAATGAGAATCAAGTAAATACACACAGAGATAAACTAACACAAAATAGTCATGAAAATGAAAATATCTTGTCCTTAACCTCACAATGTCATCGTGATGAAGTGAGAAATAAGGGGTTGGGGGTGCAGCTCAGTAGTAGGACAACTGCCTGGTATGCTGAAGCCCTGAGTTCGACCCCCAGACCCTATGGGGGTCTAGGGAAACAGAAATAAAGAAGGTGACCGATTCCTCAATTTTCTTACATATACGTGCTCCCTAATTAATTGATAAAGTCAATACAATTATCCCTAACATCCCTCCTACATCCGCAATGATATCATTCATCTGGTAAACACTGATTGGTGGTGGTGGTGGTGGTGGTGGTGGTGGTGGTAGCGTTTTTAGTAAGAAAACAAGCCAGGCACTGTGGCATATGCCTGTCATCCCAGCATTCAAGAGGCTGAAGCAAGAGGATCACAATGAGAGCAAGGCCAGCCTGGGCTACACGGTGAGCTCAAGGCCAGCCTATAACATAGCAAAACTCTATCTCAAGAAAACAAAACAAAAGATAAAACATACTTCTTCTACTTCTAAAAAAAATTAAATAAAACTAACAGCATGAATGTAAAAGAAATAATGCAAAACAAAAATAAATATATTATACTCAATGTGTATACAAATGATACATAAATTCATGATTTACAGTCTCACCATACACAAGGCTCAAGGATCACAGCAAGAAATTATAATAAAGAAATTTAAAATGTTATACACTTAATACAGAATCTCATTTAAAGTATAAATCTCCTAGAAATTTTTACAGGTTATTAAAAAAATCTGTATTACAGCTAGAAATATAATACCAATTCAGGTCTTCCATGAAGAAGACACTATTAAGATAAATATATTAGAAGTGTTGGAGAATCGGTTGAAGAATTATGGCTTCTTAGCTAACGGGGAAAGATTCACATGGGTTAGAAAGTCTGTTTAAAGAGTCTCTGGCATGGTGCCCCTCTGCTACATAATAGCAGCTATGATTTATTAAAGACTAAAGATACTAGACATTGTACTATGTACTTGACAAACCATCTTGCTTAATCTTCAAAATGATTCTGCAAAAGAAGCATTTTACCATTCTTCACATATGAGATATGCCATGGAACCCTACTGTTTGGTCCATCTAAAATCTCTGTCATGTTTTCAATCTGAAACACCCCACTCACAAAGCTTCCTCTATGGAAGGTTTGGTCCCCAGTGCAGCAGTGTTCACAGGTGTAGCTCTGGGAAGTGACCAGATCATGAGGGCCCTAAGTTCATCGCTGGATGAATCCATTAATGGAGTCATAATTGAACGAAACAATGGGAGAAGATGGGAGCCTTAGGAGATGTGCCCAGGTGCAGTGAGACACTGGTGAGTGTCCTCAGTGGGTATCTCATGTCCCTGTTCCTCACTCACTCTGCTTTACTCCCAGCTGCCACGAAGTAAGCACCGTGGCCCACCATGAAATCCCTGCCTGATATCTTATATCCCACAGGCCCCTAAGCAAAGGAGGCAAGTGACCATGGATGGACACCTCTGAACCAGTGAGCCAAAATAAACCTTTCCTCCTTCTGATTTGTTTATGTCAGGCATTTTGGCACAACCGAAAGCTGACAAACATAACCCCCTCCTTGGGCCTCCCTGATCTATCTGGACTTTGTCAAGAAGCTCCATTTTCTTCTAAGATTGACCCATGAATTGGGCCAGTGGCAGTCATCTGGCCTAAAACTAGTTCAAGGTAAGACTCTTGGGGGACAGGGGACTTGGGACCCAATGTGTAGCGTGAATGTCTCTCTCTGGCTACTAAAGCTCTAAGATATAAACGTTTGAAATCATCAATACCCACATTGGCCACCACGAGAAATCACAGGGGTAGACAAAAGTTCATCTGCCAAAGAGTTTTGGTCTAGTGACATCTGAGTCCTAATCCCCACCATTTCTGAGGCCCTAGAAGGCACATTCCTGCGGTCACATTCTGTTTTTCTTGTTTTGCATTGTTTTGCTTTTCTCATTGAGTTTACTGGTACTTTTTAGGTATACAGTATAGTTACATTCATCATTGGGATCTTCTACCTTTGCATCCTACTGTCCACATTTTGTATCCCACTTTCTTCAAAATAAATGTCCAAGTTCATGAGGATGGGGCTTTCTACCTCTTTGTAAGCAAGGGTCTCAACTCTTTCAGGAAAAAGGTTTGACAGCTTAGTGCCTACAGCCACTTGGTGAGTAGCAGTCAGGATTCAAACCCAGATCTGCTGTCCCTAACGCCTTTATTCTCCCACCGTTCCATGCTTCGCGATGACATTTCTAATATCTTATTTCCATACCAAAGACTGCCACGTAGATTAAAATACAGTTTTAATGAAAATACACATTTAATTAAAAAAACCTTACCCATCATTTCTTTAAAAAGATTTTAAACAACAATATAAACACAGTCTTAAATAAATTTTAATTGTTCTTATGTGTTCTATCCATTAGCCGGTATTGAATCTTTAATGGCTACACACACTAGCAATTAGATGCTCAGTAGGTGGGCACCAACTGAGTAACTAAGGTGATGACTTCAAAATGAAACTTTAAAATAATTAGTTGTAAAGTGCCAACTAGGAAATGCTTGTAGGTTAATTTGATACTTTTACTTTTAAATTAACTCTGATTTTCAACAGGAAAAATTAGATAACTATTCAAGAAAAATCCCAAAGCTTAACAGTTAACATTATAATTAGAAAAACTATCACATAAGCCTATACATTGATTAATATATTACCCTGATTGTTTTCCTTTCAAGTTTCATGTTTCATGATTGGATACGTGCTCACGGTGTGATGGGTGTGATTATATTCTTCTCTTGCCCACCTCAAAGTTGCCTTCCTTGGAAAACACTAACAAGGGTCCAGTGAGTTGACTTGTAGGTCCCTTTCCCAAAAGGACATAGGGTCTTTCTTTTCCCTTCAGAATGTTCAGAATGAACATGCAAGAAGCAATTTTTGTATTTGTAATGTGAAAATAAAGAACTGGGCTTCATAGATACAAAGAAAAGGAAGAAAGGAATGAGATCCTAAAAGTGCTGGAAAAGGGGAAAGAAACCAGTTTGAGGTTGACATGGAAGGGTTTCCACTTTTCCTAATAATTCTAATTTTGGATTGTTGTTCTGCCTGAGCCCATGCACATCCCACTCAGACATTTCCACAACCCGTGACAACACAGCTATTTGAGAAACAAGAATGGGTTGGCACTGCCAACCAGCCAGGTGGTTCCACTGTTTGGAATCCATCTGGTCTGAGTTCTCTCTCTGTCAGCACTACCACTGCATCAGTAGCAAGCGCTATTATGAGGACTACATGTGTGTGTGTGTGTGTGTGTGTGTGTGTGTGCGTGTGTGTGTGTGTGCTTGGGCTCTTTAAATAAACTCAAACAAAAGTACCCTGGATGCAAATTTGTTAGTTCTTTGAATTGCGCTTTCAGACTCTACTGAACTCATCCATGTCCAGACGAGTTATGCTTGAAAACCCACACTCATCCCATGACCTCACAAAACCAGGCAGCCCAAGACTGGAAGGATCCCCCAACTCCAGCAACGCCTTCTCGCTGTGACAACAACACTGACTGGAGCCACTACTGTCCAACCCATCACTGGCAAATAAAGAATTTGCTGCTGAGATAGCTGCCAAAGCAAATCTATATATTGAATGTGGATTGCAAAGAGATTTAAATATTAATAAAGCTCAGAGGTGCTATTTGATCAATTAAGGGGATGAGAGGAGGGCTCTTAAAAACTTGGGCCTACTTAATCGGAGACCCTACTGGCTCTTCATCCAATGGACCATATGACAAGCCAATGAGCAATATTTACTAAATCACTGCCTGAATTGCAAAACGCAATGACAAACAAGCACCACAAGGCATCAAGTCCTTACCTACAACTAAAATAAAGAAGGAGAGCTTACTAAAAATATGAGGTTGTTCGTAATCCACACATGTGAACACTGGCCTTAACAAACCTTGTCTCCTAAGACCTTAATCTCAACTGCAGCCAAGGATAAAGTTTCCAGGCCCTGATGTTTTTATCAGAATACCCAAAGCCAAATCTCCCTAAATGCCGCATCTCCCCTCCAAAGAAAGACCTCCATTGCAATGCCCTTTAGAAAGACGCCAGAAGTCACCATGTCACATTCACTTAAGAAGGGACAAATTAAGGAGGTTAAAGTACTGACCTAAAGTTAAAAAGAGAAAGAAAGTGAGGCCATGAGAGATTTTACTTTCTTCTCCCAGCAGGTCATCTGCAGTCGCCTTCTCTGCACCCATGTTTGACTTGTCAGAATTGCTGTGCTTCATCTCCACCGACATCTAAATCATTTGACAGGCACATAACCTTATCAAATTTCTAGTTATAGTACAAATAGAGGTAACAAACCATATCCACAGAAATGGATAACAGCTCACACAAAGAGCTGGGCCGGCAGGAGAGGGGGCAGCCACTGCAGGCACGCTGGCCTGGGAGGCCACAGGAAGGGAGTTGGCCGGGGAAGATAAAAGGCTCCCTCCACCAAATCTAATGGGTTCCCTGAGATCAAATCAGCCCAAAGGCTCCACACCGGGCGGGGTGAAGGAGAAATGTGAAATCAGCGGTGTCTGTCTATTCCAACTAACATTTAAGCTTAAAAGGCAAATGTAATGAAAAGCATCACAGTGCTATCTTTGAGGGTTCTCTGCCAGCTTCAGGATCCACTGACACGTGAAGTCGTGTTACCAAGGTCCATTTCCTAATCCAATGGAGCAGCGCAAGGAATAACACAGCCTTGGTTTTATCCAGAAGTACTGGGAGCCCAACACATTTAAATGAAAGAAAAACACACTTTAGGCAGGATTTCTATTAATTAATTTTTCATGTAATGTGGTATGAAATACAAATCTTTTCTAAAAATCTATATTTTTCTTTAACTTAAAAGCTTTGGGCTTCTGATATGGAAGAAATGATTAAAATAAATAGGAAAAAATATGTAATGAGCTACATATTCCTTCAATGAAAGAACAGACTCAAAATGAGATTTCAGTTCATCGGCCATAAATATCACAGCTTCTCTGACACCATCCTGGCTTGAGACCTTGTAATCCCAGGTCCAAGAAAGGCTCCTCCAGGCTGAACTACACTAATAAAACACCAAATCCTTTTAGTTTTCTAGATCAAGGCAGATCCGCAACATCCCAAAGAATATCCAGATGGCTAGTGTGAGGTTACAGGGTCTGCGTTTCCACCCTGTGCATCCCATCTCTTGGTAAAATCAACATGGAAAGGTGACAACAAACAACGCTGGTGACATCGGAAATGTGGGAAACGCAGTTATCTAAGAAACTGCTCATCCAAGTAAAAACTGACCGACTCTTGAGGGCAGCGTCAGTGCCACTTCCCGCATCCAATTAAAACCACCTGTGAGCTAAAGTGCAATTCTGGTGAGGTAGCTTTCAGTAATGTTTGCTTGATGACACTGATACTTCAGGGAAATGTTTTGAGCCCAGCCTTGGAAATGTTATCAGCCTTGGAAAAGTACTAATTTCTTGCTTTTCCAAATGGAGAAGCGCTAAATATAAGATAAGCTTAATTTATGAGACAAGAAGTATTGATACTTAGTGTTTGCCAAAAACACTGTCTTACGATGCAGGTCCCAGCTTAAACTTTGTGGGTCTTAAAACACTGCCTAGACAAGACTTTAAAAATAGACTTATTCATCTGTGTTTGCTAGAAGGACGCTCTGCCCAAAGTGGCTTCAACTACCAATACAGGTTTGGTTTTTTGTTTTTTGTTTTTTTTTGTTTTTTTTGGTACTGAGGATCAAACTCGGGACTCGGGTCCTTGTGCTTGAGAGGCAGGCAGCGGCACCACTGAAATAATTCCCCAGCCCAAAGGTTTTCTTTTTTAATGGGCATTTTAATTTTGGTTTCTTGAACACAGGAAACTGCTCTGTCTCACTCTTTTGCTGGTATTATGCAGAATTTTATTGCATTTCACAAAAGAAATGCACAATTATAAAATTACTACTTTATAAGGTGAAAAAATGTCTAATGATTGTGGTCAGCATCTGTCACTCCTTGAGCACCCGGCATCGCCCCTGCGTTGGGGAACAGCTTCTTTGACTTCCTCTGAACACAGCTCCCCACAGTTCCCACCAGCGGTGCAAGTGGAACTGGCCGCGCAGAGCACGGTGCTCCGTCCCTGCACGACTCCTCCAGGCATGGACCTAACAACCAACCAGCACCAGAGACCAGTGGCACTGGGTTGCGTGGGGCAACTTCAAAAGAGGTTTGGTTCCTACAAGGATATAGAATGCAGATGACCCAGAAGTCACAGAATTGAGAGACAGAGAGTTGGACACATTCTGAGAGCCACTCAGCAGCTTCGCCCTAAAACCAAGGTCACCCCTGGATCCCTCAGTACCTAAGCCAAGCATCCTAATGCTAGCTGGGTTGGGATTGTAGGCACTTGCAACAGAGGCAGGACTAATACAATCACCTATAGTTTGTCAGCATGTAAAATATCAAAGTGGGCTTTAGCACCTTCCACCTACTTTCCTTTCAGTACCAAACCTCCCATCTGCTGGGCCAAGGCATAACACAGCTGTTTGTGATCGGAGCTCAATTACCCACACAGCAGAACAGGAGCTTAGACAATCCTAAAGGACAGATACTCAAAAGGCATTTGCATATGGTTTCCTGCACTCCCAGAAACCACCACCAAACAGATTAAACCCTCTTTAACAAATCCTCAGATAGAAGTCCTTCCCAAAACTGCTGCACATAAATAAAATGTGTGCGCACATGATATACACAACTACCAGTATATTAATGCCCACACAAACTGACACAAGGTATCAGTCTTGTCTTTGTAGGAAATTCAGTGTGAGCAAGAAATTGGTTTTCAGAATTTGCTAGGGTCACTACTGAGCTGCTGGTGATAGCCACGCCTATTAAGCACAGTAAAATAATATCACTGGAACACTATTCCAAGTGATTTGAAGAAATGAGGATTCCACAAGAAGACTGGACACAAGGTAACCGTGATTCAAATGGGTTTACCCACCAATCCTAGCTCTCCATGATGCAGTCCTGAGAACAGGATATGAATACCTAACTTTTCATCTTTTAGCAAATAATCTAAGTATGCAAAAGTTCTTACTATTCCCTCCCATGAAGTTTTTTCTCAATATATTTTTTCTAGACATTTTGATTTTACTTTTCAACCAGTTTTATTTAGAACTGTCCACTGAGAAGGAAATGAATACATTCTGATATCTTAAGAATGCCAATTTTAACAAGGATTTGCACAGATCAACAGTGAAACTTTAAATGGGTCTTAGTAAAATGTCAGAACATGCACTACCTGTTTTACTCATGACCTAACTGTTTTTCTTTAATTTTTAAACAGGGTCTCCCTAAGTTGTTAAATTGCCCAAACTGGGCTGAAACTTGTGATCTTCCTGCCTCAGCCTACCACAGTGCTGGGATTACAGGCATATGCCTCCATGTTCAGCTCCATACCTGAATTTCAATAAATAATCATTTCTTAGAAGGCTGAGGCTGAAATCAGAGAGCCTGGCCCGCTAGGAACAATGCTAAGGAGTGGGCAACTAGGTGAAAGATCCTGGACCCCAAATATGGGGCAGAAACAAATTCACAGTGAGACCTTAGTATCCTCCTGATAAATCTGTTTCTTCTCCTGGAGAATGAGAAAATTAAGTGAGCTAATTCCTATAGGTCTCATGGAAGGTTAAGGCCTTATGATTTGTTTTCTAAAATTGTCTAGAAAATTAGGCATGAAAGCTGATGAGAAATAGTACCCTGAAACAGCTTATGATAATCACCAAATACGGCAGAAGTAACATGCCCCTATTCTAATGCAAAAGTACTGTATGCACTAAACACTACCCAGTACTTACTTTTGATTTATTTTTAAATTATTTTCAGAAACTTCAATGCAGGGAGCTTTCTGACTTTCTTGCTCACCATAACACACCCGGTAAAACCTCTTCGCTATTCTAGTTCTTTAAAGCAATAAACTTAACACAGTTTCTCTTAAATTAAAAAAAAAAAAAATTGTGCCTAAAATGTTGTCCCTAGGGCCGAGGATTTAGCTCAGTGGTTTGCTGCCTGCCTCGCAAGCGCAAGGGCCCGAGTTCAATCCCCAGTACCAAAAAATAAATAAAATTCTGTTCCTAAGTATTCATGGGCAACCAGTGCCAGGCAGTACAGTACAGTCTAATTGTATATGAGGCAGAAAACATCTCAAGTGATTTAAGTAAATAAATTTATTTTAGAAAATTAATTGGCCTGTCCAGGAAGAGAAGCCAAAGCTTGGACTCATTAATATATGGGTGAGGCCTGCTGAGTGACCACGTCACAATCTAATGAGACACAGCCACTTACCATGTGTACAAAAGGCTCCAGAAAAATGCTACCCATAATATGAACAAGGAAAAAGATGCCTAAACACATCAGACACTAAGAAACAGTGGTTTCTTATGGTTGACTATAAGTTATTGCTTAATCAAGTCCTATTTTTTTTTCAGCTTTAATTGAGTTTATTGGTACATTTTAGGGTTCCTATTTTAAATGCCTCAGGGAGTTGGTATTTAAAATTCTTCTAAAGCAATTACTTTCTTAAAGAGAAAGTAACTGATCCTAATTTATCTATTTATAAATCCAAGTAGTTTATCAAAAAGTAAAAATATTGAACGGCTCACTTAATAATTAATTTTTAATCAAAACCTACAAAGAGAGGGGAGGAGCATTTTCTGGACATAAAGTTTTCCAGGCAAACATCCAAAAATCCAACAGAAAGTTTAATTTTAAAAAAGAAAAAGCTCTTCAAACTTCTAGAAATTAAGATCATATTAAAAACAGGTACACAAAGAACATAATAAAATTTAATGGCAAGCTGTGGACACTACACTGATGTCCATCCTCGTTTCAAATCAAACTACCATGACATTATTTCAACTTAATAACAAAATCATTTGCTTCCAAGTTGTCTGAAAATGTAGTTGTCAGTTTTTTGACAGAGTCCAAGGGACAGAACTAAATAATTTAGTAAAATGGAATTCTATGTTTTTCATGTAGAACAAGATAATTTATTGAACAAAAACTATTATTTCTGGAGAGAAGAAAAACTGCTAACGAGTTTCAATTTAACAAAGGAGTATTTTTTTTGTTTCGTCGGGTTTTGACAAGAAGTTCTTAGCCTATAAACTTTGAATTCTACTTTTTCTAAGCTGGAAAAGAGGAGAATTAGAGGCTTTCTATAAGCTGGGGCCACCTTTCCATTCCAGGTTTGTGTTAGTTTTGTGTTGCTATCACAAGCACTTGAGGCTGAGTAACTTCTGAAGAAGTTTGTTGAGGTCACGCAGTTTGGTGGTCAAAGAGGATGAATGCATTGACATTCTGGCTACATCACAACATGGTGGATGCTATCATGGCTGGAGTACATGCAAGAGGAAGAGGTGAACAGGGCTTGTGAAAGAGTAAATCAAAGGAGATGCCAATTTCCCTTACAATGACTCATTGTCGTGGGGCCCAATCTAGTCCATGAGACCAGCATTAATCCCTTCAAGGGTGGTGCCCATGACCTAACCACCATCGACTAGGATCCACTTCTTCAAGGCTCCACCACAGTGCCACCACACTGGGGACAAAGTGTGCAGGAAATAAACCTTTGGATGACATACGCAAGCCATATCAAACCATAACAAGGCTATGGAAGGAGCCCTGGAAAATCTCCTGCCATGCACTGCTGTTTTGTCCCCTACAGCCCTTCCTCACCATGCCAAAATTAGCCTTGGTTTATAATACACCAAATTGACCCACCGCTGATTTCTACATAACACCTTCAATCTCAAACGACCCAGCCATTCCATCTCCATGCACAAGGTTGTCAAGAGAGGACGCCCCTAGACCCATGTACAGAATATTTTGTTCAAAAAGTGTTTTTTAAAAAATCAGAGTCCATAACAATCTAATAAGATTATTCCCACTTAAAATACCAGAAAATGGATCAACATTATTACCATGAAATCTCAATCTAAGCTACTAATTAAATATAAAACCAGCAACACTGCTCCTTGAATCCCCCTCCCTACTCCTTCATCAATAATGAAAAAAAAAACTCTTCTGCTCTAGCAGAAAAACAAAAAGCAATATACAGCACCTCCCAAACACATTCCATGATTTCCAAGTACTCATCTATGCTAAACATCCAAATGCAGGCGAGGAAGCAGCACAAGATAAAAAGCAATGTGTGAAGAGTATGCTTAAAGGGAAAAGTGTACATCCACACATAAAAAGACCAGAAAGAAAATAAATATAGACGTAATCGGTTCTTAGTGGGGAGACCCCAGTAATATCAGACTTTTGTTTTCCTTATTCCTTTTATAGAACTTGTGCAGTAAATAAAAAGGCTTAAATACACAGCCTTTCCGGTCAAGGATATCTGCACGTTCTGGCTCTGAGGCCATTGCAAGAATGGAGAACTGACCCCAGGAAGGGGAAATGGGCTACACCGAAGTAGGCCAACTCCTAAATAAGGGAAGCCCATCAAGGCCGGAGGCATCGCAGTTCACTGCCCTCCTGCCACCTTGGAATACACATGTCGTCATGTGTCTGTTCTTCTGGATGAGCACAGTATAACTATCTAACATCTTACCAGACAGATAGTTCGCCCAAAGCTAGCCAAGGTTCAAAGATAAGCGAGGCTCATCAGACTAGCCTAATCAAAAGCAAACTCTAAAACAGGGCTAATACTAAGGTCACATATCTCCTTGAACTAAACGAAATAATTAAACGAAAAGTATTTCAACACCTACTTTCTTCCTCTCAGAACTCCCAAAGTGCACTAGGTTATACACTAAGTGAGGCAACTTGGTATGAGGATTCCAACAGGCAGACCAACTGGGTGTCAAGGCTTGCCGACCTGCTGCAGCCCTAACTGCCTGCAGAGGAAGGCTGCACCTAAGGGTGATATTCCAAATCACTTTCAAAATGGACTAGAGGTGTCACTCAGGGGGAGGGTGCTCGTCTTGGTATGTGCAAGGCTCTAGGGCCAATCCCAAGCCCTGTAACAAAATGTTTAATTGAAACAACAGTACTTAATTCTGGGGTTCCCTAGTTATCTTAGCTCATCCAGACACGGTGGTGTGCAGACACACATATTTTATGGGCTCTTAAAATACTACCATCGGTTGAATCACAGTGAAAAGTAAAAGTTTGTTCATTTCATACGTTTAAATAAATGACTTAGAAACTAGTTTTCTCAGGGGCATTAATTTCTATAATAGTCTGGCCCAACCAAAAGTTACTTGAAAATTCTTTAAAGTGAAATAAATGCAACTGGAAATGTGAAAGCAATTTTTCTAAAAACTAAAATAAAAAAGGAGGATAATAAATCTAAGCATCTGCTTTTTATTTGGAAGAATTTCTTTTTGTCTCATTCAATTTTCAGAGATTATTAGCAATCCTCCTCCTATCTCCCAACCCCAAAATATACTCTTGACTTACTAACTTGGAGCCCTATTTTGGCAAGCCCAGGACATCATATACACTCGAGTTTAAAAATTCATTCTTGATACCACATTTCTGAGTCACTGATTAGACTAAGTGCTGATTAAATGGATAAAAACATTCCCCTTCGAAGGCGTTATAATGTGTTGCTGCGGTTGTGTAGATGCTGCCCACGGATCACCATGGTGCAGCCATGAGCATGGTCATTATTTCATCACACTACCATCCAGGGTTTTCACTAAGCCATTCATACAGATTCATTCTAACCAACTGGGGCTATTTCCTAAAGACATGGTCTCCCTTGATGCCCCTGACATGATGGCAAACAGGGTGGTGTCCCCGTGACTGCCCGCTGCTGCTCCCAAGCCGTGTCCTTCTCTGCTCCCAGCTCTTGTGGAGGGCGTGTACCGGATCACACACCCACACACCCCTGGGGACACCGGCTCACTCCTCCACCTCTACCCCCACTCTCTGGCAGCCCTAGTGATGCAACACCACTCACGCAATGCAGCTCACGTCCTGGATGCTCGCTTCTGACCGACTCTCCTCAAATGCTCTGTCCTCCACTCAGCTCAGCCTCCCGCTCCCTTCAGGCAGAGCCCAGAGCATGTGGCAAGCACCCACGCTCCCTCCCAAGTCTCTTTCAAGCCTCCTCTCAGTGACCAAGGCCACCAATTCTTCAACTTCTCCCTTCTCACCCTTCCACTCTCACAAGTCTCTGATGTCAGCGGGACTTGAAATCCACTGGTCCTACCCGCTGCTCACTGCCCACCTCTCTTCCTGTCTTCACTCCTTCCACAGACAGCAGGGCACCCAGGACAGCTCATCTTGGTCCCTGACTTTTTATTAGTAAATATTTACAGTACACGTGTTTACCTTCCTTGCATGGAGTTGGTCTATGTACAGAACGTATCTTAATTCCTTTTCTCATCCCCTTTCCCTCCCCTTTCTCCCTCCTCCCTCCATCTCTTGGTCCCCTTTCCATTTGAGAAAGATCTATCTCCCTATTTCTTATTAGCTATCTTTTATTTTTCTCTTTATTTATACTTGGGGTTTCTCATATAAGAGAAAACATGCAATAGTTAACCTTGTGTGTCTGATTTATTTCACTTAACATTATGCTCTCAAGGTGCACAAGTTTTCCTACAAATGACTTAAGCTTATCTTCAGGGCAGAGTAGTACTCCCTTGTGTGTAAATACCACCATCACTTTATCCACTCATCTGTTGGTGGACATAGAGTATGGGCCATTTCCAAGATTTACCTATTATGAATTGTGCTGCTATAAAAGTGGTTATGCATGTATCACTTTAACACGTCTAACGCTTTCAGGAAGATACCTATATGGGAATAGTCAGATAGAATGAAATTTCTAGTTTCAGGTTTTTGAGAAATCCGCACTATTTTCTTTTTTTTTGTCTCTCTCTCATTGAGTTTATCGGTACATTCTAGGTATACAGTACAGTTACATTCATCACTGAGATCTTGTACCTTTACGTGACAGGTCTGGGTTCTCATTTCCCCTTATCCCTGCCCTCCCTTTACCCCCTCCCTCCCTTCCCTATTTACAAATTCTTTATTTCCATTTTTTCATTTTCTCATTTTTTTCCTTTTCCCTTATTACCTTTCCCCTACGCTTCCCATTTTGCACTATTGATTTTCATACTGGTTGTACCAGCAACAGTGCAGAAGGGTTCTTTTTACCCCTAAGCCTCTGCAGTTTTTGTTATTTGTTTTCTTGATGGTAGCCATTCTTTCTGGAATAACATAGAATCTAAGTGTTGTTTTAATTTGCATTTCTCTAATCGTCAGGGCTGATCATCAACTTTATTGGACTAAGAGGTGCCTAGAGAGATGATGAGGTTGTAAGGCACGAACCTCGCCGATGGATTAGTCAGTGGATGAGCTCGCAGCTAAATGGGCTATTAGGAGGTGGGCCCCGTTGGAGCGAGGTCACCTGGAGAGGCCCTTGGAAGTGGCCATCTGGTCCCGGGCCCCTGTCCCTCTGGCTCTCGCACTCACTCTCTGCTTCCTGGCTGCCATAAGGTGAGCAGCTTTCCACCTCCCACCACAGCATCACTGCCTTGGAGACAGCTGTGACAGCCAAGCTGGATTCAGTTGCGGGGGGAGCAACACAGTTTCACTTTCCATGGTTTTAATCACTCTCAGTCAGCTGTGGCCCAAAAATATCATATGGAAAAGTTAACAAATGAACAATTCGTAAGTTTTAAATTGTGTACTGTTCTGCGTAACATGATGAAATCTCATGTTGTCCTGCTCCATCTTACCTGGGACATGAATCAATCCTTTGTCCTGGATCTTTGTATCCAGGCTGTATATGCTACCCCCCATTGCTCATGGAGTAGCCATCTCTGTTACCAGATGAATGTTGTGGTCTCAGCTTGCATTTGAGTAACCCTTATTTCATTTAAAAATGGCCCCAAACTGCAAGAATAGTGAGGTTGTCAATTTTATTATATTATATTGTTATTATTGCTCTATTTTATTATTGGATATCGTGGCTAATTTCTTACTATGCCTTATTTATAAACTGAACTTTATCACAGATATGTGTATAGCAAAACATAGTACATATAGAGGTCAGCACTACGCAAGGTTTTAGGCACTCACTGACAATGGGGGGGATTACTATATAACTTGGAATCCATGTTCTGTCACTGCACTCAAAAACCCTCAGATATGTTTTCCCTCTCCCTGTTGTATAATCTTCATAAAACCTCAATCCTGCTTAAATCCAACTCTCTGCCTAACCTGCACTATAGCCAAAAGATGCATTGTGGTAGGGAAACACATGACCATGCTCTCTGAGCTTAGTTTAATTTACTCTCACTTCCCCTGAGCCCCACAACCTGGCCCCAGTCCGTTGTTTTCTGACGCCTCAGAAAAAAACATTTCCACACAATGCTGCCTCCTTGACATTCCACACCTGCTCCCCTGCTCATTTTCAGTCAGTTACTTTAATTTTTTTTCACTACGGAAAAGATACTACCCAAAAGAAAGCTTCGTCATTAAAACAGACACACACATATTTCCACACAATGCTGCCTCCTTGACATTCCACACCTGCTCCCCTGCTCATTTTCAGTCAGTCACTTTAATTTTTTTTCACTACGGAAAAGATACTACCCAAAAGAAAGCTTCATCATTAAAACAGACACACACACACACACACACACACACACACACACACACAGAGCCAGCCCTCAGCCTCCTCTCTGGTTCAGAGGATGAGCTGTTCTGGCTCCTAGGCTAATTCCTTCACCAGGCAGTGGGCCCCAGACCCCACACTAAGCCCAGTCAAGGACTTTGCTCTAAAACTTAAGCCTTCTCTCCTCTAGCATCAAATTTTTCTGCCCTACTGCATGCACCCTTTCCATTAGCACATAAACAAGTTATGTCACCCAGAATCCCAAGTTTCCACAGCTCTTAACAGTAATAACCCTTCAAATAGTTGTCTAAACTCACAACTCTGACCTCCAGTTCCTCCATTGTGATCACTTTCTAAACCGACTTCTGTCTCAACACACTGTGGAAACCACTCTTACTTGGCAAAGCCCCTGGTGAACTCCTCGTTGCTGACTGCAGGGGACAATTCTCAGTCATCAACTTCTCAGAAGCACTTTAGCAGAGACGAACTCACCCTCCTTAAATCACTTCCTTCATTTGGCTTCGCCCCAGAATCCAGTGAAGTGCCTGGCACAACATTAGGGATTCAATAAATATTTGCTGAATGAATAAGTGAACTAGTCTACTTCAATTTAGATTATTCCAATGCGTGATACTAAATATTCTCAGTATGAAATTACAGTAAATGCCAAGGACACGACTGCTCTAAAAATTTCTGCTGCCAGAATCTAGTTTATCACTTTATTTAAATAAATGGCCAATTTTCTAAAGTGATGCCTTTAATACAAATAAACAGAAGATTTGCGGCCCCGGGAGGTGTGTGCATTAATAAGGGCATGTCTCATGACAGCCAAGATATTTCAAAAATACTTACCTAGTTTACAAAAATATTTAATCATCTTTATTTGGGAGTGTTTGGAGGTTGTGTAGGAAAGGAATTCCAAAAATAATCACTGAAAACATGTTTTAGTGTAGGGCATAGCGGCACATGCCTGTAATACCAGCTACTTAGGAGGCTGATGTGGGAAGATCACAAGCTGAAGGTCAGCCTGGGAAATTTAGCAAGACTCTGTCTCAAAAACTTTTTTTCAAAAGAGCTGGGAATGTAGCTCACTGGCCGGTTGCTTATCTAGCACGCACAAGACCCTAGGTTCAACCTGTAGTACCACAAAAAGAAAAATTTAGTCTTAATTAACAACAGGTAAAAAACAAAATAAATAAGATATACCATATTCATGAACTAGAAAAGTCAACAAATATGTCAACTCTTTCTCAAGTTGCTATATGGACTAAATGTAACTCCAAACAAAATCCCAATCCCAAGATTATTTTTTGGAATTTGGAAAATTATAGTAAAGAACAAAGAACAAAAGACACCATAAACCCTGAAGTTGAGAAAATGGGGGAGAAGGAACAGCTGCCTTCTGGATAGCAAGAATGTTACAGAACTCACCATGGCGAAACACGGACACGGGGACAGATAAACTGAGCAATGGAACAAAACAAAAAAAGCCTGGCAATAAAACCACACTTCTACAGACACCAGATGTGTGTCATTTCCATCCGAGGGATTTAGAGGACCATCTGCTCAAGGAGTGCTCTGTCAACCCTTGGAGTGGGTCTGCAGGGTTTGGGGTGGGTTGTGGAGAGGATTCAGAAGTCAGTGAATGCAGACAGGGAAAAAGGGGTGTCTTTATTTTTATTTCTACTTGAAATTTATCATTTCTACCAATTATTCATGAAGAATTTACAGAACCTGTGGCTTTAATATTTTTAAAACCACAGAAATATTTTCATATCACATTAGAGTTGCTAATGATATCTTAAAGTATCAATTATATCTGTCATTACTTTGAAATTACATTATTTAGCATTTTTATTTAGCATTTTTAAAGGAAGCCATATACTGTTCTATTATGACTTCACATTTAAATATTTAGATGACTATACTTAATGTCATTTATTTCCATGTCACTCACTTGAACAAACTGTCCATCTGCCAAAGGGGTCCGTGGTCCTATAAAAAGTGAGAAGCTCCTGATTTAAAATGCAATGATAATTCATGCTGTAAACTGAAATTCTGTGTCCTCCCAAAATTCATGTGTTACAGCCTAGTTCCTGACCCACCTGATGGCATTTGGAGGTGGGGCCTTTGAGGGTGGGGTCCTGGAGGGGGGATTGGTGTTCTCAGAAGAAGAAACCAGGATGCTGGGCTGTCCTGAGTCATGCGCCACCTACAGAGAGAAGGTGGCTTCTGCAAACCAAGAAGGTCCTCACCACACACACCAGGCCTGCTAGCATGGGATGCTAGACATCCCAGCCAGCAGGATACTGTGGAATAAATATTTGTCATTTAAACCACCCAGTATCATGGTTAGAGCAGCCTGCACGGCTGAACCTTTGAGCCAAAAACTCTCAGAATACTAGTAATGCACAGATCATTTATGCAAGTTAAAAGTCTCACCAAATGTAGGTTAGTCTGCCTAGAAAAAGGACCATTTTCTTTGTCTCACTCCCTGGGTGACTTTCTCACTAATCCCTGACCATCTGCCAATTTTCACCACATCAGTGTATAGCCCCTTGGTTTGGGGTCACTCAACCCCTCGGCTTTCTCTGACCACTCCACCCTCTCCAGTGTGCTCTTCCCTCACACCCTCCTCTCTCCCTGCCCCTCCAACCCATCCACAAACCTGGCTGTTCCACTTCACATGTCTCAAGCATGCTGCCCGTCAATCAAGCTTTGCTCCATACAACAAATTAGTATCCCTCACACAAACTCTGACATTTGACAGCTTTCCTCTATGGGGGTTATAGAAAACACATAGAGGGTTTGGGGATATCTCACACTGATAGGCTTAACAATTTTGTCTGCAGCAAATGAAATGTTCTCAATTTCATTCCTTTTTTAATGGGGAACTGGGTCTCTGACTTAATGAAGAATCCATATAGGAGATTTTTAGAAGCATACATTTGACTTTCAAGCTGTAAAGGAAATCCAACAGTTGCTACTAGCTTGATGAAAAAGATGTTGAATAGTTAAGAAATCTGTCTATAAACAGCTGTAAAGATGGAAAATTTTTTTCAACTTAGTGTTATAAACACTGCTAAACTATAAAATTGATTAATCAAGTTAGTCAAATTTCTTACCACAAATTTTGAGTAAATTAGCTAAGTCAATGAAATATTGGTACAAATAAAAAAACATTCCTTGATATTTGCCTTTCTGGGATCTTTTGAAGGTTATACCCAACTGACAAATATGTGCCCAAAGAACCAGAAGTTTTATTGGGATTTTAAATTTTCTTTATACTAATGATCATTTTTAACAATTTCATAAATGACCTTCATTTTTACTTTTTAAAAAATACTATACTAATTAATGTTATGAAAGGTTAGTTTTAAGACAGTTATTATAGAATTATATGGACTTTTTTTCATGCTTTAAAACTACTTATCATTTTTTAACACCTCTCCTAAATTTCGTTCACTTTCCACATATTAAGTCTTGCTTCCCCAAGGCACAAACTATAAACTCACGTTCTCAGCCTCCCTTGCAGCTAGGACATATGCATGTGACCTGGGCACCATCACAGATGCATCCACAAGTCCCAGGAGAGAAGGGGAGGAAGCAGGCAACATGCAGAATCTTTTTTTTTTTTTTGATACAGATGATTCCAAAGGCTCCCAAACTCCAGGGTGGAAAGCCCTTGTTGGCAGAACAAAGGGCTCAGATCAGAGTCTGTGAGCCAAGCAGATGCCGTGAGCTTCCATCGGCAGACCTCACTCAGCCCTTGCTGATGCAGTCCCAGTGAGCTTGAGAGCCCTGCACCACTACACAGCGTCCAGACCCAACATCCACATCCACCTTGCCCTACTTCCCCAGAACTGCCTACTCTCCTCCAGTAAACTCACTTTCTCCCTAAGCTAACTCTAAAGGAATTGCTTTTTTTGCAACTAATTCCCTTTTAGGGAATTTTAAGTTACTTAAAATTCATTTTTAAAATAATCCAAAAAGCCTAACATGCAAAGTCCTATATACAAAGTACAAAAAGAGTAAGTCCAAGTGTCTGATCACATTAGTACTGAAGAGGCTACCTCTGGTCAGGACATGTTTGCCAGCAAAGGACACGGCTGCACTGTAGCAAAGGATACCATGAAGTTATAAACAACACTGATCTCTTGGGTAGGGCGGGAATGCACACCTGAATATTAAAGGAGTTTGTTAACTCAATTGAAATTCCGAGAGGGACAAGGAAGAGTCTTGATATGTACATGTATTCGCTATTCCCTCATCATATTGCAGAGCAAACCACCCCCTAAGTCAGTGGCTTACAATATCCCCATTTATTTTTCTTATGTATGGATTTAGAAGTCTCTATCCCAGTCTACTTAGCTCCCATTTCAGGGTAGGGTCCTTTCTACTCTGTGTGTTCTGTATCCTCCTAGACCAGGGGCTAGCCAGAGAAAATCACATTGGATGGCAGAGCATCAGAAGCCAAGGCAAAGCACAAAGGAACACCCAAGACCTCCACTGGCATCATATGTGCCCCAAGCCCATTGGCTGGTGTAAGTCACATGACCACATCCAACATCTTCAGGGCAACCATACCTCCTCTAAAAGAAGATCCTACAAAGTCACACAGCAAGAGGGAGGTGAAGAATGGGGGACATACGGCAATCACAGAAGGTGCCCATTCCTCAGTAGAGGACACTGCCACCCTAATTAACCCTCCACAGAAAGTTGGTTTCATTTATCGTGGCTTAATGGACTTCAGCCCATATCACCCATTCACCCTCGACTTACTCAATGGCACCACATATTATGCATAAGGATTAAAGCCCCCCCCCCAGGGCCAAGTTAAACAACAGCCGTACAAACAGCTGCAACTGCCTCACAATAGAATCCTCTCACGGCACACACAATAAACGCTACATATCTCCAATTACCAAACCTCAGAATGCCAAGCTATTCCTTCCCATCAGTAATTTAAACTGTCTTTCAGCTCAGCCAGCTAAATCATGTTTTCTCACATTCTGAATTATGCTGACCTAAATGGAATACACCTTGTCACTGAGTCATTTATTTGATGTCATACTTAATTGCTCTCTTTAGTCCCTCCACGCGCAGTCAATCTATCAGGCAAAATGTAGCTGAACTTGAAACTGATTCCATGGAAGAGAAGCTGGTGGCAAAGTACGGCTCAGGCAGCTCTTTCAGTGAATTTAATCCATGGAATCCAAGAAGGAGTAACCACATCTACAACAGGCATAAACCTAAGCCCTGAAAATCACTGCAGGAATTGGTGGATATGGTGATTCAAGCGTAATTTATTCAACGTCCTTTTGGCCTCAAAGTGCAGACTAAGAGATCACTGGTTTCACTGGCCATAATCTAAGAAGCCAGTGGTCACGCTGTTATACCGAGGTTCTTCAGAAAAATAATCAGCAAGGGACCTGCATTTATAATCACCTCTCCTGGCAGCAGACACAGGTATTCACCCTGAGTCAGAGACACTCTGGAGGCCAACGGAACCCCTCACCTTTAAGGCAAAGATCAGTCAGGAAAAGCAAAAGGAAAAGGATCTTGGAAAGAAATGGTTATTCCTCTCTGGAAATGAACAGCACCTCCCAGTAGCTGAGAACAGGGATGATGGCTGACAGTGCCTGCATCCAGGGCAGACATCATAAAAAGATGATGATTGTGGTCCCAAGGGGTGGGGACAGCAGCTGTCATTGCCTTCCTGGGAAAGCAACAGATGAGCAATTGCATGGGGGTGAAGGAAACTCTCGGCCACTCTGCCAGTGAAACAAAAGGTGCAGGGTGACAGCTGTCATTTTTGTATAAATTTAAATTGTCACACAAAAGGAGAAAGGTCCCTGAGCTTGATGAGTCCTAAAAGTAAAGATTCTTTAGTTCAGCGCAATTATGAGGAGATTCGCAGCAACACCTCACCCCGAGGAATACCAATGAGCAGCGCTATGGTAACCGAGGAGACAAATCTATCAGCTCAGCGAGACAAACGGGAAGAGGCGGAGAAGCCAAATGAAGTCCCAACTTGACTGCACTGTATTTTGGTAAACTGTTGCTAATAACCCCCATACACATCAAAACATCCCTGGAGGTTTGTTTCTGTTTGGGGGTTTTTTTTGTTCGTTTTTTTTTTTT
>NW_022900949.1:22283767-22348689 GCF_012274545.1 Fukomys damarensis | reverse complement strand
TTTTTTTGTTCGTTTTTTTTTTTTTTTTTTTTTAAATTTCCAAAACCTACTTTCATGGTTTATTCTTGAGCGGTTTTCACACATCCTTAGCTGACACAGATGTTTCAGAGCTATCTCTGTAAACGCTGCTCAGGCTGAAAATAATTACTTCTGCGTGGAGAAGGCTAGCTAAGGGTTTGGAGGCTGTAAACTGAAATTCTTACTGCTGTCTCAACCAGCTTGCCCCTGGTGGCATCAAGGCTTTTTCCTTTATAGTTTATTTTTTTAATCCTCACTTCCATTTTTAATCTAAGGAAGGGAGTACTCCTCTCCTCTAAGGCCATATTCTTTCACAGAACTAATCTCTACCAGCAAAGTCCAGAGAACAGCTTACTCTAGCTCAGAACTCAGGTCACCCACATTCACCACGAAGCTAAGAAGGCTGGAGCCTCCTAGTTGCTTCTTACCCAGAGCGCTACAAAATCAGCTGCCACACCACGCAGCGGTGAGGTGGGCCACTGCAGCCCAGTTAGCACCAGCAGGCAACACCCACGTGTCTTAATTACTTTTTCTCATTGCTGAGACAAAATGCCCGACACCCAAAATTAAAGGAGGAAAGGTTTACTTGGCTCACAGTTTGTAGAGGTTTCGGACCATGATCGGCTGGCTCCAAGGCAGGGTGGCACATGGCAGAGGGGCATCACAGGGGAGAAAACAAGCAGCAGCAGCAATAAGCAACAAGTGACCAGCAGCTTCTTTCTGTCCCTTTTATGTTCCATCTAGACCATCCGCCCTCTGCTCTTAGGGTGGGCAGCATTCCCACCCAGAACTGTGCCAAACCGATCAGTGGACTGGTTTAGTAATCACCCACCCTTAATCTCAGTGTCACATGCTCTAGACCCAGCCACCTAGGACCGCATGAGGCTTTACAGGGACTAGACACAGCCGTAACACCGGGTAATTAACACTATTTCCTTCCAAACTCTTCACATAAAACATGCCCAAAAGGCTACGTCTCCTCACCCAGGTAAGATTTGCCACAGGGAACATCTAAAAGCATATATATTTTTGCTTGGCTCGTTCGCCACAATAGTGGAATTTTAAATCTTGCTCTTGGTCCAGAAAAAATGGTTATCATCAACAAATCAAATAACAACAAATGTTGGTGAGGCTGTAGGAAAAAGGAACACTTCTATATGGTTCATAGGAATGTAAACTAGGACAACGACTGGGCAATCAAAATGGAGATTCCTCAAAAAGTAAAACTACAAATTCCAGTTCCTCCTGACCCAGTTATTCCCCTTCTAGGTATCTTCCCCAAAAAGTTAAAGACATCATATCACAATGATACATGCATACCCATGTTTTTAGTGGTATAATTCATAACAGCTAAATCTTGGAAGCAACCTGTAAGTCCATCAACAGGTGAATGGACAAAGAACATTTGGTATTTATACACAATGGAGTACTACTTTGCCATGAAGGATAAACTTGAGTCATCTGTAGGGAAATGGATGCATCTTAAGACCATAATTAAGTGAAACAAATCAGACACACAAGCATAAATATCACATGGTTTGTCTTATATGAGACACCCAAAGTACAAATAAAGAGCAAAATAAAAGATAGATAATAGGAAATAGGGAGATAGATCTTTCACAGAAGGGAAGAGGACCAAGAATGGAGGAAGGGAAAAAGGACATAAAAAGAATCAAGATGTGTAATGTTCCTATGCCGACTCCCCACAATAAATGTAATCATTACGTGCTGCAAATACGTATTAGTATAAAAATAAAAATTTTTTAAATAAATCTTGTTCCACTGAAAGTACTAAATATACAAGAAGACACAAACATAGCTGAATATCTATAAATGCCTTATTATTTTTCAAAGGTGCCTACGGATTTAAAAAGTAACTTTACTTGTATTTATCTCTTTCACTAGTTCTTTAAAATTCCACTAAGTCGGGCTGAGGGTTTAGCTCAGTGGCTCCACCACCCACCTCGCAAGCACAAGGTCCTGAGTTTGATCCCAGGTACCAAAAAATAAATTCCACCAACTCAACCATTTGCAAAGGTTCTTCATGAATAGGACAATGCACAGTCCTGGGGAGAAACTGATGGGGTTGCCTTGACCTCTAAAGATCTCCCTCTCTCTCTCTCTCCTGAGGATCGAGCACCCTCTTCTATGTCCTTAGGGTTTCACTGTTCCTTAAATATTTTCCATAGCAAATTAATAATTTCATCATCCATAGGAAGCTATTTTCCAACTTCACTGTTTATATGAATTAGATTTTCACCAACCTTTAAAATATCAACAAGTAAGAACTTCCCCCCACCCTTAAATGTTTTAACTTTGGAGGTGACCCCATCAGAAACGCTTAAATGCACCCTGTCCTGTCCCATAATCTGGCTCCTGCTTGTTCCTTTTAAACCACTGTCCCCTCAAGCCTTTTCCTGGCTCTCTTAGGCCTCAGGTCCTCACACACACCCTATCTCATATAAGCATCACAATTTTGTGAGTATAGAGTCAAAAATGAAAATACTCCCCACATAACTAGTCACATAACCAGAAAGAAACAGTCATCATTTTAACCCAGATCTGGATTCAAGCTCTTTTTACTTCATCTGAAAAGTCTTCTCATGGCTAGTTTTTGGAAAGTGCTTTTCTCTAGGAGGAAAGGCAAACTAAGCAAGTGTCTTGGTAATGTTTCTAGAATGCTTCCTCGCTCACAATTCCCATCCCACTGCAGGAAAAAAGGGTAACATGGGTCAGGATCACTCTCTGGACAGTCGTGTGAAAATAGCAGTACCGGTGGTCAGTGACTGCAGTTAGCATTTTCTAGGTGCCTGCTAGGGGCCAAGGCCTGAACTAGACCTGCAAGCTCAACACATTATCTACAGCCTTACAATAACTGGTGTGGGGAGGGGGGATCAGCATTTAAAATCAAAATGAGGGCGTAAGTAACTCGTCCAAGGCTGCAGAGTATTAAGTGGGGGAGACAAACTGAAACCCAACTTCACCTGGCTCCAAACCCTAGCTCCTTTCTCCACATTCCATTGCCTCCCTGGGGGCTGAGGGCATAAAGGCTGGCTTTACCAGCCAAGGCATTAAATTGCATAAGTCACTTTCTTAAAAGTGTCGTGTAGATTGCCTAAAGACATTCAGAAAGTTTTACAGGGTTTTTTTTTGTGTCTCAATGTCCAGACTCACAGTAAAGCTCAACAAACCCAAGGAGCAGCCCCCAGTACATTAGGCTAAGTAAAAAGTGCTGTTCTTATGCTAAGGATTTTGTTCATTCTCTTTTTCCTCTGTGTGAATCCCAGAACAAATTTCTAACTGTGCGTGCAATTAGTCATTACTTGTGCCATTCTGAAAAAGAAATGTTCAAACTGGATAACAATTTATTATGCACAATCTATAAAACTTGGGTTACTTATCCAGGAATCATAAAATTTTTCTTTCCAAAATTCAGTTTATTATATTTCCATTGAACATGATTCTAGACAGCTTTAGTGAGTAACTAACTACTCCCTGCCTTTCTCCAGCCGGTCACTGTTTGTCCATCTGTATGAAAATCATTCCTTTGTAAATAATCTCCCAACTCTCAGTGCCTGATCCTGAATTCTCTCACCGCCCTCTCCTTTTTTCATTCAACCCTTTACAAATGTGGGTTTACAGAGAGCGTGGCCCAGCAGGTCCCCACTCTACCATCCTGACAACTGTCCCAGCTGCCCGGGTCTAGAATCCCAAAGCACCAGCCACACTGGCCTTCCATGTGGCACTGCCAAGGAAAGACTGGGTTGGACAGAAGCCACAATCTCCATGACCCAATCCCCCCACTTCTGTTCCAGTAAAAAGGCAGTGAACACAGCATGCAGACAGGGTGCTCAGGTGTCCCTATTCACTTCCCACTGGTGTGCCAACTATAAGCCCCTCCAACAAAATTTCAGAGCCACCATCAACTTACTCACACTCAAGACTTCTCAAAATGTGCCTCCTCCAGCGGCCTCCCTCCTTCCTTTCCATCCCTTCCTCATATGCACCTTCACTACGGCAAACACTTCCTACCTCACTGCAAATCTCTCCCCATGCAGTCCATTGGTTACCAGATTCATCTGCCCATAACATCTTCAGCAAATCATTACCTTGCCCAACGACTTGCAACTCTTCAAACCCAACACTGAAGACCAACCTTCTGAAGCACCATTCGGGTACTCTACAAACAGGGTCACCACACTTCAGCACTAGATTTGCTGGAAGCCACTGCCCCGCGTGGACGGTCAACCAACACATCGACCCCTCTCCCAGCTCTACCTGGAACATCTGGGCCCATCCACCTCCTGCCACCTACTGAAGCCCTGTTCCTCTACCAAGGCACATTCTCCTCTAAAAGGCTTTGTTTCCTCCTGATTAAATGTCATAAATATCCTTCAAGTGTCTTCTATTAAGAGGTGCCTTAAATACCCCAGTCTGAGCAGAGTGCAGAGAAAAGCTCACACATGCGTGTAAATGTGTGCACACCCAGGAAAACTCCCAGCCCAAACCAGCACCTCTAGTGTGCCCTGACAGTGCACCCCTTGGGTGAGTAGCTATGCTAGTGTCCTCCTAGGTAACTGCTTCGAGATTCTGGGGAAGTCATAAATGACAGTGCATGATGGTTTGAGCTTTGGAGCAGCCAGAAGCAGCGTTATAACAGCAGTAAAGAAGAGTTGCTGGGGAGCCTCAGAAGAGAAAGACAACAGGATGGAGAGACGGCAAATACATTTGGCAATAAAAACTCAGCCCTGGAAAAGTTAGGAATAGTAACCAACTTCCCAGTGTACTGCGTATTGAAGTGTTTAGCCAGTTCTTCACCAGACAAAATATGGTAACACAGAAAATCAAATTTCTACTTTAACTGGGTACTTTCTACGATCAGGCCTACCTGTAAACCTGTTTTTGAAATGTAAATAATCTACCCTTCTCTTATTTATTTTCCCTTAGTGGCAATACTTTGAGCAGCAGTAATAAATACAGAAATAAAAAGTTTAAAAATTACATACATGATTTATGAGCATCTATACAGAATTCAATTTTAAAAGCCAAAAAAACAGGAAGCTCTTTATTCAACACAAATTGAGATGGATAGAGCAAAGAAAATAACAGAGCTGTTAAAAATGGCTCAACTGGCTAAAACCATTCACATGCAAACAAAAAGTTACTGCATAAACAAAGGTATGAAAAAGCTTCAGGAATGGTAAAAATCAAACCGTGCACCAAAATGACTCAAAAACTAAAATGACAGGACACTTACTGAGAATTATCATGTTTTTAATCATCCAGTGAAGAGATCTTGGAGAATTTTAAACTTCAAATGTCAAACTGCTGATACGGCATGGAATCAGGGAAGTTCCACGCTAATGACTACATGGAGACAGAAGGTGGCCTGCGAAGGAACAACTCTGCTTGGAGTGAGAAAGACCGAAGGCCCAAGCCTGGCAAGATCCCGAGTACTTTAAACAAAGGCTGCCAAGGCTAAGCGGGAAAGCAGCCTTCCACACTGTTGGTGGGGATATAAAGCAGTGCAGCCACTACGGAGATCAGGATGGAGACGCCTCAAAAACTAAAAGCAGAAATTCCATTTGCCCAGCTATTCCCCCTCTAGGCGACTTCCCGAAAACGTTAAAGATATCATACAGCAGTGATACATGCAGACCCATGTTTACAGCAGCACAGATAAACCTTGGAAGCAGCCTCTGTGTCATTTCAGCAGATGAATGGATAAAGAAAATATGGCCTTTATACACAACAGAGTATCGCTCTGCTATAAAGAAGGACACACCGGAGTCGTCTGTAGGACAGTGGGTGCACCTGAGACCTTACTTAATGTCAAATGAAATAAGACATACAGCTTAAATATTTCATGATTTCTCTTCTATGAGAAACCTAGAATATAAACAAATTATAGTACAAAATTAAAAATAATGACCAACAGGGAGACAGATCTTTTGTAAAGGGAAGGGGGCCAAAAGATGGAGGGAAGGCGGGACAGGGTGGGGGAAGGAAGAAGAAGCAGATGAAAAAAGAGTGAAGATGTGTTACGTACATATCCTAACTCTTTACCGTGAATATAATCAAACATGTGCTAAACATGTACTAAAAATGCAACTGCAAACATGCAGTAAAAATACACAAACGTACTAAAAATAAAGACATGGTTTCTCTAGACACATTTTCCCAACAACTAAAAAGTAAAAATTTTTAAAATCTCTCTAAGCTACAGTTTCCTAGTACACAAAGGGAGAACAATCATGCTCACTAAGCAAGTTACTGTGACAATTAAAGGAGATCCGGGACAAAAAGCCCTTCGCAAATGACTGGTGCGGCTTCAACCCCCTCTGAATAACGCCTGACACTGGTTTCCTTCTACTCACTCATGCACTCATCAAGAACCCACGGGGAGCACCAAGCCAAGGTCTCCCTTCATGTAGGAACGAACGCTCACCAACAGAGACCACAGGCCCCGCAGGTGAAAGGGGACACAAGGGTCAGAAGAGACAGTAGAACAACACAAATGCTACATCCATGCCTCACACTTGTCATAATAAAAAGACACAACCTAGCAGACGGCTATGAGGAAAATAGGAATTATAAGAAAGCACAAGGCAGTAACGAGACGCGATCCTCTCTGCGTGTGACATTAAAAACCCAACTGGCTTTGCTTTGAACGCTCTGCACTAATGCCAACTCTGACACCCCGTGAAAGTCCCGAGAGGAATTCACCAGCAGCCCCAGTGAAGTCACTGAATTCCTCCATTCTGAGTGACTCCTGTCCACACGGCATATGGGTCAGGAGGACTGTGGCAAAACAGAGATTTTAGGACAACTCGGGAGCAGGTCACACCCACGATGGAGCCTGGGAACCAAACACAAGGCATCGGCCATGGGAATCAACAGCAACATGTTGGAAATTCAGGCCAGGCAAGGGCTGGGAAAGGAAGGAGTCCAGTAAACCCGCCCAAGACAGCGGTCATCATCCTCTTTCCCAGACTTCTGAGCTTTTAAGTGTTTATTTCCATCAGCAATGCCAACATTTTTCCAATCCTAGGGATGGCATTTATCACACAATAACTATGGAGAAGCTCTCAGGTGTGGGGAGGGGCAAGAAAAAAGGGCAGTGGGGGTGGAGCTCCCTGAGTAGACTCCAGCGCATTTCAACACCACTTACTGACTGCCTCGTGTGGATCTAGAGCCTTGAGATAAAATCAGAGCTCTGAGTGACGCGGATTCTCCCAGACCCACAAGAAACACACACCAAACCCATTAGGTGTCCAGGGTTTCCATACTTAGGCATGCAAAAGGCCAAGTATTCTGTGCACCCCATCCCTGAAGGCACTGCAGAAGGATAGCTCCACCATCCCTGACAAATGCTCCAACTGTTTCAGAGGCTGGAAAACTCCGTGCCTTTACCCAAACACAACACCAACATTTCTCCTATAATGTCTTTTCTCTCCCATAATCATCTATTCTCTGATTGACAGCTATGCAATTTCATCACAGTTCACCAGGTTGATGCCTGGGTGAAATCACGTGACACAAACCATAATGACTATGGACCATAATGAAGACTGCCCAGTAAATGAGTTCAAGCAATACAGATGTTTACTACAAAATGCTAGCTTCCCTGAGGCAAAGCTCAGAAGTATCCGATGCTGCACTATGCACTATGGGAAGGGGGCTGGTCCAGTCAAGGCAACTTTTCCCTCCCCATCTGCACAAGGAACAGAGGGCCCAGCCAGAAGAAAAGCCCTCCTTAGGTAAACAATGTAAGCAGGAGACCAGCATTGCAAAGGACAGAGCAGAACATCAGTAGAAAATATCAAGTGGGCAAGGATCTGTTTTAGTCAAAACTGGCACAGAAAGGAGATCACCAGGTAATGATCACTAGTCTCCCTGGGTGCTCTGACATTTTAGAGTCTAAGGTGTGGGAGAAAGTTGATGCACTGAAATCAAATGCAACAAAGGCAAAGGAGGCAGGCTGAGATGGAGGTTACCAAGAAAGAGCCAATCGAAGGCCAGGTTGGGGCACCACTCAGATGACCAGAGACAGCTCCCACTGGTCAGGGTCCAGGGTGTCAGAGGAAGAGCAGCACACCGGAGAAAGTGAAGTGGGCATCTGTGTTGCAGACATGCTCCACACAAAACGCTGCTGGGAATCCCAGATCCCACACAGCCCAGAACCGCCTTAGTGAAAGAATCCTCCATGTTAACACAGTGGATGTAAGTCCTACCCTACTCAAATGGACTCTCTGCAGGGCAAGATACAGCAGCATCACAGGTCCTGCAGGGAAATAAAAACCCAGGAAAACAATGGCATTATTGGTAAAACCTAATTTCCAGTAATTAGGAGGTGACTACCTTTGCACTCCATATGTGAACAGATTGCAGAAGCTTAATGTTCCTTGGCAAGTGAAAACCAAACCCTTTTTTAATAGCCATTTATTTTGTCTTCCAACAAACAAATAAGAACGGATTTCCTTGCTCCGTAAAAACTGGGTGTACACATTCTCTACACCCACTACAACTAACATAATCCAAACAGGTTCTCTATTTTTTCTACATCACTAATTTCTCATTTATCTAAAAACAGGCACAAAAATATATATTTATACAATAAGCTCCTTGTCTTTCTTTTCTAGAGATAAAATGTACCAGCTCAATGTTAACGTCAACCTATGAAAAGGAGTAGGGACTTTTTAGAAACTGTCCTTGATGTGGGAAGAAGGGAGAGTTTTCTGTTATGTTGATGAAACATTGTTCTTTTAAATGTTAATCTACAATGGTCTAATGTGAGTCATAAAAAATTATTCATGAATAATTGCAGCTAAGCTCTTTCTTATGCAAGGAAAAAAAGATAGAATTGCAGATTACTTTGTAAGACAAACACCGGAATCCAGTCACCTAGCACTTATTCACTACCTGCTGTGTAAAATAGTACACCGTTATTCTAAATCGCAGAATATTTACCATGTCAAAAATCTGCAAGATGCTATTTGTACTTTGTTATAGAAATGATTTTTTAAAATCAGAAATCCACAGAAAACTTAAGATTTAAAAATCAATCAGATGACCCTTCTCCATTGTTGGTGGGAGTGCAGACTGATGCAACCACTATGGAAATCAATATGGAGATGCCTCAAAGAGCTGGGACTGGAGGTTCCATTTGACCCAGCCATCCCTCTGCTGGGTATCTTTCCAAAAGAATTAAAAGAATCATATCTCAGTGATATATGCACACCCATGTTTATAGAGGCACAGTTTGTAATAGCTAAAACTTGGAAACAGCCCATTTGCCCATCAGTTGGAGACTGGATAAAGATGTGGTTTTTCTATAAAATGGAATACTACTCAGCCATCAAGAATGAGAAATTAGATTCATTCACAGGAAAATGGATACATATTGAGGATATACTAAGTGAAATAAATAAGTCACACATGTGTAAATACCAAATAGTTTCTCTGGTGTGAAAAACTATAATAGTACATAAGATCCTAATGATATAATTGACAATATGAAATGGGAAAAAAAAAGGCTAAAGGTGTAGGGAAAGTGGGAAGCATAGGGGAAAGGTAATAAGGGAAAAGAAAACATATGAGAAAATGAAAAAATGTAAATAAACTTTTTGTAAATGGGGAGGGTAAGAGGGGGTGAAGGGAGGGCAGGGACAAGAGGAAAAAATAAGAACCAAGATCTGTCCTGTAAAGGTACAAGATCCCAATGATGAATGTAACTGTACTGTATACCTAGATTGTACCAATAAACTCAATGAGGAAAAAAATAAAAAAATAAAAATCAATCGGATGTCTTTCAGGCCACTCTTCATTCTGTCTTCTCTAAATGGAAATGCCTTAGATTAATTTCACAGTGATGAATTCAACAGCTTTATACACATTTTCATCTCATGGCTTTTTTTCCCCAAACTTATCCCTTATAACCAGTTTCTTCAGAAACGATTCTAAGTTTGGCTTCTCTGTTTTCATGGTCTCCACCCTGGCCTAGCTCCTCACTTCCTCACATTGGATTGCTACAATCTCTGCATGCTTTGCATTCCCGAAATCCTTCGACCATGAGTCCTCCACGGCAGTTTCCCTGCTGTAACTTGGACCTCGGAGGCCCCCCGAGTCCCTAGGGTGGCGATGAAACCTTTAGGAGCTGGAGTCCAGGAGAAGGAAGGGCACTGGAGGTGTGTCCTCAAAGGGGACTGTGGGGCCCTGGCCTCCCCCGCTTCTTTTCTGCTTCCTGGATGATGGGGATGATTTTGCTCCACCATACGCTGCTGCAACCTCCAAAACTGAGCCCACAAAAACCTTTTCTCTTACAAGTGGTACCTCAGGTATTTTGTTATAGTATGAAAAACCTGCCTAAACCCATCAGCTCCCAGCACTTTTTCCACCCTTGGGAGCACAGGCAGGCCTGACTCACTTCCCCTGCCATTCAGCCGGTACAGTCTGCAGATACAGAGAGATGTCTGGTTAGGCTCGGGCCTCCCTCCTGGCTTCCTCCTGCTCCGCTGCCTACTAACAACTGAACACGACAACTGTCTGTGCCATTCAACCCCTGGCCTGTCCAGTGATCGCTCCTTTAATCACCCCCTCACAAGCTGGTTTCCTTAGTATCCGATGAAAGCGCCTTCTGCTATGGGCCATGCTATAACACGCACACCTGAACTACTGTCTGAGCCAGATGACTCATCAAAGACAGAAAGCATGACTTCTCCTTGTGTGTCCCTCCCGGCCTAACGCACACACAGTTCTGAAACCAACCCTCCTCAATCGATGATTATTGACTGAAGGACAACATCAGGGTTTCTGGCATCATCTTAGGTTGTATCTCTCCTGCTGAGGAGATAAAAGGTTCTCGGACAGGACCTTTCCGATCAGAAAAGGAGGAAGCTTGTCGTCTACTCAGGTACAATTGCATGAAGAATGTATAAAAACAGTCACATAATTCTGCTTTTCATATCAATTAGCCTGGCTTTAAGTATTTTGAAATTTTAGATAATTCTCAAAAATTATCTAAATTTCTTGGAGAAGAAATGTGAAATAAATTGTAAATATCTGAAAACATTTTCAGTTCCTATCTCAAATGTAAAAATTCATAAATAAACTAAAAGTAGTTCAATCTAAAATCTCAAAAAAAAAAGAAACTGTACCACGGATACAAATTCTTGCTTTACTCCTGTAGTTACAAACAAATGCATCATATATAAATAAAATAATGACAATTCAAAGCCATTTCAATGTCAGAAATTTTTTTTAAGAGCATCATCTGACTCCAATACCTAAGTACCTTAAAATTCAATTCAAGCATTCCTTGTCTTGGAACTCAATAATTTCACCTCATAGACCCAGGTCAGTTCTTTAAACCAGCAGTATGAGAGTGCAGCCCAATTTCTACATGGCGAAAGATCTGAGCTTTCCACGGCTCTCTGGAAAAGGAGTTTGAGGTCTCAGAAAATTCTGAGCAAAGTCTTGGCAAAATCCTGAGAAATAATGCCTTAGGACAAAGCATGATAGAAGAGACTCACAAATATTACCATGCACTAGAAGACCTGAGCCCTCGCTAACAACGCAGATTCCGGCGCTGCACACTCAGTGGGTCTGGAACCAAGCCCATGAAAGGATATTTTCAACGTTGTATTCAGTGGGTCACTGTGACGTGGCCAGGCTGGGAACCACAATTTTGAGAAACATTGGTCTACAGAGAGCATCTTACACATCTTTTTCTTCTAAAATTCTCCCAGTTTTATTCTCTCAAATTCTTTGAGTATCTTTGTGGGAAAATTAGAAAAGTAAGGACATTTAATAGAGGCAAAAGGAGGAAAATCACGACCTCACTGCAAACAAATGCTTCATTCTCCTACTCACAACCAACCCAACAGGCAAACATAACAGACTGAGGAGAGGGCTCAAATGCAGCCTTTAAAAATATGATTCAAATGCAAACAGTGTCTGCTGTGTGCAAACGGACACAGACACACCTCACATCTGGCTCTCTGAGTACTCCCCAGCACAAGACCTCACTTGTGACGTACAAAACAGCCAATCAACATTTGCCAGAAGGCTGAACTTTACAGGAATAATCATAGGCAGCCCATCCAAGAAGTCAGTAGAAAGGTCTCAGACACTAAATTGGCCAAGTCAGCCCCACCAGCCTGAACTCTACAGCTCCAATGTTAATTTGAAAGAATTAGAGCAATGGGACTGTAAATATATAAGCAAGTATGTTTTTAAATCATCATTTTATATACATATAATATATAATTATAAATTATATAAATATAATTCAATACAAATGAGTTGGTCCCGACATATATAGCTTTTTTGTTGTTGTTAATTACTGTGATCTTTCTGTCCTGCTTACATTGTCCGAGCCCACATTGTTAACAACCTAGAATATTTCAGTTCATGTTTATCTACCTACACATACCACAGTCAGAGATACACAGATATAGACATCAATATGCACACGCATGTGCACATGGAGGGGGTTGTCATCTATTCTTTCTGCGTCTGTGAGTCTCACTGAATAGAATTCAATGGCCCGGTGGCACACACCTGTAACCCCAGCACTTGGGAAGACAAGACAAGAGGATTGCAAAGTTCCAGGCCAACCTAGGCTACACAGAGAATTCAAGGCCAGGCTGGACTTCAGGGTAAGGCCCTTAATCTTCTAAAACACAAAAACAAAAAAGAAAAACAAAACAAAACAAGCCCTACCGGCACCCCTGCAGACCATCTGATACAGCTCCGTTTCCTTTTGCGTGGCTACTTGATATTCTCGGAATGAATGATAAGCCCCTGTCGTCATTTATCCTATTCTTCCCTGAATTCCCTCCATTTCTGGGTTTTTGCTAAGCTGAGAAATGCAGTCATGGAGATGCAGATACAAAACACCTTCTATGTGATGATTTTGGGAGAGATCACCAGGACTACAAGTGCTAGTCTGAGGAATATACATGTTTTTTATTTTAACAGGCACTGCTTGATTGCTTTTCTTTAAAAGACAGCAATATTGCACATTTCCAAACCACTTCATTTATTAACACAATGCCTGTTGCCTCTGTGAGGCCTCTGAGCTCAGCCAGTCCATCCTCCTGGCCACTCCCTGTCTAGCTTGGGGCTCTCTCTCCTATCCCCTGGAGTCCTGCAAATTATATTTCAAAGTTGGAATATTATATTCTAATGTTCTAAGTTCCATGGCTTTCATCGAATTTCCAAAGGGACCTCTGACACAAAAAGGGTGAGAAGCTACCGAACCAAAGGCTGGAGGATGACAACAGGGGACGGATACTGCTGATGACATGATTTGATTTTGCTGAAGATAACAATAATCAAAAAGTGGCTGAGGCCAGGGATTTGGCTCAGTGGCATCGCAACTGCCTCGCAAGCACAAGGTCCTAAGTTCGATCCCTGGTACCCCCCCAAAAAAGTGGCTTTTATTAGAGGAGCCTTCCTACGTCCATGAAGCCATCAAAGCCATTTTTGATCTTTATTATTTTAAGAAGAAGCAAGCTCCATAAATAGATTTCAAAAAAGCACAGGTGCTGGGAGAGAAGAAACAGAGAGGGCTCCTTCCAGAGTCAGGTACAGGCTTGTTTTCTCTCCAATACGTAGTTTCTCCAGGCGTGGTATTCCATCTAGGAAAAGGGAAAAAGTCACTGCTGGCTTCCTTTCAAAGAGAGGGTAAACACTACAGGGTAGGATAACCAGGGAGAGCAGGATGAAGTACAGAGAAAAAGGAAGTGCTCACAGAGTCTACAAGGCCACCTCTTAAAGAGCCCCCAGTAAACACATCTAAGTGGAGGGTTGAGGTTGGGCTCATCCTCGAGTTCCACGTCCTCCCCACGGTGGCTGGCCCCTCTCCACACGCCCTCAGCCCGAAGCAGACAGTGCCTGGCCAAGGAGCCATTTGGTGACGCAGATTAAGCCAATCAATACCTGAAGCAGCTGTACACCAAATCAATGACAGGGAATGCAGGGGAGTCCTTCAACGAGATGGCTTTGCTCGTAATAGTTTGAAATCCTGAGCATCATGATTTTTCTCTATTTGTAATTAATGCCAAAGAATTACACAAGCATCTGTCCAATTCAGGAAAGTGCCTGATGCTTCATTCTTGTAAGACGCCTGATTTTCACAAAGCTATTTTCCATTCTTTCTCCTTCATTTCGTACATCACCACCCTTCTCACCCAATGGTATATTGTAATCCTGACAAGTGCTTGGCATGGTTACTGAATAATATCCATTACATTAATAAGATCACTGGCTTCCACTTTAAAATCAAAAGCAGAGGGCAAAGATGAAAGCAGACTTTAAAAAAAAAACATTAAATTAATTAGCAAACTACACATAAAAAGTAAGGCCCATCCAAACAGGGAAAGCTACTTTAATTATGTTTATTCTTGTTCTGTGGTAGAACTAGTGAGTTCTCCGCTGGGATAGATCTCATTTCCACACTTCCAGAAATAATCCTATTTCTGTTATACTTTTTCACAGTAGATATTTCTTAAAACACAGATACGGGAAGTATAAAGCGAATTTACTGGACCAGAAACCTAGGCTGGAATGGTGCAACTGTTGTAGGGTCTGGCAGTAAATTAAATCATATTTAGCCAGGGATAAGATAAGAGAAAAGGTACCCATGTTTTCTCTGTCTTTTATGAGACTACTTTCTGAACAGCTGACTGTCCAAGATATTAACTTATGTATGTGTATAGTAATGGCACATGTTCATATTATAGCGTGCATATGCATGGGTATATGTGTGTGTAAATATACTTATATGATATATAATATATAGTGTGCATTTGATAAACACACATATACCCATATACCTAAGACTTTTAAAAGGTACTCCTGCTGTAGGGAATATAACGTTCTATAATGAAAACTTTTCAGATCCTTGGAAATTATTAGTTCTCCCATCCAATACTAACTGACCCTCGTCAAACTTGTGTGATCAGATGGCACAAGGTGTGTTCAGGCTGGCACGGCTGCAGACGCAACTTAACCAATTCAAAAAAAAGTCTCACAAAAGGGCTAAAGATGTAGGGGAAGTGGGAAGGGTAGGGGAAAGGTAATAAGGGAAAAGAAAAAAAATTTGAGAAAATGAAAAAATGGAAATAAGGTATTTGTAAATAGAGAAGGGAGGAGGGGGTGAAGGGAGGGCAGGGACAAGGGGAAAAAATGAGAACCAAGACCTGTCATGTGAAGGTACAAGATCCCAATGATGAATGCAACTGTACTGTATACCTAAAACGTACCAATAAACAAAATGAGAAAAAAAAGTCTCATAAAGAATATGTACTCTTTCCAACAGCAGAAGCATAAAGTTTACTTTTAACTTTCATAGTGTATATACAAGCATTACAGCCACTGTAGAACTAAATTTTTAAAAATCTGCATTAGGATCAGGCATGGTGGCACAAGCCTAAAATCCCAGCACTCTAGCAGGCTGATGCAAGAGGATCCCAAATTCAAGCCCAGCCTGAGAAATTTAGCAACTTACTGAAACCCCGTCTCAAAGTAAAATAAATAAGTAAATAAAATAAAATGGGCTACGGATGTAGCAGCTCAGTGCAAGAGCCTTGGGTTCAATCTCTAGCACTACAAAAAGAAAAGAAAAGTATTTTTTAAAAACTGTATTAGAGCACTGAGACAGGATTCTTGGCTTCACTATTCAGTCTCCACTTCTTCTGGTGCTTGGAATTTGATACAATTCATTATTTAACGTCTAAAGTATATCTAGTTATTTAGTATCTGAACATACTGTGCACAAGGGAGCAAGCTCTACCTGAAGACTTGTCAAATTTCCCTCAAAAGAGAGCCACACATCACAGATCCCCTTTCCATGAAAACTCCACATAAATACGCACTGCAGGCATCTGTTAAAGCAGCTAGCACCGCTCTGCTGATTAGGATCAAGTTTGCATCATCTCCGTGTGTGATTTGCCATCCTCCTGACCCTTCCGGACAAGACAAGGGTGAGGGAAGGAAGCAGGGAAACTCTAACTGCTCTCTCCAAACATTCTGTAATGAGAAAACTCATTTGAAAAGGTACAGCCAATGCTTTGGAAAGCCCAAATGGAGATCGTATTTCCTAATCCAAGACAGCAACTGCCCCACATGGAAGCTTTCAAAGAATGAAGCCAATACACTCTGTTACCACAGAGTTTCCTGAGCCAGTTTTACAGGTTCTCTATTGAGTTGCAGTTGGGACATTTTTCTGGAGTCAGTGGAGGATATGAACGAAGTTCTAAGGAAAAGTGAAATGATAATTGAGCTGGATAATTCTGTTAAAAAATAATTATTATTACATAACATATGTACTTGACGCGAGTTGAAATATTCAGTGTCCAGGCTTACTGTGCAGCTGCCTGTCCTTACAGTTACTCCCAGAGGCCTTTCTCAATTCAATATTGTCCTGAAAATCTGGTTTTGTTTTCGGATGCTATCACAAGGCAGTGGTTTCTGAGCAGCATCCTCCATTCCAGAATACATTACTAAGAAATTAAGACTCTTTCCTGGGAGGTCCCCAAAAAGCATCCTCAGCTTCCCACTGTGCAACTGACCTTCCCACCCAACAAGCGACCAAAGTAAGGGGAGATGCATCCCAGGTCTCCCTTGCCCACCACGCTGAGCTTTCCTTCAATCTTCCTAGTAAGCCTCTCCCCCAATCTCTGCAACCTCAGCCAACAAAGAGAGGTCACCTTTCAGTCTCTGATTAATTAATCTTTTTGTTAATTAAGCTCTTCACTAGTTAAGAGTATTAAGAAATGCTCAGTCCCCTCACATGCCTACTAATTTAATAAAAGGACATTTCTCTCACCTGGCTTGTCTGTGTGAGTGCTGGACTGAGCTAAGTAGGTTTTGTCCTAAAACTTTATCCTCACAAATCCCTGCCACACAGGTGGGAGGAGCTGAACTCAGTCCCATCCATTACACTGAGTCCATTTGATGACATCCTGGAACTATCACTTAGGTCCTCTGAATCCATTCAGCCCAAGATACTACTTCTAGAAAGGAAAAGGGAGTGCTAAAGAACAAAGAGTAGTAGTGTAGAAGAGAAGAAATCAACTCCTTTTGATAGTGCTGGGGACTAAACCCAGGACCTCATACATGCTAAGCACCTATCCTACCAATGATTTACACAAACCCAGGCCCATGGAGATCAACTTTTAAAGTTCAAATGCTACCACATAGTCAAAACAACTCAAGGAAACCTTTAAATAGAATAAAGGAGGTAAACAAAATAGGTAACAAGTTTCTTAAAAGTATATCAATAAGTACAGCTATTCTGGTTACCACCACATAAAAAAATTCAAGAATATCTACTGAGGCCTTAAGAAAGTCATATACCAGTCACAAATGGCCTTGAGCATGGGTTATGAAAGCTCAACAACTAGAGAAGTGGGAAGCTAAGGGATCTCTAAATCATGACTTTCAGGCAGCACCTTAGACCAATGCACAAGCGGCGAGTTAGGGGAATGACCCAACAGGAGGTCTGATTACTACTGTTTGGGCAGAACAGTGGATCTTTCATTTCTTTTGCTACTAACTTGGGACACTGTGAAGAATGTTTCTGCCCTGAAACCAGAGATCATCAAATCTGGAAGGAACTACAGCGATCAGCTAGTACAACCCATCATTTTACACCTCAAGAGCAGAGCCCAAAGTTGCCTTCCATGGCTGAGGCACAAAGGGAAGCCAGACCTACTAATGGAAGCAAATAAGTCAAAGTGCCCGTGACAGGTTAGCAACAGATACAAAAGAAGATAGAGATTATTTTTCACTTGCTGCACTATTATTCCTCACCAGTCCCTGCCACACAGGTGGGAGGAACTAAATTTAGTTCTCCCCATTACAGTGAGTCCGTCTGATGATTTGTACTGTTTCTCCTATTCGCATCTCCTCTCCAAGATGGTGCCCTCCTGTGTGAGGAGGGCAGGCGCTAGTGACCCGACAGGGAAGAGGAAGTGTTGGACCCACACCCATATTCCTTCACCCCTCTTCTAGCTCGTTGGCATCTGTCCTCTCGGTCACCAGGCACCCTGTTGGTGTCGGATGACAAAGACAAAAATACACTGATTTAATATTTTCAAAACATTCTCTTCTTTGCAGACGCTGCATGAACCCAGAATCACCAAACTGACAGGCTACACAATTGTCCCCTGGTATCCACAAGGGATTGGATTCAGGACCACCCCCCTATTCCTACAGAGAACAAAATCCACAGGTGCACAAGTCCTTTGTGTAAAGTGATAGAGTGTTTGCACAGACCCTATGCACATCCTCCCGCACAGAGTACTTAAAACTGCCTCGATTTCATGCATGTGAAGAGCTGTTATACTGTATTGGTTAGGGAATGACAAGAGGAAGAAAGCCAGTGTGTGCTGAGCACAGATGAAGCTTTCTTCAAATCTTTCCCATCCTCAGTAGGGTGAATGTGCAGACAGAGTCCACAGGTACGGATGGCCAAGCATATACTCAAACCCCTGAGCCAAGGGCCAATGATCTGGTTCTGGCCCACTTCATAGAGCCTGCTTGCTCCGCCTGGGCTGCACAAATGGTGGAAAGGGAGGTAAGCAGGCTAGGAGGGCATCAAGGGAACAACTTCCTGGGACTCTGGGAACAAATGGAAAGGATACGGGTCATTTCCAGAGTACAGAGTAGAACACCAAACACCGATGATTAAAGGCTCTGAACCCAGGCATGAGACACTAAGTCAAAACATTTTGGTTATCTTCCCGCCTCTCACTATTGACATTCGTGCCTCTTATATCACTTTATCCAGAAGTAACATAGAAAAAAAATCCAACTTATGGGAAATTGGGAGCTTAGAGACATCTCCAAGGTTACAGTTAACATCTGCTCAGCACGCTGTGTTCTCTGAAACGCACCACATCAAGTGAATTAATATTTCTCGTTTGAAGTTCTTATTCATAGTCACCCCTTTCTAGTTGTGAAACACAACTTCTCATCATTTTTTCTGCCTCAAAACCTTGAAGTGCAACACACTGCAGCGTCTCCCCATGAATTCTTACCTCTACATGCACGAGGTGGGAAACAGGAAGCATCCCCGTGGGATAGGAACATGGGATCAAGTGGTGAAAAATCAAAAGATGCAACGTGCAAAGCTGCCAAAATTAAGTTCAAAGGAAAGAGAAAATTAAAAAGCCAGTATGAAAGGCTTCTTGTCTAAGACCAGCAGAAGGAACGCAAGATCTACCAACAAAAATCTAACTAACTGGAGACTGTCTTCATGTGTAGAAGTCTGAAGTGCCCTAAAGATCAGAGACAGTTAAAGGACCCAAAGAAGATCAAAGAATGGAGTCAGCCACAGCAAAGAGTTGAGGGAAAAGTGGGGTCTACAGCTAGGCAGGCACAGCAGAGAAGTCTGACACAGGTCCTTCTACAGATAGGTGCCGGGGTCCCAGTCCCTAAGTGCTTTAATAAAACATAATTGAAATACACCCAGCTTAGTCCCTAGCTCTTGCCACATGTTTTGCAGACCTTGGGCATGCTGGGCATACGTTCCACCAATGAGCTGCATCCCCAGCCCTTACTGGATGCCTTTGAAAATATAAATGACCCCCTAGAGGGGCCTTGCTTTAGGTATTTAGATCTTTACTAGGTAATCTGATGACAGATATCTGAGAGAGAAACTCTAGGAGCACAGAATTAGAGGCACAGAAAAGGCAAGCATTACCTTTTGTGCTTCCAGAGGATTAAACCTGTGTCTCTATTCTTCCCACAAAGACACTTAACTATTATGTTCCCTACCAAAAAATTATGTTACCTTCTTAGCCTTACTACTATCATGTATCGTATTCTCTGTGAACCGTGTTTTTTATGCCTCTGCAGAAACTTGGAAGATTAAAAAAGAATCAACACAGATTGCACATTGAAGACTCCAAGATTCCGGGATGATTTGTATCCTGCCCATAATCATCTTCAATCTTTCATCTGATCAGCACTCATAAATTACCCACACTCCATGTAAGGACAGAGTGAGCCCCCAATCCCTGTTATTTTCAGCATGATTGCAAACAGAGAAGACAATCATATAAACAGCTAAGTGGGGAGGCAGCTAGCACTGTCTTCATTTTGAGTAGGAGTTTTTTAAACTGTGCCTAAAGAGGCCTGGGGTTTCCAGAGGCCCTGGGAGTGGGAGGGTGAGGAGAAGGGCATGGTTTGCCCCCGCCCCCATCTCAGCCACATAGCTGCAGTTTATTCTCTTTTGGAGGGGAGGGGTCTACTGAAATTGCATTTGAAGAATCATTTACAAGGCTTACATCTGCACTCATGACCCAAGTACTCAAAACATCTGAGCTTTCTCTTCCAAAAACAGTGAGCCACACAGCCTGGAAAAAGAAATGTTTTCTACATTTAGAATATTAGAATAATAAGCTAAAGGAATCTTCCTTTAAAGAGCTTTTCATCTGGCTTGAGTTTTTCAAGTGTAAGGATTCCCCAATTTATACAGAGTTTGGATTCCCAAAGTCAGGGCCCTAGAATTCAGGGCTCAATTTCCTACACAAAAGACATGACAAGAGGCTGGTTCCAAAGCAAGCAGTAAAAGCCTAATACTTCACAGGTGAACTAGATGTTACTAATTTCACTGGAAGTAAAGTTTTACTTCAGTTTCTTGGTGGATGGGCTACGCAAGCCAGTGGGGGTTCACAAGCATCACTAATGTTGCTTCTTTGAAGAAGCTCATCCTATGATGTCTGACAAAAAAGGGAGCTGCACTGATGAAAGGACTTTCCCTTCCCTCTTTCCCACTCGAAGGCCAAGTCCCAAGGTGCCTCATATTGACCGGGGTCAGTGGCTGGCTGAGTGGACATTCAGCAGTTGTTTGCAAGCTGAAAAATCGCTAGCAAAGCCACTGCCTCGCACCAGCTCTGAGAAGCTGGTTTCTGGTGTGTTTATTTATTCTCCAGCAGTTAATAGCATTTTATTATGGCAATCTGTCAACTAATATGTATCGTCAGAAAAAAAAAAAAGCAAGGCAAGGCTTGTAGGTTAAAAAAAAAGTGCAGGCAGTATTTATAGCCCTCTCAGGAAGAAAGGATAGAGAGAGAAAGAGAGAGAGAGAGAGAGAGAGAGAGAGTGAGAATGGGTAACTATAAATAATTTTCTAGATTTAACTGAAAATTAGCTTTTTCTTTCATTTTTGCTCATTTGGTAAGCTAATGAAATGAAAAAAAAAAACACCTGGTTTTAAACAAACAATTCTAAAAGATTTCAGAATTGGAAGACTTGGCATAATAAACCTATGTGATTCATGTACTGTCACAAATTACCAAAACAAGTATATAAAATATTAATAATTTTCCACCAAAACTAGTGAACTGCTCTGAATTGCAGATATCAAAACTCTAATGGAATGGTCTGTTGTAGAATCAACTCATTAATGGACTAAAATTAGATCAAATGCAATTATGGAGAATTACCATTAGGAAATATATTCTTCCACCATTTTTTGCAAAAATGGAAATACTTTTAAAGAAGTCTAACCTCTCTCTCACCTAGAAAAAAAAAAAAACACGAGTGATGTCTCACTACTTCCCCTTTACACAAATATTACCTTTGCAAATACTGTACCATTCCTTATATTGTAGTAATTTGCTTACAGTTGTCCTTTTCTAAGCTTTTTCCAAACAACCAAAAAAAAAAAAAAAAACAGAATACTGGTTAAGACACTGGGGCAAAAAACCCAAATTCAACTCCTTACCAGTTAAACTTGCAAGGGCAAGTTATTTAAACCATTTGAAAATTGAACGTCTCGTCTAAATCGGAATAGTAATAAATACTTACAAGGTTGAGAATTAATGAAGTGATATTTAAAAAATTATGCCTGTAATAAGCAAGGTTGTTGGTGATGATGTCTTTATACCCCTAATTCCTTGAACTGAATTAAATTTCCCTACACTGCCTGCCTAATGAAGTCCTACATTTTCTTGCTATAGAGTGTCACATCTGACAAAATCTTAGACCTGACCTCTGCTTGGTGATTCTGTATCATTTTATACATCCCTGTTACCTTCCGTCCCACCCGCCCAGAATCATCAGAATATGCTGCCTTCTAAAGCTTGCTATGTGGGGAGCAATAAATCGGCTTTTCGTAATGCAAGGATCCCTCTCTCCTTTGCATTTCCAAAGCCAGGTGTACAGCAGGAAATCCATACACGCCAGCTCCTTAGCTGGGTGGACAGCACCTTGTGCCTCTCACTGAACCTCAAGGGAGCAGGGCGTGGAGAAGGAAGGAGTCGGGATTGAAAAGATATCCCTTCCCCACCTTCAAGGCTCTGCTCCAATCCCACCTCGAGCACGAAGCACCATCCTGCCCAGCCCACGCAGATCCTCCCTTTCTGAGTGCTGTCAATTAAGCATAGTCCTGCCAGGTGTCTTCTTTTTTTTGGTACCGGGGATTGAACTCGGGTCCTTGCGCTTGCAAGGCAGGCCACCGAACCGCTGAGCTAAATCCCCAGCCAAAACTGGCATTTTTTTTAATAAACTAAACATTAGCTTACAACCAGATCTTCATGGTTTTTCACCAACAGTAAATTCTACCTTGAGCTCTATTTCCTGAAATTAAATGGACCACAAATGGCTACAAGCCCCATGGAAAGAGAAGGAAGGAATTGCAACGTTCCCTGTGATGACACCACCAAGAAAATCACTTCATCCTGAGTGACTGAACGCCGTCAGCTCTCAGGAAAAAAGAACTCCACAGTGACATCTTGAAGACTGTTAGCTAAAGTTCCTCTTTCCTTCACCAATTCTACTCTTCTCCTTTTTTCATACCAGGAATTCTTAGGAGCCAGCACAGAATACACTGAACTTTTCAAAGTGCTCTCACACCCCATTACTTCATTTGATACTCAAGGGCAGCCATTCGGGGCAGGCAGGTAACAGAGACTGTATCGCCTTACAGAAGCACAGAGAATCAGGGCAGCTGGCCCAAGGCCACAACTACCGAACAGCCCCAGGGTGCCCACAATCCAGCCTTCCCTCCTCTCTGCTGTGGTTTTACCACACCACTGGCCAGTGGGCCACTTTGTAGCTGTTGAGCTCTTCCTATACTTTGTCAGTCAAGGAAACATCTTTGGAAGACAGTTTTTTTTTGTGTTTCTGAAAGAGTTTAGGCGTCCCTGTGGGGGGAAAAAAACCCTGCCACTCAAAACCCTAGTCTTAGCCGATGTACTTCGCCATACTGAAGGCAAGTTGGCACCCAAAGCGGTTGACTGGGCGCCAACTGTGGTGTTCTAATCTTTGTTCATGCTGTCAACGTGACATATGAAAGAAATATGAATAAAGTGACAGGATGAAAACAAAGCCAGTAGCTGGTGTGAGATCCACAGACAGGGTGCTAGCTCCGCACACAGCGCAACTGGGTCAAGTTAACACCTTGTGTTTCCCTTCCATATGCAGTGCGGGAAAGCTATTTATAAAATGTTTTTAAATATTTAGGGCCAAATAAATCAATATTGTTGGGAAACACTGACTCTGACCAGAACTCATTTACTTGCCTCAGTCCCGTGTGAATAAGAGAGCTGAGAATATCGAGAGAATCCAAGACCAGCAACAATGCAGATGTTCAATACGATCACCCAGAATTCCCACGCGGGCCTGCTGTCAATCTCCATGCTGGCTGGTGACCGGCATGAATAATGCAATGACAGAAGTCCCAGAAGAGTCGCCTTGTGGATAAGCTTTATTATTACTGATGTAACACAACAGACCTTATAGAAATTACCTGACTCTGCAATTCACTCTGCTGCTTCAGGCGAAGATTCTCAGGTGTATCTGCCACTGTGGTGAAAGACTGCTTTGGGTAGTGTCTGCGGAGAAAGTATTTAAAAGAACGTAATTAAAATACTGTCTGCAAAACAATGCTTTAACATCCATTGTTTCATCCTTTGCTTCCGTCACCATGGAAGAGGTCCCCTGTCCTCTTAGCTAAGGTCATCTGTCTGTCATTACTCTGGATCCCAAGCCTTTCTGACGACCCGCTATGGCTCCACGTGCCCCACTTTCTCGCAAAATTTCAACAGTCACTTCTCCGTGCCCCACCCACCGTTCCAGCCCAGTACCATCATTCTATCCCTAGAGTCTGTGCGCATCTCCGCTTTGACTTTTCCCATGCCTGGTTTCCAGCTTGTTACAGAAGTTTCTCTCACCAAAGTCATAAAGACTTCCTGTGAACATATCTAAACAAACATCTTGCACTCCTCCTCTTGCATGACCTATCCTCCATCTTGAAATGTCTTCCTCTTCCTCTTCCTCGGTTTCTATGTCCCAAACAATTCCTGGTTGGCTTCTCCCTTTTAGTGTTCCTGTCTCCCGTAGACTCTTCTTGGCTCACCCCACCATCATGGTCCTAACACGGGCTTTCCTCTTAGTCTACACCATCATCCGGGGGATCTCACTCATTCATGTGGCACTGAGGACCTTCTATATGCTAATTTCTTCCAAATCTGAGTTTCAGATGCAGTGGCATTTCCTTGTATATCTCCCATACCTGTCAGTGTGAGACTCAGCTATTCACCATCCCATCTCTAAGACAAACTCCTCTCCCTTCATGCTTTTTCATTTATTAGAAATGACAAAGTCAGATACTTGGAATAAACTTTACTTCTCACACATTCAATGAACTCTATCTGCTAAATATATCCAGCCACAGGAGACCAATTTCATCCTGAAGTTCACACCTCTCTCTTTCCCATCTCCCCCAGCAGTGCTATTCTCCTTGCCTGGAATGTTCATCCCTCTTCCCACCCCATCCTTCTCCTGAACAACTGTGTTTATCTTCTAGGTCTTGCCTTAGATGTCACCTGGATAGGAAGTTTTCCTGGCCTCTGAAATCTGGATTAGGAAGGATCTCTGGATGTGCTTTCTTCCCCCTGTTATAATGCTTATTATACTCATTTGTATTTTCTGACTGGCCCTGCCTCTGTTTCACAATACGATGATTTCTGTGACAGCAAGAACAGACTACCTTGTCCCTTGTTAGGGTACATTCTGGCCTATATCTCCAGCCCCTAGCAATGCCTGCTTTGTAGTATGACCTGAACACATATCTGCAGGAACAGACAATGGGCTGCGGGGGGATAGCTGGACAGAAAGAGTAACACCTAATATTCAGTATCTGTAAGGTAACTACAGATGACAACAATTAATTGAAAATCTCAAGACACCTGACAGAATTTTTAAATGCCCCCAGCAGAGAGAACTGATGAACATCTCAGGTAGTGGATATGCCCAGGCCCTGAACTGATCACTACACACTATGCACATGCATTGAAAAGTCAGGCTGTGCCCCATAAATATGTGTAATTATTCTGTGTCAATTGAAAATAAATATAATGAATATGTGCAGACAGAAGAAATGCAGAGAGGGAGAGAGGAGGAAGAAAGCAATCAACCAAAGCCTAAGAGACTAACACAGCTTAGACCTAAAATGTCCCCTAGACATCGTATGAGTTTAAGGTGGGACTGTGGAAGGGTGACTGGATCATGAGGGCTTGAACATCCTCAGTGGATTTTAATTAAAGAGCGTTCCTCAACGGAAAGGTGAACTATCAAAGGGCTAAAGGTGTAGGGAAAGTGGGAAGGGTAGAGGAACGGTAATAAGGGAAAAATATGAGAAAATGAAAACAGGGAAATAAAGTGTTTGTGAATGGGGAGGGGAAGAGGGGGTGAAGGGAGGGCAGGGACAAGGGGAAAAAATGAGAACCAAGACCTGTCATGTGAAGATACAAGATCCCAGTAATGAATGTAACTGTACTGTACACCTAAAATGTACCAATAAACTCAATAAAAGAAAAAAAAGAAAAGTGGACTATTGGGGGTAGGGTACATTTGCAACTGCTTCTCTACATGTACATGAATTTCCTTCCTACAGGGCAAAAAAAGACTTCTCTCTGGATACTAATGGAACTTCACTTGCCACCTGTACTCGTACTTATGAAGCATAGTTTTATTAAAAATAATCTAGTTAGATAACCATTGCACTTTACTAGGAGAAAGTGTGGAGGATTTGAATTTATAAAATACATGCATATTAATAAAATACCACTTTTATAGATTTGAGATTGGCCTCCCATACGAAGTCCTATTTGGAAAGAGACTTAAGAAAAACTGAGAAGCTTGTGCAGTTCTTTAGAAGAGTTAACCTGATGACTACAGCAGCAAACTTACTAACAGGCTGTGGAGTTATGAGATGATATCTAGAACTATTAAAAAATGCCAATAAACTCAATGAGGAGAAAAAAAAGAAACGCCAATGTTTCGCACTTTTTCCAGTAGCCTTTTCAATCCTAAAAAGTAATCATTTTATAATGGTGGTTTGATTTATATGTAACACAACTTTCTCTAAAGCTGTACAACTGGAGAAAATTATCCAAGTTTAATGTAAGAGAGAAAACTCAATTTAATAGTATAGTCAAAATAACAAACACTGAGGGAAGAAAGTCAATGCATATCAGAAACTCATATGGCTCATGAGGGCTAAAATAAATCAAAACCTGTGGCTTAAGGGATACAAGTTGTACTTAGAGCTAGCAAAATTCAAGCGAGTAAGTTTTGTTTGTTTGTTTTTACAAATGCCTTAACTGTCAAAAAAAATGAAACTGTCTCACGAATTGGAACAAGACGACTCAGAAGAAATAAATATAATTTCAAAGATGGCAGCACAGAATGCATTGATAAAAAATAATAATTACAATATCTGGAGAAACCTAATTAATTCTGCCAAATTTGACATATGCGAAAATCCTGTCAAACAGTACATTTCTCAACATCACGTCCAAGCATTAAGGTCCATCTGAATTAATTCAACAAATTCCCCTAGGAGTCAGCATCTCCATTCCCTCCCACCCACCATCCCACCCCTACTGCAACAGAAAAAGAAAGCCAGACACAGAAATAAAATGAGAGGCCAGCAGCAAGGACAGAGAAGCAAAGCATTTCAAAACTAACTGGTGGGACCACACGATTAATTCTAGCTCCTTCCATGTCCTGCATTTAAATGGCAGTAAAAGTTCTCCCTCAAACATGCCTGGAAGCTGGGCTTGGTTGTACACACCTGTAATCACGGGACTCTGGGAGGCTGAGGAGGAAAATCACAAGTTTGAGCCAGCCTGTACAATTTAGAAATTCAGTGAACCCTACCTCAAAATAAAAACGGGGTTGGAGATATAGCTCAATATGCAGGTCCTGGGTTTAATTCCCAGGATAGATAGGTAGGTGGTTGGGTAGATAGATGGATGGATGGATGGATGGACGGACAGACGGACAGTTGGATGGACAAAAGGACAGACAGACACACAGATGCCTTGAATGGAAATCTTAAGGCAAGAAGAGGAGTTATTCATCAACCCTAAGGGAAGAATGCCACTTTTTCCTCTGTCCTAACAGGAGTCAGAACATGGGACAGAATGTACAGGGTCAGGAGAAATAAATGCTCAACAAGAATCAAGAAACGCGTGAGAAAAAAAGACAAATGGAGTGGAAGAATTAACACATTCATAAATTTCCTGGAAAATAAAACATAATTATGGAATTTCAACACACATTAGGAGCTGGTTGAGAGACCTGGGGAACAGTGACAAATGGTTTGCTTTGCAGTGCCGAGATTGAGCCCAGGGCCTCATATGTGCTAGGTAAATGCTCTACCACTGAGCTATACACCTCCCCTCACGAACGCTGCAGGGTCACAGACAGAAGTGTTGCAGGTGAAACACAGGAATTGAATATGTTCATCAAGACTGGGCCGAGAGCTACAGAAGTTCAGATCTCTATGAAACACCATAATAAAAATAAAAAGAAGAATCAAAGCAAGTATCAGAAGGCTACATCTGAAAGAGTAAAGTTAGGTCCCAGAAAAAAAATTTTTTTTTTAGTTAAGAGTCTCACTAACTTGCAAAAGCTAGCCATGATCTCCTGTAGATTCAGTTGAGGAAATGTTACATGTGAACCACTATGCTAGAGCTGCTCAGGGTGCAGAAAGCCCTGGAGATGATACTTACAAAGAACAGTGGGAAGAGAGAATCCAGAAACACTTCTCATCCAGAGCCCAGGGCTTATGAGAGCACAGGCCCAAACTGCCTGGGTTAAGCCTGCCTTTTCCACATACCAGCTGTGGGTCTCTGAAAAAGTTTCTTAACCTCTCTGGCCTCAATTTCCTCAGCTATAAAATAAACATAATAAGGCCGGGGATTTAGCTCAGCGGTTCGGTGGCCTGCCTTGCAAGCGCAAGGACCCGAGTTCAATTCCCAGTACCAAAAAAATAAAATAAAATAAACATAATGATAGCACTCCTTAGGCTTGTGGCAAAATTAACACATCTAAATCATTTCAAATGATATTTGTCTCAGAACAGGTACTTAACCAAATGTCTCCCATTAATAATAACAGCACTGATATTACTATTTCCTCTTTGTTCTACCACAAAGTGACTTCTCTTGTGTGTCTCATCACACCACAGCAATATTCCTGGCCGTCTCCCGAGCTTGCTGCTAGCGGCATGAGAGAGTTGATAGATGGGAAGTTATGAATGTGAGGTATTAGTTACACATTTAGACATAGAAAGCTGAGATTCTTAGGAATTTACTTTCTGCAAATCCCATGGTTTAAATGGGATCGTGGACAGCCCCACCTCTCCAATAAAGACTCATCCTGTCCAAGATGTCAACCTTGCTGGTGTCAAGAAAGCCTATTTAATACATTTGTGTAACTCACATTAGAAGAGGTCACCAATTTTAAGATACGTAGCACTTTCTCACAAATCTCTCAATTCTGTTTTCCTTCTTATCTCTTGGCAAAGTCAAACAGCTCATCCTGCGGTCACCTCCTCCTCCTCCTCTCTCCACCTTCAGCCTCATAAACACTCACACCCAGCCTCTCTAGCTTCCTGTTTTCCTGACCATATTCCTGAGCTATATTCAAACTCAAGGATCTGAGAGCAGACTCTGGCTGCCAAAAGATTCTGCTGGTGGAGCCCAGAGGGCCCTGTGCACTCCTGCACACCATCATTGGAAAGAACTGCTCACATTGCTTGCCCTTGGCTGGTGTCTGAGAACTGGGTGGGGGAGAATTTCCACCACCAGGACCCAAAACGGGTGGCTCAAAGCACTCTGCAGTTTGGACAGACACCTGACTTCTTTATGGGAGGCAGGAATTTGCTAATAGACTCCCCAGGAAAAATATGGGCCCTGAATATCAAAACAGCTTCCCTGGGTGGCCACATCCGGCGTGTGCTGTCCCAGCTCCTTCCTGGAGGAATGACGCAGACCCAGAAGGCTGCACCTGCCTCTCCCCGGCCGATGTGCCCCGTGCGCTTTTCTTCTGCTCACTCTCTGGCACTGGCTCACAGGAGAAGCCACAGCAGGGAATGGGCCTGGCTTGGGAGGAGGCCTGCAAGGCGCAGAGAACCATCAAAGCTGAGGGAGCCCCCGGGGACCCCAACCAGGCCCCTCTGTGCCTTCCGGGATCATTTCTGAAACAGGAAGTGTCTCTGATATTACTCTCTAAGATGAAAATTTTTGTGATTTTTTGTTTTAAAGAATATTATCAAAACAAAATATCTGACCTCACATTAGTACCTGGCTTTCAGCTCTGCCTTTCTGAGCTGGGGAAGGACCAGAGACTGCCTCAGCCCATCTTTCACACTCTGGTTTAGCCAAGGAAGTAATTTTATCCAAGGGCCAAGATCACAACTATTTTGAATGAAAGCAATGACAGGAGGTTTAAATGCAATTTTTAGTACATTTCCCAAATCTGAACAACTTCATTTTACAGCACTGATGATTGTTTTATTCAAAATTATCTTTAAGGGCTGAAAAATAAAATTTTAAAAATTTTGTGGCACTGAATCCAGGGAAACTATCACTGTGGCGACATCCCCATCTTTTTCTTTTTTTAAAATTTGAGACAAGGTCTTGCTTTTGGGGAGCCCAAGGTGGCCTTGAACTTGGAATCCTCCTGCCTCAGCCTCCCAAGTAGCTGGGATGACAGGCATCACTGCCATACCTGGCTAGAAAGATAAAACACTGTTAAATAAACAGACTCTGGGAAAGATTATCATCATCAGATCTCCTATAAGCTACTTACAAAGAATGCACTTCAGCAAGACAGAAAATAATTCCAGAAGGATAACAGGAAAGGCCAAGAGGGAATGGTAAGCAAATAAAGTGAACACGGACAAAAGTGGACGCACACACACATACGCTCGCACACACCACACGGAAAGTGACACCACCATACGGGAATACCTTTTCCTTTTAAAGACAAAGCGAAAATACTGGCCAAGTTGATGGAGCAGAATGAACATCATTTTAAGTCCTTCATCGGAAAGGTTAGGACATTATTAAATTTCAGATTTTACTAAGTTTTAAGGGTAGCCATAAAGAAGGAAAATAGCCAATGTCAATTCAATCTTATGGAAGGGAAAAAAATAAAATCACTAAAAGAACCAAAATCTAATTCAAAACAATAAAAAAAAAAGAATGAGAAGACAGAAAAAGCAGGATAGAATAAGTAGGATACATAGAAATTTAGCAGTTTGGGGAAATAAGTCAATGATCATAAATTTGTAAATGAGCATTAGCTGCCAGCTAACAGACCATTATTGTCATTTTTTTAAATTCTACTATAAAATAGCTACACTAATATGAGATAAAATATTGGCTTTCCAATACCAAAGACAGAGCAGGGAGAATTGAGCCACATTCCTACCCTTCTTTATTATCTAATTTTGAGACGGGGTCTCACTAAGTTGCCCAGATTATCTTCAAGCTTGTGATCCTCCTGTCTGAGCCTCCCAAGCAGCTGAGATTCAGTCATGTACTCCCAATAAAATAAATTAAAGGTGTTATTAAGAATAAAGTTTTTACATAGTGATACTGGTTCAATTCACCAATCATTCAGTATTATTCTAACTATAAAAAGATCTAAAACAGTACTAGCCTCAATTATTTTTTAAGAATTTGTGTACATATATGGCAGGACAAAATGCCAAACGGATGGCAGGAAAAGTGGCAAGTCCACCAACATGGAGAGATTTCAACACCCGTCCCCCCAGCTGTTAGTACGTAAAGCCAGCAGACCCACAGTGAGGGAAGATGCCAAGGTACAAACCTAAAACTTGCCACAATGACAGCAGTCAGGTATCCATGAAGAAGCAGCCTTCAAACAATGCAACTCAGAATGTCAGGGCGTCCACCAATCTCAAAAGGCATCTGACTAAGGACACTGGCCTGGCCAGCAGGTGGGACCACATCTGTGTGGCGCTGCGGACCCCAAAACACCGCCTGCTTCAGGGAGAGCTTCCAGGGCGCCGGCGATCTAGACCGCAGCAGTGCTGTGCTGCAGCTGCCTCAGTGCCTCCTCCCTCCTGCCTTCCTTCTCCTTTCTACTCGGAGCCGGAAGTTGGCGGAAGGCCTGAACCCCCAAAACCAAGCCCCAGCTCTCCTCTTTCGTTCCTGTGCACACGCTTGCATGGCTATCTGCTTTGGATTTCATTCCTTAAAAGGATGTTTTAACACTCACATTCCATGTACCTGAAAGATTCTGTTAGTTTAAGAACCGCAAAGGCAAAACGGCATATTCTACAAGAGAATGGGAAAACCTGGAAGCTTTTTCCCTTACCTAAAAAAGTTCCTGGGAAATTTCATTAAAAACTTCGAACATCAATCCTACCTGGGTCATCTCTTCAGGTGTGTAAAACTGGAAAAATGCTGACCTTCAATGATTTCAGCTTGTGTGTCTGGTTTATTTCATTTAATAGTATGGTCTCAAGGTGCACCCATTTTCCTACAAATGACTCGTTCATCCTTCTTTATGGCAGTGTAGTACTCCACTGTATCTAAATACCACATTTTCTTTATCCATTCATCTGTTGCTGAACATTTAGCTGCTTCTAAGACTTAGGCATTATGGACTGTGCAGCATGCTATACACAAGGGTATGTATTATCACCGTAACAGGATTTCTTTAACTCTTTTGGGAAGAGGAATAGCTGGGCTAACTGGAATTTCTAAGCTTAAATACCACATGATTTCTCTTAAATGAGAAACCAAGGCCAGGGATTTAGTGCAATGGATCCACTGCCTGCTTCACAAGCGCAAGGTCCTGAGTTCGATCTCCAGTACCAAAAAATTAAAAAACAAAATAAAATTAAATGAGAAACCAAAATTATAAATAAAGAGCAAAATAAAAGGTAGATGATAGGAAGTAGGGAGACAGATCCTTTCTCAAATGTAGAGGATAAAGAGAGGGAGGGAGCGGGAGAGAGGGAGGGAAGGGAATGAGAAAGGAATTAGGATGCGTTCTGTACACGGACCGACTCCACGCGAGGAATGTAAACATTATGTGCTACAAACGCACACTTAAAAACTAAATAAATGGAACTATTAAAAATTTCAAATGGTTAAGACTCACATGATGACTCTGCCAACAACTCTGCACATCTCCACTAGTGTTCCGCCTCGATCACCGCTTAACAGGCAGAGGCCTTTTCAGTGACACTGACAGCATGCTGTCCACAGTAGGCCACTGAAGTCCAGATCTCCAGGGGACGTCACAAGAGCACCGGCTGAGATGCCTGCTGTGAACTGCTCTCCACTCAGCACCACCTTGATTCTCCCATCCACCTGCTTCCTCGCAGCCCCCACCCCAGAAACACACACACAATGCTGCTGGTGGCAAGACATCAATTTTATGATTTTTAAAAAACAGACAGTGAATTAGAACGAGTAAGTGGGGAATGCCCTTCAGAAAGGAGGCTCACCAGAGCCGCCGGTAGATAACATAAAACCGAAAAATGGATTATGGTAATGTAGGCTGCATACATGAAATACAAGCCCCAGCTGAAAAGAGTACAGGAGCCAAACCCTGGGCTCTCTGAGGGGCAGTCAATAACCTGTCTAACAATTTACGAAGTTCTCTTTCGGGCTCCGAGGGTCAAACTTGCCACCTATTGATTTACTTCCTCAGCAGGACACCATTGTAACTCCTCGCGTGTGTTTAGAAAAGAAGGCATCATCGGAGGGATTACACAGTCAGCCTGACCTGCCCCACTATGAAATGCTTATCAGCTATTGGGACATGTCACCTAGATTTTGAATTATGGTGTCCAAGGTGAGAAATTAATACTTGCATGCACGCACACACACACACAAACACACACACACACACTCCCCACTGTATGTTGTTTGAGAGAAACGGGAGCTGGGGAAGGCGACCCAATTCACTGCCCTGCTGCTGATATTGATCACAGGACATGCAAGCAAGCGAGTGTGTGACAGATTATAGCCAAGAAAAACACCTAGGGACCCGAGACTCTACCACAGCACAGCAGTCTGCAAAACACCAGAACAGAGCTGGTAAGACAACACAACACTAGAAAAAGCTCACAATGCACATATAATGGATCCCTTGGTTGGCAATGATAATAGTGTGCCACAGTAAACACCCAATATCAATAAAAATAATGATTTAAAGTCTGAAGAGAGGAGAATAGCTTCCAATACTGTTTTATGTAAAGTTAGAAAGGTGATATTATGTTCGACTATGTATTTCTCATAAAGAATGTATAGTCTCACAGATAAATTGATGGCCAAAACATAAGCTGGATCCCCTTGCAATCCACTGACTGTGTTCATCTGATAAATTACAACTTGTTTCCTAGCTTTTCAACTATGAAAGCAATATCAACAGACTGAGAACTATTCAATCACTGGCTTCTACTATGGAGAATGATCTTTGGAGAAAGGGAAGAACTGTTCAGTACATTTCAATTTATCAAGTTCCAAATCGTGCAAGTTAAGTGTGTTTACACAGGGGTTTTCAGGGTAGGCAGACTAAGGGGGGAACAACGGGAATTATACCAACTGAGCATCTTTCGTACCAACAAGTGTTCAAGAAAATGAAATGAACATTGTTGGAATGTTGCCAACCACTGCCCCTGACTATTCTTGTCTCTCCCAATTCACTAAGCGAGTCATAGCCCTTTCTTAGGTCCCTCAGCCAGAAGAGTCTAGTCCCAGAACCTATCAGTTCTTCCATGAATACACTCCTTCCTGGTCATTGCACGATCAAACTAAAGCTCAATGAATCACACACCTCTGCTGTGCTCAGTGCCTTGGATCAAGAGAACCATTTTACCCTTTTCCCCACACAGGAAGAAAAGGGGGATTTTTTTTTTGGTTGGGGGAAGGCCTGATGTGGGCACCCTATTTTGAAAGAAACATGCTATTTATTACCTGCAAAGCAAACACCACCCATCCACAGTCCAACTGAAATATCTTTAGAGGTGCATATGGATCTATACGTGCTTATATGTAATATATGCATCCACACAAAGAGAGGGAGATTGCTGTTTAAAATAAAAGCACTGAGGATAGATACAAAGATTGAAAACATCTAAACTGATAGTCAACACAGCAGCCACAATCCCTGTGACCCACCTCTTTTAACCAGACCCGCTTCCTAATACAAGTGAGCTATCAGCTCCCCAAATCTAGTCACCTTCCAATAACTCCATCTATGATCAATCCCATGAGGCTTCAGGGGACATCTACGTACAAACCACAATGGGTAGGGAGCACTATTCAAGAGTGGAAGATTCCAGCTAGGGATTTAGCTCAGTGGTGTCACTGCCTGCCTTGCAAGCACAAGGTCCCAAGTTCGATCTCCGGTACTTAAAAAATTTTTTTATTTTAAATTTTGAAAAGAATGGAAGATTCCAAAGCACTCAAAGCACAGAATAGAGCCTGCTGACCTTTTGTTTTTGTTTCTTTTCTGTGTTCCAAGAACTTGAAGGGTTCTCTACCCGTGCTGGTCTCCCATGAATGCACCTTAGGGAAGCTGGCCTGCTCTCACGTGTAGAAGCCAAGGGTCAGAGACCTCCTCAGGAGGGTGCAATCATTAAAGAAAATTCAGTAGCAAAAAGAAAATGGCAGAGACTGGAGGAGAGAGGGCTTAATTACAGAGAGGCAACAGGAGAGACTGTTTCGGAGAGATGAAATGTTCTGTATTTTGATCACAGTAGTAGCTTGTCAATACTCAGAGAACCGTATTCTAAAATAAAAGGATTTTACTCTATAAAATCTTAAATGAATTTTTAAATATAAGGTTGTTGAAATAAAACAGACAATGGAGAGAGCAATGGGAACAATCAAACTAGTAATGTTCAAGATAAACTGGAGAGAAGACGACTTCTATACCACAAACAATATACAAGAAGTGTTAAGAAATCTGGAGACAAATCAACGTAACAGGATATTCAGAAACAAAAACAGGAGTAAATAAAGGGCCACTTTCAACTTCACCAAAAGGACAAACTAATTACTGAAGAGAAGGACTGAAATATTTTATCAGGCAGACCCTCAGGAGAGTGCAGGAGCCCAAAATACAGAAAACCTGCAGTTTCCAGAAAGAGAAGAAAGTTTACTTACAAGTTATGATATCATCAATCTTCTTATCAAAGCTATTCCTCTGAATTTTTGAGAGAAAATAATTTTCTACTCTCCAAAAACATGACATTTTCAGTCAAGAAGGGACTCAAAATTATAACCTATGCATGCTATATTCTAAAAAGTTAATATAGAATGTGTTCTACGACACAAAAATTCAAGAGAGAAGTAATGTTCCAAATTCAGTGGCAACCGAACATTATGGAAAATGATGTAAAAACTGTGATTAGGGCCCTCTTACCTCCCAATTTCGCACATAAACAAATGGACATAAAAAGCCTCAAAATACCACCCAGGCCTGCTCTGTGCAATACCCCATGACATTTTCTCTTAGTCTAGAATATTCTCCTCTAAAAATACTGATCCTGACCTATAAGTCAATGTCTTAAACCAATCCATGATTTGAAAAACAAAGATCTAACAGAAGCAAGCAAAGACAGAAAATCACCTTGAGGGAAACAAGGACCTTGACTCCTGAGAGGCAGGTTTCGATGGCATAGAGAATGTTCCAGAAACATACAGTGATTTCTTCCCTTCTGACCCTGGCCTTAGTCTAAGTCCCCCAACTTCACTCCTGGCAGACCCTCCTTCCATGGTTCCAGTCGAGGCGACAGGACACATAGCAGAAGACCTGGCTGGTCTCTTCGTCATCCTCCTTAGAGCCCAAGCCATGGAGAATGCGCTAGGTGCCCTTTGAGGGGAAAGCACCACAGGACAAGAAACTCAAACAGAGCATCACACATTAGGAGAAGAGGGAATTAAAGATAATAAAGAGCGGCCCCATGGACCCCTAAATGCCTCAGAGCCCCCTAGTTCAGGCAGAAAGAACATCGACAGCCTAGATGGCCAGTGGGGTCCTGGTGTGTGTGCCCAGGCAGGAGCCACAACCACTAAAACCAAAATGTCAGGGACACAGCAACAAGGGACTCCTCAGATGGGGCAAACATTGAGAACCAAGCAATAGTGAAGATGGTGCCTCCTGCTGGACACAGCCCCCAATAACATCCACATCCTAGGGAGAAGGAGGTGAACCCTGCATTGACTTATAACTTAAAATTTTATGCTATAAAAATTTACATTGTGTGTCTGTGTCTGTGTTGTGTGTGTACGTTTTATTACAGTGCTGGGGAGGCACCCCAGGGCCTTGCCCATACAAGTGCAGTCCCAGTTCCCACTGATACTAGGTGTTTAGGTCACAATGAGTGCATGAATGAAAGATAAGTTGTCAAAGGAAAATAAAACCCCATGCGTGGTTCATCTGAGTGTATAACTGGGAGAGTGCCAAGCACTGCATTTCCTTTCAGTGGCCCAAACCACAATATTATTCTGCAGTCAGGACTAGTTGTGTAATTTATACTTCCAATCCTATTTTTATAAGATTTAATTTCAGCCAGGCATGGTGCCGCACACCTGTAATCGCAGCACTTGAGAGGCTGAGGCAGGAGGATCACTGTGAGTTCAAGACCAGCCTGGGCTGCATAGTGAGTTCCAGGTCAGTCTCAACTACATAGTGAGACCCCGTCTCAAAAAAAAAAACAGAAAAGATTTAATTTCATACGATCAATTTATGCACAAAGCAAATTTAACTACAATCATTGCATAAATGTAAATACAGTATTATTAATCTAATTGATAAAGTGGTAAATATCAATTTATACCACATATGTAAAAAAACACCTTTCTGAGGTCTTTAGTCATTTTTAAGAGTTTAAAGAAACACTAAAGGAAAAAAAAAAAAACTATTGATAACTGCTGCCTGAATCACAGTTGGAGCACTTTTCTGTTACTTTAAGACAAGCATTCCTACCCAATGAAATCGTTTACTGGGTGGAAATTAAAGTTACACATTAAAGAGTTTTGGTTTTAGACTAGGTTTTGCTCATTTCTGAGAAATACAAACTGTAAGCCAGAGTCAACTAAATATTTTACTCAACTGAAAAAAATGTTTAAGGCCCTTTGTCTGAATTTTCGTATTCTAAATGAATGAAGTCCAACTTAATAAGGTGCCTGCTTTATTTTACTCATTACTTGAAAATATTTTGAATTTTAATAATGGGATAATTTCAATGTTAATCACCTGTCTGAGTATTTCATGTTACTGACTTTCCACCTTACCCTCCATTTAGAAGCCCTGGTTCCAGGCTAGCTGTTCAGTTATCCATTCGGGCGGCTCTCAGTGCCACTGAGGGTCCCTCACAAACTACCATGGCATCAACAGTATAACAGTCCCGTCAAGACTGAGTGAAGATAATGTCCTCACTGTCAAAAATAACGGAGGAAAGAGTCCGTGATGCAGAAAAAGCCAAGGAGGAAAGGGAGAACTTTGGAGCTGGGAAGTTAGACTCCCTAAAACACAAGACCCATTCAAAACATAGGCCACTAAAATGAACACACACTTCTCAGAAGTACAAATAGCCAATATGAAGAGATGCTCAACGTCTCTGGTTATTAAAGAAATGCAAATTAGAACAGCACTGAAGCCAGGTGTGGTGGCTCACACCTGTAATCCCAGCACTTGGGAGGCTGAGGCAGGAGGATCGCTGTGAGTTCAAAGCCAGCCTGGGCTACATGGTGAGTTCCAGGTCAGCCTCAACTACATAGTGAGACCCTGTCTCAAAAAAAAAAGAATAACACTGAGATTCCATCCTACCCCAGAAAGAATGACTACCATCAAGAAATCAAGTAATAACAAATGCTTGTGAGGCTGCAAGGGGGCGTGAAGAACCCTTCTACATAGTCGGTGGGAGTGTAAACTGGTACAACCACTATGGAAATCAGTGTGCAGACGCCTCAAGAACTTCAAACTAGAAATTCCATTTGACCTAAATATCCCCCTTCCAGGTATCTTCCAGGAAGAGTTACAGTCATCATATTATAGCAATACATGAATACCATGTTTTGTATCAGCACAATTCATACTAGCTGAATCTTGGGAGTAGCCTATATGTCCATCAACAGAAGGGTGGGTAAATAAAATGTGGTATTTACATGATAGAGTACTACGCTTTCATAAGCTTGAGTCATTTGAAAATGGGTACACTTTGAGACCATCATGTTAAGTAAGTCAGACACACAAGCTTAAATATCACAGGTGTATTGTGTAAGTGAAACACAAACAAAGAGCAAATAAAGGACAGATAACAGGAAACAGAAAAATAGATCTTTTGCAAATGAGACGGGAACCAAGAGATGGAAGGAAAAGGACAGGAAGGGAGGGGAAAGGGGATGAGAACAGAATTCAGAAGAGTTATGTACATGGACCAGCTCCCCACAAGCCATGCAATCATTGAGAACTATAAACATGTACTAATAAAAATTTAAAAATTTGTAATATTTTTACCAAAAACAAAAAATAATAAAATATAAGAGGTTAAACTAATCTTCAGCCATTCTCACAGTTATTTAAGATTTAAAAGAACTAGAAAGAGACTTACACACAGAGCCATACTGCACTCCCTCTACTATGAAGACCTAACTCTAATAACCCACTTGTGGGGGTGCGTGCCGTAGCTCGCTCATTCTCCTGTCAGCCCTGTGGGGTGGGGGCCCCTTTCCCCAGGTGGGACTGGAGGGGCAGGCTCAGAGACCACATCCTGGGTGAGAGCTGGACCCAAAATCTGACACAGTCCACCCAACAGTGTGCAGGGCATACAGCTCATGAGGGTCAGCTTAGGGGATCCTGTAACAAGTCACTGCTCTCAGCCTTCACTTAAAACTGGATTACAGAAACTTAGGGTTAAATAAATAAGACAAGTTAATAAATATCCCAACCTCTCATTATCTTATTTCATCAGATTATTGTGCATGGTCCTGGGAGTATTCAGAAGAGAAAATACCACATGCTGATGAGCTATAAACTCCTTGCGCTTGCACATGGGCAGGTGGGAGTATTTTCACCTCCCACGCTGCTGGGCAACACTGCCCATCAGGCCTTTGCTCCTTTTCCCAGGGACCCCACTATGAAACACTGACTCACACCTCAGGGTACTTCCTGCGGACCCCAAGCTCTTAAGCCTACAATTCTCTTCCACCTAATAAGAAATGTACATTTGTTTCCATTAACACAAACAACTGGCTTTCACGGAGCACCTTTGCTTTACTCAGAAAATCAAACTACATAAAAAGTACAAATAATTAACACCGTTGAACCATTTAATTAAGTCTCTGGTCAAAAAAAAAAAAAAACTCCAAGAAATAGATGTGGAGGGAGGGCAAGGGGGAAAGACTACAATGCAAACAAACCAAAAATCAATGTCTCCACCAGTATCGCCCTCTAACTTACATGGACCCTTCTCTTAAAGATTTAAATCTGAAAGAATTGGATCATTTTTTCAGATCCCATAAAACTTGTATCCCGTCCTTATTACACCCTATCACTCCTTCCAGTATTTCACATCCAACACATGACAGGCCCATTTTCCATGTTTTCCTTCTTTCAGTACAATGGAGCAGCACCAAGCAGTTGCCACCCTACAAAAAGACAGCACCCAACATGGACGGATTTAGAAGCAGCCTTGTCAGAATTTTGAAAGCCTACAATCTTCCAAAACTCCATGATCTTCAAGGGTGCCTTCTATGCACAGTGAATAAGATAATTGCTTCCCTTTTCTGAATATTTACCTTTTCCATTTAACAGATACAACTCTAAGACACCGTTCCTCAAAAGTTCATTTTCTCTTTTATAAAATATTGTACTTGTGACTTGTGTTTGTGAATAAAGACCACATACATGAGTAAAAGATAACCTTTTTACTTATAAACTAGGTTTTCTTTTTATTCCAAAAGAAAATGTAGGTGGATATATTTTAATATTATCACCTTTCTTATCAAGAAGGTTACATGTATTGTAACTGTTGCTCGCCATTAAAACATCTGCCAAATGCGCCAGGGATTTAGCTCAGTGGTTCTGTTGCCGGCCTCGCAGGCTCAAGGTCCCAAGTTCGATCCCTGGTATCAAAAAATAAAATAAAACATCTGCCAAGTATGAACACCAGGGTCTCTCATTCTTCCAACAAACAATTATTAGGCATCTAATGACAAAATGGTCATGTTAATTCAATATAGATGCTTCAGACTAATCAGATATAGGACTGTGCATTTGTTTTCTAGTATCATCAATCCACACAAAATTTTAAAAGTCTCTAATTCAGAGAGGAGTAAATTATACAGTGAATTATACATGCTCTAATTAACCAGTGTCTATTCACAATGTGACCAACTACCGATGGCCCTTTGGACAGATTTCCCTTGAAAAAAAGATAGGATTCTTTAAACAGAAAACTCATGCTGGGAAAGGTGATTTCAGACAAATGTTACTTAAATGATGCTCCGTGGAATACAGATTGCACGAGATGCTTAAAAAAAAAAAGAAAGAGTGCTCCACCATTAAATACACCTGGGCAGTGACAGAGCAACAGAGTTACACAGGATTTTTCCTAAATGCTTCTCAGATTTGATCCTCTCTTTCCAGGAGAATCTTAGATGAATGGGACTGTGTAAGTTATGTCCTGAGAATGTCAGCTCATGCTATACTTTAGCCTAAGTATTTAAACAGGAAAAGATGGTTAAAAGGATTGAGATTAAACTCATATGCTGTTCACAGGTTCTATGTTTGGTACTCAGATTCCTGAGCTCAATGCACTGGGTTTTGTTGCTCTTTGGATAGGCTTCTCTTCACTTGCTGAATGGTCACCATGGTCTACCCATTATCATGACTCTCTTCAAATACCCCTGTCCAAGAATCCTTCTCTTGTCCCTCAGCTGAGTCTTAAAGCAGCAGTTCTACAACTGCTTACACTAACCCATTATATTACCATTATGCACATACCTTGTCCTTAATTTCCTAAATGCTTGCTTAGGAAAGGAAGGAAACTTGAGGGAAAAAAAAAAATTTTATATTTTAAAATACATGAAAGTATACACACACACACACATACACACACACACACACATACACATAATCAACCTATGCATCCATCAACAGAAAATGTAGTATTTAAACACAATGGAGTACTACCCTGCCATAAAGAAGGATGAACTTGAGTCATTTGTAGGCAAACGGATGCATCTTGAGACCTTAATTTTAAGTGAAATATGTCAGACAAGCTAAAATATCACATGGGTTTCTCTTACATGAGACACTTAATATATAATAAAGACCAAAATAATAGATAAAAGGCAGTTGGGAGACAGATTTTGTTGAAACGGGACAGGGATCAAGAGATAGAGGGAGAGGAAGAAAAGGGGACAAAAAAGGAAGTAAAATGTGTTCCGTACAGGGACCAACTCACCCGGAGGAATGCAATCGTTATGTACTGCGAACACAGACCAATAAAAATAAGCAAGCAAATGACTGAAAGGAGGGCCGACTAACAGGATGATCGTGGGGAAGGGCCCACTGGAAATTGATAAGAAGAAAAAGATGGAACTGGCTAAGAACATATATTCTCAGAAGAATGTTAATTATGGAGGAGTTTGCTGAAAGGAAAATTAAGCTTGTTTTCTTCAAATATATCAAGATTGTTATAGGCTTCCATAAAGTGTTAAAATTAAAACCATATGCTTAAAATTATTACTTTGACTCTGGGCCAAGATTTAGCATCAGTCATAACCTTTTTAAGGCTTCTGAATTGTAGGAGATACTGCAATAAATGAACAGAATCCAAAAATGTGTGATCAGAGATTAGATCTGACCACTCAAGTACTGAACACATCATAATTCGTGGGGAAAATTCAATTTACACATTTAAAGAGAACAGTTTCCTTTTGGGGTGTCACAATCTGAGTGTGACAGCACCCACTGTGGGAAACCAAGAGCGCAGCAGCAATGCAATTGACTTCAGCGCTCACAAGCTCATCTGAAACCAAAAAACTATGCCTATGTCCAACTTCTTAAGTAATAAGTCCTCTTTGATCAAGGAATAAAGGCAGGAGGAAGGTACACAGCTCAGGGGCAGAGCATTTGTCTAGCATGCACAAAGACCCTCGGTTTCATCCCAGGATTACAAAGGAATGGAGGGAGGAAGGAAAAAAGAAAGGCAGAAAGTAACTCAAACAACTCAAAAAAAGAAAGAAAGAAAGAAAGAAAAGAGAAGAGAAGAACCAGGAGTAGTGGTGCTAACCTGTCATCCCAGCAGTCACCAGACCGAGGCAGGAGGATCACCATGTTTGAGGTCAGCCATGAGTTTGAGGATTACATAGTAAGTTTAAGTTACATAGTAAGCTTAAGGCCAGCGTGAACTACATAGTGAGACCATGTCTCAAGAAGGAAAAGGAAAAAAATAAGTAAAAATATAGTTTTAGTCTACAGTCTCTGAGAGCGTTGTAATTTCCACAATAAAAATGTCTAATTTCCACAATAAAAATGTTTTGTGATGGAGGCTTTTCAGATACACTAGCAGCTGATCCCTAATAGCATTCTGATCACGAAAAAGCCACAAATTTAAACTATAGGAGGGAAGCAGATCATAGACTTGTCACTTTTGCTCAATATTTTCATGTATTTTAAAGAGCCTTGCTGACTTAAGAACAAAGTAAAAGATGATTATAAACATTGATTATGGCTACGTACAAGCAGGTGATGCCTGAGACATTGCTCTGTCCACAATAGAACATATCACACACTCTCGAGGGGCACTGTGCCCAAAGACAGGACCCAGGCCCTTAACAAGGGGAGGGGACAGAAGACAGTAACAAAACTGGTGAGGTTCTGCAGTTATTTGCACAGAAGAATCTATAGATAATATGATTCACATATCTCCTAAACTCATTAAACCATTAGCCGCATTATATTCAGTATCTCCTCCAATGAAAGTAAAAAAGGAACTGCTTTCTTGTATATACTCTACGTGGCCCCACAAATAAATTCTATAAAACAATTCCTAGCTAAAGAGATAGCAGGGCTACAAAACGTACTGGAGACTTACAAAAATCTAGGACCCAAAATAACCAAAACAACCCCTGCATGGATTGGAAGTCAGCCTCACCCTTGTTCCACCCTTGGCCAGCTCTGTGACCCTGACCAAGTCAACTGTCTCAAGATCCCTGTAAAGTGGAACTGTAATCTTTGAAGGATGTTTGAGTGATGCCATCAAGGGCATTCACTGATACAGATCATGATGAGATAAATAAACTTTAGGTATTAGCCACTTGCTGAGGGGACTACTTCTACCCCACAATGTTATCGCCAAAGAGCCTCTAAGCTTCCCTTCTGGTGGGGCACACGAGCACCACAGGGTAATTAATACACCACCGACAAGTCCCAAACTCCCACACATCGCAAGTTAACTCACTGCTATGCAGTGAACAGCTCTCCAGTCAGACATCTGCACGCGGCAGTCTCACCAGGAACTTCCGGCCCCACTCTCGCTGCGCCCCTTGTCACCTCCCTGGGCCATTCCATCTGGTCTCCCCTTTGCGCGCAGCTCTGGAGGATTTGGTCCCCCATCCGTCGCGGTGATAGCTCACACTGCAGATCCAAGTAATTTGCTTAGAGACTTGCAAATAACAAATTCCTCTGAGGAGAGTCAGAGACCCACACCATGTCGGGAAACGCTCTCAATGGCCGCCACACTGCGAGTCTCCCAGAGTGCACTTCTTCCCTCCAGGCAGCTCTACTCTTACCCACAATGCATCTCCACAAACTATCAGACAGGGAAGGCAAACCACAGATCTAGTGCCTGGTGAGTTTATAAAACATGAGAGTGACAAAATTGCAAATAGTTGCTGCATCACAGTGTTACAGGGAAACAGAGCTAACAGGGTGGAGAGAGACAGAGAGATTCAGTCTAAAGAAACTGGCTCACGTGACATGAGGGCTGGCTGGAGCACTGCTGGGCCACAAGCTTTGATACTACAGTCCCCAGGCAGAATTCCCTTTCCTTTGGAGGCCAAGCAGACTAGATGAGAACCAGCCACAGCCGGGAGGGTCACACACTGTACTCGAATTCTACCTATTTCAATGTTCCTCTCATCTTTTGAAAGTAAGTCTTCACAGCAGCATCAAAACTGGTGTTTGACCAAACTGTGTGCCGTGACCTGGCCAGGTTGACCCAGAAACAGAGTTGCATGTCCCGGTTTCTCACTAAGGGGAGCTCCTCTCACCACACCCACAAACTGGCTGGGGGGCCTCAGTTTCTCAGTTTTAGGGGAGAGGGTTTGCCAGTTTGTTGAGGGTTTAGGTGAGAATCTAGCGTTTTTATCCTATCCACGCTCACAGGATTGATCCTCCCTGGGTACCAGCACCTAGCACAGGGTGGGACCCCGGGGCACGTGCAGACACTGTCCTTAACCCTCACTTATGCCATGGCCTCTGGGAACGCACACTCCCACCGACAAAACCTCCTCATCCTTCAAGACGCCCCAGCTGCCAGTCTCCCCAGCCCTTCCGTCCACCCAAAGGAGAGACCCACCCTCCTGCCGTCCCTCCCTGTCCACTGTGCTATCTCCCAGCTCACCCCTGGATTTCCTCTGGTTCAGTTATCTGGACCCACTGCTTCTCTGCAGGTGAAGTTGATTTCCAAGTCTCTCAGCTGCTGAAGGACTTGCAGGCAAAGGGAACGAGCATTACAGAAATACTTCCCTACTGCTATTTTTTCCTTTTAGTCTTAAGCATGACTTTTTATCTGAAATAAAACCCCAACTGGCCAGCCAATTCCTGCCTCCAGAATACTTCTCTCCTCCTGAGTGAGGGCTCTGGTGTCCCCAAGGAGGTAAAGTAACCATTAGAGGACAATGGCAAGCACAGATTTGGCGACCTTGACAGATCTGGAGAAGGGGGGGCTAATTAACATCTATATCCTATTGGTTAATCCCACCACACCTAGGGTGGGCCTCCCCACTATCCACACCCAGAAATATGCTAAACCAATCAGCGGACTAATTTAGTTATCAATGACCCATAGTCCATATTCACACACCCTGGATCCAGCCACCTCCAAAAAGCCCCACCTGTGAGCACATGAGGCTTTTGGGTGACATACAGACACAAGACATAACAATTTATCTTTTATTTTGCTCTTTATTTACATTTTGGGTTTCTCAAAGAAGAGAAACCATATACTATTGAAGCTTCTGCGTCTGATTTATTTCAATTAACACTATTGCTTCAAGGTGCATCCATTTTCTCACTAGTAACTCGTTTGTCCTTCTTTATGGCAGAATAGTATTCCACTATGTATTAATACTATACTTTATATATTCACCTCCTGAGTATCTAATTCATCTGGCAACTTCACACAGTGGATCAGGGCACAAATGGCCCAACAACACTGTCATAAGAGTAATGTGTGGGGGCTTTTCCTTGAGAAGAAAATGTCAAGTTGCAATGTGCTATCATTCCCCAAAAGGCCTGACACGGAAGATGTGTGGCCAAGTGTGTCTGTCACCAGGTACTGCTCCATTAGCTAACCCTGAGGAGACAGCAAAGGACACAAAAGGCTCACAGAATGTGATGAAGAAGGTCAAGTCCACATCTCGCTGAGAAAACCTAAACCGTCTGCTTCCATTCTGCAGCCACTCTCCAGTCTTTCTGCAATGAGAATAATGGCAGCTAATCATAAAATCCAAGACAGCCTGGCCACCAAAAGACACCGGGAAGCCAATCAAGTCTTTCTCGGGGGCCACTACAGCGTATGTAGCTCAAAACTGGGCAGAGTAGTCCACACGTGTCATTCCAGCACTAAAGAGACTGAGGCAAGAGGGTCACTATGGGGTCCATAGTTACATAATAAGACTCTCTCTCTTAAAAAAAAAAAATAAGGCCAGGGATTTAGCTCAGTGGTTCTGCCACCTGCCTCACAAGCAAATGGTCCTGAGTTCGATCCCAGTACCAAAAACAACAACAACAAAAAAAACAAATAAATAACAAATAAAGCTTATGTAATTCAAAGTAAGTAAAGAAGAGGACTTGCCCTTTCTGTGTCTGTGAAGATCCAGTCATTAGCCAGGCATGGTAATACACACCTATAATACCAGCTACTCAGGCAGCTAAAGCAGGAGGATAACAAGTTCAAGGCCAGCCTGGGCAATTTAGCAAAACTTTGTCTCAAAATTTTTAAAAATTTAAAGGACTTGTAATGTAGCTTAGCATTTATTAGGTGCGTGCAGTTGGGTTGTTAATACAAACAACAACAAAAAAGCAAAGAAGTCAGTCACCAAATTGTCACCAGATGGTCATCAGGACAAAGAAACTCTTTGTCTATGGTAAAGCACGGAGATGTCGGAAGCAACATTAAATGGCATGATCTGGAAAAAGCACAGACAATCCAAGGAAGTTACAACTCTCAGAAACAGCTGCTTCTTTGCCGGCCTCAGAATGGGACTGAACAGAGCAGGCCCCTTCTAGCCCGCCTTCCAGAAACATCACTCCTGGAGCCCTGTGGAAGCTGGAGGCTGGCAATATGGCGGCACCTTCCTGAGGAAGACAGGAAGTGCCTGACCCCCTGCCTGCCCCTGGCTCCTGATGGCCCAGCTGCAGAACCAAGTCAACCAAAGAATTCCCTGGTGACTTCCTGCCCCAAACATCTTTGCCACAGGCAATCTGATATTTGTAGCCTGGAGATTTCTGAGGAATTCAGAGGAATGTCACAGATGTTAAGTCGATTCTTGGTTATTGTGAGGACGAAGTTTCTAGGTCACGGTGGGCTCCATGCCCCTTACCCAGAATAGAGTAAATGCAAAAGTTCCTTTCTGAAAAATTCCATTCTATGTGACAGTTTCCATTCTATGTGGCAGTTTCTCTGTGCTTTGACAATTGCAGTTCCTCCTTTAGGGCATCTCCAACCTGCTTCTATTCCTCTTTTTAAGATAAGCTTCTTTTTGTAATTCAATTAATATAGGAGTTAAGTATAGTTGATATGAAAGCTTCTTTCTGGGTGATCTAATCAATATAGGAATTAGTTATAGCTGATATAGGAATTAATTATAGTGGACATAGATAGTCATATATCTTAGTTAGCAAAAGTCAGAAAAGAGGAATTAATTGTCTACTGAAAAGAGGAATTCTCTAAAGGCCTTAGATAACTTTCCAATACGTACCCTCCCAGCACCCCATAATAAATTTACAAATATAAGCATTAGATCACGTTCCAATGTGCCCTTCCGATGCCCCTTGATGATAAGGAAAAACTAAAAATAGTAACAGAAAAATCCTATATAAACTTGGTTCAAAGTTGGATCTGGGCTCTCGGTCTGAAGCCGCTGTGACGGTGACACCCGAGAGTCCAAGCTCGAGCTTGCAATAAACTCCTCTTGCAATTGCATCAGACCTGACTCCTTGGTGGTCTTTGGGGACTTCGCAACTTGGGCACAACAGTTACAATGCCATTTTTCACTGTTTAAAAACTGGCCAGCCAGGTAGGTATTTTCTACTCTCATAAGTCTCAAGGCAAAAGCAACATTACCAGTGGCTGTTTGTGAATGACAGGACTTTCAGAGCCTACCTAAAATTTTTTTCTCCTTCCTCTTTCTTCCTTTATGTTGTTTCAAACATATTTATGAAGGACGTTAGTATTTAGAGGGAAAGACAATAAAGCTGTTTTCATTTCTCAAATTAAAAAAGAAAAATCCCTTGGCTTTTTTTTTTTCTTATGGGGGGAGACAGGGTCTCATTATGCTCAAGGCTGGCCTTGAACTTGTACCAATCCTCCTGCTTCAGCCTCCTGAGTGCTGGGATGACAGGTATACACAACCATACCCGGTCCTAGGCTTCTTTATAAACCTGGTTATAATAATTCCCAGGATTACGCAAATCGGACATTTATCTCCAAGACTGTGGCAAACGCTCAACACTGAGTTACATCCTGGGGCAATTTTTTCTTCAAATCAGTCTCAACCTCACTTGTCCTAAAATGGTGCTATGATTGATGGACTAGGAATAATACAAAGTGGTTTAGGAATCAATGACATTTGTTCTGTTTAGTGCTGTTTTTATTGCCACTACTATTAAGGAAAACAAGACAGTCAGGCCACATATGTTTTGTGGGGTGCAGGTGACAAGCTGGCCTTGCCCTAAACGCTCCAAGTCACCTCCTTTCACCCCAAACCTCTCATCCCTGCTGTCCTGTGGCTCCAAAAGCAGGTGCTACCCCTACACCCATGGGCAGTGGTCACAGCACTGCTTTTTGTTTTTTCATGTTTGGGTTTGCTTTTTTTTTTTTTTCCTGGCTCGAGAACAATCTTTTTCTGTTTCCTTTGAAACGTGAGAGATTCAAAGGAGTATTTTTTAAAAGTCCTTTTCAATTCACATCTTACATTTACATTCTCTTGGATACAGATGAAGGGAAGAACTACAGCACAACTGTATTTTTTTTCCAAAATGTTCTGAGAATTTTGAAAAACTGAAAATGCAGATTCTGTCTGACACCCCTAATAACGGCATCTGAATAAATTTTATTTTTACCGAAACTCTGGATGAAAAGGAATGCATAACGTGGCATTTGCTCCAAGGCATAGAGTACAATTACAGTCTCCAAAAGTGCCCAAATATTGCACTGTCATTAAACTTGAGAGTTAATTACCCAGGCACCGCGAGATAAGTGCTATATAAACACAAAGACAGATTTAGATGTCTTCGCATCGCTTTAAAAACCAAAGTTGTTTTTAAAGCGCTCTTACTTCTGGGCTGAGAATGCAGACTAAGGAAGTTCTGCTCCTTTGTGAAGATGTGCTTCTGTACTGGTGTCCAACTCATTTCAAAACCAGCACAGGTCAGTACAGCTCAGGCCTCGGTGCTCAGAGCAATGTTTTTCTTTTAAGGTTCTGCTGTTTTACAACCTTATGCTTTCTTGATCTTACAAGAAACATCTTAAGTTATAACCATGACCAAAGACTACACAATTGGAAAAGAGCCAAATCTTTTTACATTCATAATTCCAGGGAAAAAAACTGGCAATTCTCAGATTAGTAAGAATTCTCTGAAACCTGCAGAGTCGCTGTAAGGAGGCAGGCCAATGTCAAGTTGGCAAGAACTTTTTTAAATCTGTGAAAAGGAAACAGGGCTGGGAGTGACATCGGTAGAGACAAAATTACCAGGTCTTTCTACTTTGGCCCCAGTGCTGCAGTGACACATAGGACACGAAACCGACAGGTGACTCCAGCGGAAATCCGCCCATCTGCTTGCTTGCTAGCTGTCACCCGAAGGTTAGTTACCACCCTCTGCCTCAGTCTCTCACCTCCAAGAGCATTGATAACACTCGGCACCTCGCAGAGCCAACTCCAAGGTGCAGATGCAGCCGTGTTAAATGAACTGTAACGCACACATTGGCTCCTGCACCCAGCCCCATGACAGCAGCTCAGACCACCAAATCGGCAGCAGAATATAAACTGTGTGACCATCGCAGAAAGCAGATGGAGACTCCTCAGAAAACTAAAGCCAGGAATTCCATCTGACCCAGCTATTATTCTACTAGGTATCTTCCCAAAAGAGTTAAGGCATCCTATTACAGCGATCCATGCTCATCCATGTTTATAGTAGCACAACTCAAAATAGCTAAATCTTGGAAGCATGCCCATCAACAGATGGATGGATAAAGAAAGTGTGGCATTTACACAGTGGAGTACTACTCTGCCCTAAAGAAAAATAAACCTGAGCAGGGCGTGGTGGCACACGCCTGTAATCCCAGCACTCGGGAGGCCATGGCAGGAGGATCACTTTGAGTTTGAGACCAGCCTAGGCTACATAGTGAATTCCAGGTCAGTCTCAAATACATAGTGCGACTCTGTCTCAAAAAACCACAAATAAGAGAGAGAGAGAGAGAGAGAGAGAGAGAGAGAGAGAGAGAGAGAGAGAGAGAAAGGAAAGAAAGAAAGAAAGAAAGAAAGAAAGAAAGAAAGAAAGAAAGAAAGAAAGAAAGAAAGAAACGAGCAAAGAAACAAAGCTAAAAAAGAAAGAAAGAAAGAAAGAAAGAAAGAAAGAAAGACAGAAAAAAAAAAGAAACCTGGCCAGGGATTTAGCTCAGTGGTTCCACCACCTGCCTATCAAGCACAAGGATCTGAGTTCGACTCCCAGTACCAAAAGAAAAAGAAACCTGAGTCATCTGTAGGAAAATGGATGCACCTTGAGAACATAATGCTAAGTGAAATAACATATTTTTAAGCTAAAATATTGCATGGCTTCTCTTATATAAGAAACCCAAAGTATAAACAAAGAGCAAAATACGAGACAGCTAACAGAAAATAGGAAGATGGGAAGGGGACCAAGAGATGGAGGAAGGAGAAGAGAAAAAGGTGAAAAATGGAATCAAGATGTGCAGTCTACACAGACCAGTACCACACAAGGAGTGGAAACACTATGCACTGCAAATATAAACTAATAAACTTCTTTTCTAAATTTTAAAGTAGCCACAGTTGCTATGAGAGCTCAGGGGGCTCCCAAGGGAGGATGAAAAGAAATCACCCAAAGGGCCTTGAAGAAGACCCACTGTGCCCAACCACACAGCAACATGAGCCAGACTATGGGGGCTGGAGGTGGCCCGAGGCTACAGAGACAAATGCTTCGTTCACATTGTGGGGGATTCATTAAATTTGCTTTATTAACTGCAGACCCACAAACACGTTCAAAATCTCCTGCACTCCCAGGAGAGCGGAGTTCAATGGGGAGCATGGAGCCACCGACATTCCCTGAAGTGGACCCTTCAGGCACCTTCAAAGCAGCAGGGAAAAGTTCTGGAGCCATAGGAGCAAGTACGTGCTATTGGTAGGAGACTTAAATATAATCACTTTGTAAAACACAATGATCACATGCCTCACAGTGTTGAAAATACACATACCCAAGGATTCCACTGCCTGATATATCATCCAGACTCAGGATTCTTGCCCATTTATATCTACATTGTCATGTTTTTTTTAATGGATCTATGCTGTAGTGGAATACTATACAGCAGTGGAAATGGCAGCAGTGCTCTACAGTAACACTAAGCAGCATGGCCAAATCTCGAGAGCATAGTCACAGAGAAAGCGACTTACAAAATCATCTACATGCAGGTCAACTATGAAACAGTAAGAAATTATAGATACAAAAGTCAGGTCCATTATGGGCTGGGGATTTAGCTCAGCGGTTTGGTGGCCTGCCTCACAAGCGCAAGGACCCGAGTTCGATCCCCAGTGCCACAAAAAAAAAAAAAAAGTCAGGTCCGGGAGTGATCCAGGCAGTGCCAGCAAGGTCTTCCTTAACTTTAGTGGCAAGTGCAAAGGTGTTTTAAGATTCTTTAAACTGTGCATCTACCTTACAGTTATTTGTAGCTATGATCTGTTTTATAAAATATTTTTAAATACTGTACTACTTCAGTTTGTGAATGCTTCTGTTCGAGAACAATTCAGTTCTCAAACAGAAGTGTTCAGCAAAATTTTGCTTCCATTCACAAACTCCACATGGGTGAACATTGACCCTTATGGGGAAATTTGTTTGGTTCATGACCATTTCAGCCTATGACCAGAATCCTAGAATGAATTAAGTTCATGAACCGAGGTACTGCTGTAAATAGAAAAAAATCAAAGTTACTTTATTCATCGCTGAAAGCCATGGTGTCATCGATAAGACAGTAAACAAATATGGCAAAACAAGAGGAGAGATGGAAACTGAGATTCCCTGAGGGCCTATGTGCCAGGGCCCAAACTGGAGCAACCTCAGGTACAATCTCATAAAGAAGCACGAGGGACTCACTGGGTCTCCCGGACAGCAAGGCAAATCCGGCCAGCAGAGAAACTCCCTAGAAAGAGAGCATAGTCACAGGGAAAGCAACTCACAAAATCATCCACACAGTGCTGGACACAGGGCAATGCCCCCGGATGAATGGCAAGGAAGCCAGACTTGGCAGGAAGTCAGCAGAGCGATACTGGCCTTGTGAAAGAAACATAATACTGGAAAAGGCGGGTCCTCAGTTCTGTGTCACCAGAGATAAGGGTCTCTCTGAAGCAGTTCCCAAGAGTGAGATTCGAGGGAGTCCCCATGACCCCTCGTAAATCCCCAAGTCCGAGTTCCCGTGGAATTCTGTCAGAAACAAGTCATTCCTTCATGACTTCAAGTGACCTCAAAAGAATGTTTCAAGTCAGGCTCCTTTTGCTTCTCCAAATGTTAAGAAATCACAGAATCTTAAACACTGGCTTACTCCAAAATCGAGATGGGAAGTTATAACTTTTCCATCTATTTTTACTGGAATGGACATCAGTTACTTGAACATGGGGCAAATGTCAAGCAATTTTTACAGCCACAGCAGGCAGTGGGTGCCTTCTCAGAAATATCACTAACGGCAGCAACTATCAAAATGAACAGCATTCATTCCAGAGATTATGAGACCTGGTTCCCAGTACCACAGCCGCTAGTCCTCTCCATTTTTCTCAGGAGCTCAGGTTGGGCTCAACCAGACACTTATCTCCTTGATTCTGCCCCAAGCACCATGATTTCTCTGGCCTGCTCTTGCTCTTTTGCTCTTTTGAAAAGTGCCTGAAGCTAAAGCAAGCTTACCATTGGCATGCAACTGTTGTAATAGACAGCATTTCTCTTTATTTATAAAAGTAAGCAAACAAAAACAATTCAAACACATACAAAATAGATGCAATCATGTGTAAAATATGATAAGGAAGTGGGAAAAAGAATTTTTTTCATATTTGGGAAAAGTTTTCAATCAGCAATAATTGTGCCTCGGATAAACCTCATTGGCTATGATGCTGCCACTGCACAAAGCTATTTTTTTTTTCATACTTGAAAACTCCAACCCAAACACTTTTACTTCAAAAGAAGGTAAAGTTTGAGAGTGAATTTAAAATAACAACTTTTAGAATAACCAATACTATTTTATAGCATGCTTATCAAATGTAACACTAAACACAAAACTGCCTCTGTATCAACCTTAGGCTGAACTTTCTTAAAATTTCCCTAAGCTGGGCCTGGGATTTAGCTGAGTGGTTCTGCCACCTGCCTCGAAAGCACAAGGTCCTGAGTTCGGTCCCCAGTACCAAAAAAAAAAAAGCCCAAAGTTGTTACAATCTAAGAATAGTGTCTAACAGGTCACACTTTCAAAGAACATAAAGACGGTTCAAACATCATTTAAATGGCTGATGAACTTTCGTGTGTTCTAGAACGTCATTGGGCTTGTTTCCAAATGTTTCCTATTAATGAAGGATGCAGAACAGTCAGACCAGGATTCAGATGCCCTGGCCAACAGTTCTGACTCCTCCTGTACCAACAGGGTGACACTGGCAATGTCAAAGTCTAAGCACTGATTTTCCTCTTCAAATCTGCCTAGCTATTGAGTGTTAATGATGGAAAAATTGACTGGTCTACAAGTAAATACAACAATTTGAAAGGTCCTGGTTAGAGTTATTATAAGCTGTTTTAAAGATCACATACCAGACAAGCTCCATGACCACTTCCCAATTACCAAGCTTGCCACTGGCGAGCAGCAGTCAAGGTGAAGGCCCCAACTTTGCTCAGATACTGTGTGAGTCACGGGTGGCATTCACTGAGAGATGCTCCTGCCAGCCCATGTGCTTCTGAGGCTCTGGGTCACTGTGCGAGGCACAGGCACTTCCTCCTCAGGATGAAAATGCTACCATCTGACACCGGCCAAAACAAAATTAACAAAATCCCGCAGTACTAAAGGGCAAGTCGCAAGCCACATCCCCTAAAGCATGCTCACAGAAAGCAGGGAGACGACTTCCTAGTATCAGAAGGCAAGTGAAAGCCTTTCACTGCCTCTGCATGGGAGGAAAAGACAGGAACGTTCTCTGGATAACGTAACCCTCCTAGAGTATGTAGGTAACCTTAAAAACCTCATGTTTTCTACCAAATAGCATGGAACGAATATCTCCAAACTGATTTAAACAGTCAGCATGATGCTCTGTTCTAGCCAAAGATTGGTTCACACCAAGTTATTTTACTCAAACTCAAGTGGCTGCTCTAATTAAATTTCGAGGCTGGGGATTTAGTTCAGTGGTTCTGCTGCCCGCCTTGCAAGCTCAAGGACCCAAGTTCAATCCCCAGCACTAAAAAAAAAATTCCCCCTCCCCCACAAAAGAACCCTTCCTACTGTCTTAACCCTTTTCAGTCCTCTCGTTGAAGCAAACTAAAGACAACTTTAATTGACTGGAAGACATATGGTCCATTCATTGTTAAGTGTATAGGTTAGAAGAAAAGGACATTAAGAGGACAGTCACACAAAGGTGATGTCTGCCAACCCAGGAGTACAGTTTATCCTGAGCCACATCATGCTGGGGACGGTATCGACGGCAGCACTAGGGTCATATCTGAAGTAGACCTGATACATACAAATGCGCTGTAACAACATTTGGGTAGCAGGACGTTAACTTGTTATATAATGTTTACGCCCCGCCAAATACAAATATTTCAAGCACCCATGACGCTCTCCTCCCTATGCTAGGGTCTGATGCAGGGTCATCTAAAGATAGCAGCTGGCGGGCAGTCAGATCTCCCAGGCACGCTGCAGAGCGCATCGGAAGGGCGTAACGGTGGCGTAAAGGGACAGCACTGCCGACTGAGCCTCCTGTGTGAAACAGAGGAGAGCTCATCTTCCCTACGTGTCTCTGGGAAATACGCACTGGTCATTTGCAACCCATGCCTTATGCCCACTGGGCAAGGACTGTCAGTCTAAACAAATGAAGATATGTTTCATATTCTGCTTGTGCCTGCGGTAAATGATATCTCAAGACAAGGAATTTTAGAGTCTTAAAAAGATTGTTTGGAAGCACGGTTCTCAAACTTGAATGCGCCCCAGAATTACGTAGAAACACAGCTAGCGTCAGTTGGGCTGTTAGATCCCACACCCTATTCAAAGACAGCACACTGGAAACAGGTCCTCTGTTTGACATCACGCTGGAGAGTGTCCCCTTCGTCCTGTAATATTTTCTTCTCCCTACTGGTTCGCATACACATATGCTTTTATTTCTTCCATTTTTTTAAATTCCTCCCCCCCCCAACATCCTATTTTTCCCTCACCCTACCTTACAAAACTCCCAGAACTGTCTGCATTTATTTCTCTCACTCCCCCATCCACTCCCTCTTGAAGTTCAATCCAGCTCTCATCCTCACCATTTAACTGAAACTCCTTGCAAAGGTGACAGTATTTCCATCAAGCCTCTTTCCTCGTCTTATTTTCCGTCAATCCAACTCCACCTGTCAATTTACCCACCTTTCTTCCCGAAGCACAATCTACTCTTGTCTTCTCCAACACAGGCTGCCTTGATTCCACTACCACCTTGTTGGCTGTTATGGGCTGACATATGTCTCCAAAAGGATACACTGAGATCTTAATGCCCAGTGCCTAAGAATAAAACCTTTCTTGGAAACGGGGTCTCTACAGATTTAATCAAGTTAAGGTGAGGCCACCGCATAGACCCAATATGGCCAGTGTTCTTACGCACCAGGATAAGTGAGGACACGATTTGGCAAAGAGGGAAGATGACAGAAACACAGAGCGATGCTGGTGGAATGACGGGAATAAAGCACACACACGCCACAAATACCAAATACCCCCAGCGACCATTAGAAGCCAGAGAGAGCTATGGGTAAGCTCTTCCCCATGGCATGAAAGAGAGTGTGACCCTCCTGACACTTTGACTTCAGATTTCCGGCCTCCAGGACTGCAGGACAATACATTTCACTCCTGGTTCTTTCTTGACTACAGCAGCTTGGGAAGCTAAGACCCTGGCTCACCCTCCTTCACACCTCCGGATGGCTTCTCATCTCCTTGGCTTAGGGCTCGGGCACCGCACCCCTCTAGACTTCTACACACATCCACATCTAGCCGATCCCAACCACGCTCAGGTTTAAACCACCTCCATGCTCGTGGCGCCAGCCCAGGCTTGCGTGTGTACCTATGTGCGTGTCTCTTCCAGCTCTAGCAGAGACCTCAAACCCATCAAGTCCCGAGCCAGATTCCTGACTGTCCCCCCTCAGAAAACCTGGGCCTCCTCCAGATTCTCCCATTTCAGCGAATCCCTACTTCCTAATTATTCAAACAAATAAAAAGCAGAGTGACTTTTGAGTCAGTTTGTGTACCCGAGGACAGATCCTGGGGGCTGCACCTCCAGACTGTACTCAGGACTGAACCTCTTCCAATATCTCTCCCTCCGGCTACTGGGTACAAATCCACCATTTCTACCTGGATCAGCTCATCTCCTGAGGGTCCCCACTCCCTCACCTCGAATGTCCTGTGCTCAACCAGACAGAAATGTTTTGAACGTAAGTTACTCATTTTCTATCATTCAGAGAAAAGGCCAAAATCCTTCCAATCTCAAAGACCCCTTAGGGTCTCTTCCCTGGCTCTGTCTGCTCCTCCCACGCCCTTGCTCTTCGGCCTGTACCCCCTGTTCATGGTTCTTCTTACTTTTCCCAAGACACCGGTGTGCACAATAATCTACTTCTACCTGCCTCACAAGCGCAAGGTCCCAAATTCAATCCCCAGTACCAAAAAAAAAGAAAAGAAAAGAAAAATCTACTTCTATACCCGCTGCTTCCTCCAACACTGCACACTCATCCCTGACTTCTACCAGGTCTCCGCTCAACTCTTGCTTCATTAGAGAGAGTGCAGCTGTCTGTGCTGAATGAGCCAGCGCCAGCGCCAGCCCCAACCTGGCACCCTCCTACCCTGCCTTATGGTTTCCGAGGCAGATGTCCCCATGTGACAGGCTGGTTATCTACCTTTAATCCATCTGCCTCTCTCTCCACCAGAGTAAGTTCCACAAAAGCACAGAAACTGCCATCCCTGCTCTTTACTGCGCTCTGAAAGCACAAGATACACCTTTTTGAATGAATACGTGAGCCAACTAGAAATTCCTGAAGTGGAGGGTAATTTGCTTTGCATATGAACAGCACTGTCTCAAATTCACCTACCTAAGCATCTTCAAAGTTGGGACAAGCATAGTTCTATCTCACTCAGTATTGCAAACATCACGGCCTTAAAGGAGAATTCAGAGAACCTGGGAAGAATTAAAAAAAAAAAAAGCACGCTAAGAAGTTCTTCCTGTAAATGCTGCTTTGCCCCTGGAGACAGCTGGGTCCTCCTCAGCTTCACAGAGGCACCTGAATCACACGACCTCTCGCGTAAGCTTTTCTCCTGCAGTGATGGCACTTTGATCAACTCGGTACTTACAGCCCAGGGCTCCTCCAGAGACAGGAACCAGAGCATGGCTGCGTGCACCTTCACGTGAGCTCACAGCCGTGTGATTCACGTGTGTGCTTCCGCAGGACGGAGCCAGCATCCTGAAATGCATCTTTCCTCCTTCCCAATATGTAAAATGCAAGCCCGATGAAAAGAGCAATGATGTAAAACTAGAATATCCAAGCCAGAAATGATGAAGATAGCAGTGGTGTTCTGTGTAGACACCGCAGCTGCACAGTTTGTGGTGTTTAATCTTATCACGCGGGCTCTATTTCACGTGCCAAGCTTTTCCCTCCGGGATTTTGGCAGGTGCACTGGGGCAAGACAATACAGCTAAATTCTCAGCTACTGAGCCACAAAAACTCCCCATGAGAACTCCACAAGGAGAGGAGCAACAGAAGCTGGGAAGAGGGCAAAGGAGGGAAAAAGGCATAAGACAGCAAAGATGAGCGTTTAGAGGAAACCTCTGCATGCCTGCCTAGGGGTGCAGGATTCTGTTTGCTGTCGTATCTGAAGGATTCCGGGTGGGATCAGCCTTCTGAGTTCCTCCCCAGTCTATCAGTACATCCTAAGAGCATCGGGCTTGACATGGGATCGTGGAGAGGTATCGGCGCGGATACCAATTTTTTTTTAAATGTAAGCATTTGGGTCTGAAGAACAGAAAAGGAAACGGGAAGCTGAGTGACAGGTAACAAGATGAATCTAGGATAGAGAATTTTGCTGCCAAGGAGACCTGGAGGTAGACACTGAACCTGACAAGATAAAGCAACAGAAATACAGGCTGAAAAGCCGGGGGGTGGGGCACAGATCTATGAGCCCCTGAGGGATTCAGCCTGGGGCTGCCTGTGACGTTCCTGTGCATCTCTCAGCCACTCTGAGAAGTGAGGAAATACTCAGCAAAACCCCTGGAGCTGGAACGGGACCCAACCGTACTCACTTCTGGTCTTGCGCACAGGAGCGTCACCCTGACCTCTGACCTCCTCGCACGCCCTGCACACTCTGTCACACCTGGGCCACGTGTGTGCGACAGACACTAGGAGCTGAGTGGCCTCTTCTGTCTCACACAGGAACCGAGTTCTCTAAATCACCAGTAATCACTGAGGACCCGATATTTTAAGCTAATGTTAGAATAACATATTTAATTAAATTTCACAAGTAAGTAATAACGAGTAACCTAGAGCTGGGATGCATCTTTAATGAAATCCATGGAAACACGACAGAAATGTCACCGAAGTATTCTCTTCAAATCAGTGTTGGTTCTGTTTCTCCTGATTCTTCTCACTGCTGAACAGAAATGCTTTTAAAATTTCTCTGGATTTAGAGCTGTTTTTCATTTGTTTTTGTTGTTTTAGTTTGGTTTGGTTTTTTCTTTATTTTGCTTTGTTATTTAAAAATTACAGCAATGGTGGGGGCTTAAAATAAAAAACTAGCTCCTATTCAAATACAGAGTGGAGGTCAGAAAACACTTTGCATTCAAATGAATTTTCTAAAAATACACAGATGTTTCCTTTTTGATTTCCACAGATCTGGTCACTCCTTGAGAACTTTCCTAGTATTTTTGGATTTACTGAAAAGCCAAGATAAGCCCTGATTTTTATCTGCTGAGAGTGTTTCCTTCTCAGAAAAACAATTCAAGGCAGTAATTGTGAATAGAGTACACACAATAGTCCCAGAAAAGAAAATTCATTATTTCATATTGTGTGGGTAGGGCTCTAACTCAACCTTAGGAAAACAATTAACAATGTACACAATTCTCTTCAAACATCAAGTTGTAGCAACTACTTAAGGGCAATTGAAAGTTTTTAACTTTTCCTACTTTAATATGCCCTGCTTCTTATTAAGTGTTAATGAGGCTTTATGAGTAATAATCTTAAGAGATGCAGTTTTAACTCTTATTTTTTTAAATACTACAAGTCATGCTTTTACCAGATCAGATTTAGAAATTCCAGGTGGCCCTCAGTGGAAAAGTAACGTCAATTCTGATTTAACAAACCAATCTGCTGTTTGAATGACAGGACAGTTAACACAGGTACCACAGAACTGGATGCCATGGTGATGGGTACCATGGAGATGTAAAGGTAGACACACAATAAAAGTAATCTGGGAGGGGAAATTAAGTGGTTTTCACTAGCAGGAAAAACATCTTTGAGAATGAGATGAGCAAAAGAAGGGATAAGGAGCCGGGCATGGTGGCGCTTGCCTGTAATCCCAGTACTCGGGAGGCTGAGGCAGGAGGGTCACTATGAGTTCAAGACCAGCCTGGGCTACATAGTGAGTTCCAGGTGAGTCTCAACTACAGACTGAGAGCCTGTCTCAAAAAAACAAAACAAAACAAAAAAGGACCCGAGTTCAATCCCCAGTACCAAAAAAAAAAAAAAGAAGGGATAAGGACCTGGTAACTCTGGTAGGAGGGGACCTATACTAGAATATGTATTAAGCATGGGTCATTCTCCCTAAACATCTGAGCCCACCCAATCTGGGACCACCGTCACTCCAGGAACTAAAAGGCTTTCTTGGCATCCCTGGAAAAGATCCTTCACAAATCTGTCTAAGAATCAAGAGAAAAATCCAGCCACAGTATATGCTTTAAATATGAGAAATGCAGAACTTTTGGGTTTGTTGACATTTATGTGACGAGCCTTATCACAGTGCTCTGTTTTCTTCAAGGTTTACAATATTTTGGGAGAATGTGAGATTTAAAAAAGAAAGCAAGGTTGGGTGCAGAGGCACACACCTGCAATCCCACCACAGGAGGCTGAGGCAGGAGGATCACAAGTTCCAGCCCAGCCCAGCCCAGACACTTTAGTGACTTAGTGTCTCAAAATTTAACCATCTTTAAAAATTAAATAACGATTATAATAATAATTTAAAATAATTTTTAAAGGGCTGGGGATATAGTTCAATGCAATAGCCTTGAGTTTGATCCTAATAGGGAGGGAGGGAGGGAGGAGAAAGAACAAAGAAAAGCAAGCAATCAATGTGAGGGAGCAAAAAATTGGGGGCACAGCCTCAACTTCATAATAAATAAAAACAGAATGTAAGATACCTAAAACATGCACATAGCAAGTACTCAGAAAGTATTTGTTTTAGAAGCAAGTAAGGTAGGAAGAAAGTTGCTCGCTTCTGAAATGCAAGTGAATAAGTGTTCTAAAATGCTAATGTCTTTACCTCTTTGTCGTTTGTTTTTGTTTTCTTTTGTTCTCCAGGTCTTGGAGACTGAGCCCGAAGCCTCGTGCATGTTAAGCACACGCTGTACTGGGCTCCACCCTCAGCCCCTTAACTCATAATTCTTAACACAAATCCCCCTTCCACCCTTGGCGTCTTCACACAAAAACGCTGGCGTTTACTGGGCAACTACTATGCTCTGGATTAAGTTTTAATCCTGCAGCTAAAAAGCCCCAGGGGTGGCGAGCAGATGGGAGGAGGAATTGAACCCAGTCCCCTTCCCCCGTCCCCCGTCCCCCGCCATAATTCCTCCTCTGGACGTTTTCTCAGGACGGTTTTCTCCGGACAGTTGCTGGGAAAGAAATTGCACTAGCTGAGAACATTAACAGGGCCAGGGTGACGGGTCTTGAGAGAAACCACGCCTAACAGGCAGCCCTTCTGGTCCCCCCAGCAGCAGCCACATACCTCTCTCTACCTGATTTCGCTTAGCTCTGTGCTCCTCGGCCCTCCACACCCGCTCCTCCAACCCGCCTCCTCCGGGACTGGTAGTTCTGCCAACTCCCCAGCCCTCGATCTCCCCACGTCAGCAGGGAGCAGGGGGAAAACGGCAGAGAAAGGGGAGCACACGCTCCGGAAATCTGGGTCAGCTTGTCCTCCATCACGGGCTTAGAGAACTCACTGACAGGCCCTGGCTTCCCCGCTCCTGTCTCACAGCAGATACTTCTCACAGAGAGACCCGATGTCCTTTCCACACACCTCTGAAGAACAGACACAGCGCACAAAGGCTGGGGTTGTCGAAAAAGGGCTCTTTGTGAATTTTTCCCAAATGCAGTAATCATCACCTAAAAAAGAATCGATCCTCTTTCTTATAAAGATGATAGCAACTCATCATTGAGAAAATTGTATTCGTGGTAATGATTAGAAATGAAAATAAAAGTTAAGAAGTACACCAAAATTTAGTGAGTGGCAGGATTTCAATTTGAAAGGGAAAAACCAGGGAACAGAATGATCTTCAACAAGACCACAAGGCCTACACTATGAATCTAAAGGAAAATGAGGATGATCTCGAAATGCAAGTGGCCAAAGCAAACAATCACTCATGAAGGAGTTTTATTTTAGGCTTCTGATTTTCCTTTAAAAAAAAAAGAAAAAAACCCACACAAACACACAACCTTGTAACATTCTTTGCTTGACTTAGTGTTGCTAAAATCATAGGAACATGAGAGGCAGTCATAGGCCATTCCTGCTCAAATTCTTTCACTGTCCTAGGTTAATTACACATTAAAATCTTAGTTGTGATCCATAAAATCATTGTTCTGTCACGCTGACTTTGCTCTCTCAATATTTCTCTTATTCAACTGAGTATTTAGATTCATGGGCTTTTCATAAAGCCATTCAGAACTATTTATCACATCCCATTTGTTCCATCTTGAATACTTACAACACACACACACACACACACACACTCAACAAATGTGTAAAGCCCTATGTTTCCTAAAACAATTTGACTTTACTTTTAAACCGGAATACATAAATTTTTGAGAGTGCTATTTTTAAAATTCAGTTTTCTGGTAAACTCTTCACAGGGAGCTGTACACTGCAACTCACAAAGAAACATAAGAAACTTTAAAAATGGAAAGATAGGAACGGGGGGTGCAGCTCAGTGGTAAAGCACTTGGAAAAAGCCCAGGTTCCATTCCGGCACTAAAAAATAATACGTTTTACAAACTACATGTCCGATATAAAATTAATTGTAATTGTACTCAGCTCAACGGCTACGGTTATGTCTAGGCAGTGGCTCGGGTTTTTATTGAGCAACAACTTAGACGTATGACTATAATATGCTACAACTGTGTGTACTGAAAATATGTGAAACTGGTTGCATGTGGACAGTGTATATATGTATGTAAAATTCTCTGTGAGATGCTGCTGTCGCCACTTAACATGGAAAATGTGCTAGTGGATTTTAATCCTAGTGGCCAGTTCTATGATACTGTGTGTATTGTACAGCTGATGACAGGAGTAAGGCTGTTCAGTGAATATTTGTTAAATTTTATTGTTGTGGCCAGAGATAATTTCAGAACAAAATTTTAATGTCCTAAAAAAATGTCTAAAAAACAAAAATTACATTGTCCAACTATCATCATGATGTCAGAAGAAGAGCGAGAGGAAGAGAGAGAGCAAGAGAGATCCATCTGATAATGAGGGAGAAGTGGGCGTGCACAGACAGAGAAAAACTGTTCTTGGAAACCACTGAGACACTGGCTTAGAAAGATTAAGTTTGCTCTGTGTAAGTCCAAAGGGCAAAAAGGGGCCATTAGAACAGAATCACGGGAGACAGGGGTGGGAACTTCTGACTCAATGTGAGAAAGAACTTTCTATTAAAATGTCACATGCCGCCTTACGAGGTGCCATGGGTCACGACGGGTTGAGCAACTGGATCAACCCGCACAAGTCCGTCTGTGAAGGCTTGGTGCCCAGGGTGACGGAATCAGGAGGTGCTGCGGACCTGAGAGGGGGCCGGGGGCCTTGGGGGGCCTTCCGAAGGGGATTATGGGTCCGGGGCTTCTTCTCCGACTCCCTCCCCCCTGCGCTCCCCTCCCCTTCCTCTCTCTCTCCTCAGCTCCCTCTACCATGTGCCTCCATCCACGGCACTGCCCAGTCTTGGGGAGCTGGAGCCTCCAGAGGAGTGAGCCCACATAGAGCTCCCCGGACTTTGAAGTAACCTGGGATTTCCATCATGGCAATGGGAGCTGACTAGGACAGGCGATCACTGGCTCAGCAGGCCTAGAGGACCCCGACCAGATGCCGTACTCCTGCTTCACAACAATGCTGCACCCGAATTTCTCCACTGAGTGGGAGGGGACAGGGCAAAGTCGAGCACAGTGAACATGCGCAGCATGAAGACAGCGCACACCAGCATCCGCATTCCTCCTCCCGGCAACACCAACCTGATTCTCCCTTGAAATACAACCAGTCCCTTCGGCTTGAGTGTGGATGACCCAACCCCTATTCCCTTAGACTGTGTGGAAAGTTGTGTCTGCTGAGATGGCCCAAATGGAAGCCTGGACCTGCTAAATCCCATCTCGCTACAGTGAGGAAAGAGCTGGAAGAGGGAGGGGCTGAGAGCTGGGGCCAGGCCCCGGACCTCGGGCACTTGGCTTCTCCGTTGTCAGTTATGCCAGCCAGTACACCCTCCTTTCTGCTATGGGTACTGCTAAGTTTCTGTTGCTTATAACCAAACAGCCCTGGACTCATGTCAAGGGAGTTCAACAATAAGAAGGGAGCTTGACTATCTAGACAGGCTAACTTCCTGGTGCATTCCAAGTGCCAATCTTTAAAACACGAAATAGTCAGAGTACACCAACCCCAGTGGTAGCCTTTCAATTTTCTCCTGTTCTTCATCTTGACCATGTTCCGGCTTACACTGCAGGCATCTTGCTCATTCTGTGCTGACTGACCTCCAGCCCTCTAGAAGGCCTCCCCGAGCTGCTTCTACTCCCCCAAGGAAACAAGAAATGGGACACTTCCAGGAGCCCTCATCGGTCCTGATGCTGAAAAGCAGGCTCTTCCTTGCAGCATGGCGGCCTCAGGCCCAAGGTCACATATGCCTCAGCCAGCAAAGCAACTGGAAATTTCCCCTCTCTGAGTGAACAACAACAACAAAAAAAAAAAAACAGGATTTCAGAAATAGTTTGTCAAACTGTCCAGGTTAACCGTTATGCAACCATGGCCCAGGCCTAGGGAACCACGCCCCTCACCCAGAAAAATGGTTTGGTTTATCAATGGGCAACGCATGCCACACCTCCGCCTCAGGCCGCAGCTCCAGGGTCTGTGTCACTGAGCACTTTTCAAATCTTTACTTAGGTTTTCCCAGCAAAAATTTTTAAATGGTTCCTTCTACAGAATTTAACACAACCTGGCACAGCTCCCAATATGGACAGAAATCTCACTGGCAAAGGTAATTGTTCCTAATCTTCTACAGAGCAAAATATAGCAAGCACAGGAGGTTAAACATGTATGTCATATATTCATAGTGATCATTATCTAATTTTATCTAATTATATTAATCACAACATAGCCCTCCACAAACCAGTTTTCCAAAAGAATAAATCTTCTGTAATTTGCCCCCCCCCCC
>NW_022900949.1:22259975-22283624 GCF_012274545.1 Fukomys damarensis | reverse complement strand
CGGTCGTGCGAGCCATGTAAATAGCCCCTACCGCGTCCTCCCAGCAGCTTAGGGACAGCTCCATAGGAGCCAAACTGCAGGGCGCTCGTAATAGAGACAAGAAGCCGATCTGCGACACACGGCCCCCTCCGCACAAAGCCCCGCACTTGGGACAGGAAGGGAGCATAATGCTACATCCACTGGTAGCTGCAGGGGGACTTTTCGGGAGGCAAAACGGCAATTACTCCAGCTGGAATTCGGCCAGGACACTGCGGGCTAAATACCCGGACTCTTAAGAAAAGTGCCCCGGGATTGTTAATGCCCGCGAGTCGTCAGGACCCCAGTTTTGTGTCTTCTATGAAAAGAAAAGCTGATTAGATCATTTAAGTCCATCTCTCCGTGGGCCCTCTAGCTTCTGATTATCAAGATATGCTTTAATCACTGCCGGATTGCCCTGGTTAAAATTAATGACAGATTAATGTAAGTCTCTGCAAGATATCAAAGCACTAAAATATATATATATACCTCAATAATATATCGCATATATATTTTTTCATTTGTTCCCCGGGGGATTAATTTAGAGCCCCAGCAATTCCTACTTGGACTAAATCAAGCTGTTTTAAAGAGTACATAATATCCCAATTATCCTCTTGCCCTTATCTTTATGAGTCTCCAAAGGGTGGATACCCTAAGTGGAGTGATTAGATTTAATACCATGTCTCTGAAACCAAAGTCCTGGTATAACAGACACTCTTAAAAAAAAAAAAAAAATGACTTGAACAGTAAATCTTCTATGTAATTTATTAAAACAACCCCCCATAATAAGACTTCAAATACAATTCTTCATCTCCTTTGCCATACAGAAATCAAGACTGTACTCAGATTTCTTAAGGGAATAAGAAAACTGACCATCTCCATTTAGGTGGACATAAAAATCATTAAAATTTTAAACTAGCATTTATGTCTAAGGGGGAAAACATTTCTCACTGGGTATACACACATCAAGAAATATTTGTCTTAAAAACAGAGTTAAGGAAAGGTCACCAAAAATTTTAGAAATATTCCTCATCACCCCACCTATAAAATTCAAAACTGAAATAAAGGCAGTTCTTCCCGTTTTTTCACTCCCCCTGAAATTTTAATTTACAAAAACATTCCTTTTGTCTCCTTGAGTGAATTGTGTTTCTCCTTCCAGGTCTCACAGAAAGATTTTAAATTTTTTTTCTATGAATCCCAGAGTAACTGTGCTGAGTCTTCGACTCTATGTTTTGGAACAGGCCGCTCATCAAAATCACCTGTGACTCTTAAAACAGGAATTCCTTACTCAGCCCCCAGGAACTTCCCCCAACTATTTTTGGGTGAAAACCCCACCCAGCATCGATAATTTTTTAAAGTTCTGCAGGTGACTCAACTGGCTGACCAGGTATCTCCAGGAATCTTCCGGTCCCAAGGCTTTATTGAACAAACCCTTGACTAACGCACTCAGCACACTGGCTGTGATGGCTTACTGGGACTGCCCTAACAAAGTGCCACAAACTCAGAGTCTTAACAGATGTTTATTCCTACATACTTTGGGAGGTCAGAAGCCCAAAATGAAGATACAAACGGGACTGAGATTCTCAGGAAGCTCTAGAGATGCTCCCCCTGTCCTCACGTGGCCTTCCCCTCCGTGCCTGTGTCTTTTCCTGTTCTGAGTCTCTACAGGCGCTGAAACTAGAGTTAGGGCCCATCCTGCCCCAGGAGGCATTCACCTGAAGCTCTCTGCCTCAATCTGCAAAGACCCTTGTGGTTCCAAAGAGGCTCACATGCTGGGGTTCTGGGCACAGGAGTCTGGCGGCGAGGGTCCACTATGCAACCTACTACACCAGAGGCTCCACTTTTATGGGAGGACACTGACCAAGTCCTTTGGAACAGGTGACAGGCCAGCAAAGTGGCCCTGGAGTCGTCAGCTGCCACACAGAGGGACCAGGGACATGGGACAGGCTGCCAAGGTGGCTCCAGGCCAACTCCCACAGGTGGCTCGGTGCTCACCTGCCAGGTCCTCCCTACTCTAGTGAGACTCAGTGGGTGGGGAGAGAGGCGGCCACTCCCGCTGCTCTGTGCTGCAATAACGATGTGTGGCCTTCAAAGGAGGACTCACGGGGTTCACAGAGGCCTGCCCTGACCTCTCAGGAAGCTGTTTCTCCAGCCCTGGAAAAAAAGCCTTCCTGGGCTGCATCCAGGAAACTTACTGTCTTCTTTCCCTTATACCCCTCAACTCCAAAGAAAACTCTTCACACCCATGGACTTCTAGGCATCCGCTTAACATACAGCACAAAGGAGAAGAGGCGATGATGTACAGAGTGCCCATGACGGCTGCAACTGGGTTATGTGAAGCCGTGTTACTTCCCTTTTACAAATTTTGCTCAAAGTCTTCACCCTTTCAAGATTCCTCCCCATCCTGGCCCTGAGAACCAACCCAGTCCATATCCTTTAGCATGCACAGTTATCATTTTAATTGGGTCTGCTTGTGCTTATTGCTTTGCTTACCCCATACATCCCTAACTCTCTTTAGAGAATGCCCCCAAGAAGCTACCATGGTCCTCTTCCCTGAAGATTTCATTAACCAAGAGACAACTGCTATGTCTCTAGAATCTGTTTCTCTGTTCTTCATTTAACTTCTTTTAGGACCATTAAAAACCAGAATGACAATAAGAAAGAAGAAAACAGGACTACAGAAATGTTTCTCTATTCTGAAATGAGAACAGCAAACCAGCTGTTGAAACACCATGACATTTTTCACTACCAATCTATGCAGGGGACACAGCATCAACCCATCCCTCAGCTCAGGTCCAGGACCCCCATGGGTACCAAAATCCTCGGATGTTCAAGTGGCTCATATAAAACTGTTTACTATTTGCCAATGACCTATGCACAACCTCCTGTGTGCTTCAATCATCTCTGGATTATGAATAATGCCTAACACAGTATAAAAGCTGTGTCAGTGACTGCTACACTGTGTTGTTTGGGGAAAAGTAACAACTTGGAAGAGTCTGGGCAGAGGCGATTTTTCTTTCTGAATATTTGGTTGGTGGAATATGTAGACTCAGAGCCCACAGCCAGAGAGGGCCAACTGCACCCACGCAAATGCTAAGGATGAAAGACCCTTAATATGCGTCTCCTCGGTTCTTTAAAACTGACTGGGACAGGTCCCTGGCTGATGGCGGGAGGAGCTACACGTGGAGAGCAGCTCTGGCCTCTTCAGCACCTTGGCAGAAGGAAAGCTAAGAAGAGCCCACGGCTGCGTAGTGACTCGGGTCTCAGGTGGCTTCGCAGAGGTGGATGATGCTCCAGCTAAGACACTGAGCTCACGCGGCAGGGGAAGGGAAGGTGCCAGGGCTGCGTCACCCCTGCTGACCCGTCCTTCCAGCAGCGAGATGCAGCTGCCCAAGGGGTAAGGCTTCTGTCCCGGGACAGGCGGGGACGGCTGTGCACTGAACCCCTTGGATCCTCAAGCCCTTGAGTCAGCAGCCCCAGCCCCAGCTCAGACCGGAAGCCCCATGCAGCCTACAGCACACCCGCTGAAATCACATCCCTGAAACACAGCTGCCCTCCGAAAATATCTGCATATGGTGTATTCGGTAAGGGACCGAGGCCCAGAAGGCAAAGAACTGCTGCAATTCGAGGACAAAATAACAAGCCACCTTGTAACCATGTCTCCAGGAAGAAATACAAAAGGCCACTACACACATGGAAAGGAGCTCAGCACCACTAGTCATCAGGGAAACGCAAACTGAACCAGTGAGGTACCGGTTCGTGGCTGTTATACTGAAAACAACGACAATAATAAGTGTTGGCAAGGGTGTGGACAGAATGGAACTCCTGCACACGACCACGTGACCCAGAATCCCACCCCTGGGTCAATCCCCCTAAACTAAGCAGAAACTCAAGTAGATATTTGCTTTCTCACATGCATAACAGCCTCTCATACAACAGCTGACGCGTCAGAGCAGCCCCTGACCACTGACGGGTGAACGGATGTGTACTCGGGAATCTCACCCTTCAGAAAGAAGGAAATCTACACGTGCTACACCAGGCCAGCACACTGGGACTCTGAAAAGACCATGTGCGGCGAGAGGAGCCGGTCACAAAAGGACGAATGCTGTACGGCTCCATGCGTCCGGGGCAGCCACAGTCAAACCGGGAGAGGCGAGAGTGAAGCTGTGGTTGCCGGGGGCTGCAGAGCGGGGAATGGCAAGCTCGTGTTTCATTTTAAATACATTTCACTGTGTACAGCTGAGGTGTAGAGAAACCGCTGTTTAATAACCATGCGGTTCCCGCTGGTGAAGAGGAACTGTTCTAAAGATGGACAGCGGAAGGATCGCACAGCGATGTGAACTGAACGCCTCCGACTGACAGGAGATGGCTAAAATGGTAACTGTTACATTATTTACATTTTACCAAGGCAAAATGACATATACAGAAGGATGGCCACCCCAGTCCAGAGAGGATCCACATGATAATACTAAACTCAAAATTAAAACAAGCTGTTGGTATCGATCTTGCTCTTGAACAATGCTGGGGAAAAAATCACATTCAATCCGCCTTTCTTTAAAAAGATAAAAAGGAAAAGGGAGAAAACTACAAGCTTTTTTTTTTCTCTGTCTCACTGATTTCTGGAGCTACTACCGTCAGGTAAGCTTTAAATTACTTTTGCTATTAAAAAAAATAACAGCTCGTGTACATGGTCTCACCCCCAGCTGCCCCTGCACGACTGTCCCATGTCACGCAGCATACTGTCATTCAGTCTCCATCTCATTCAGAAATGCTCTAGCCCCGGCCCCTCCTGCCACACACTTCTGTGGCAGAAGTTTCTTTCCTCTGAGGGTAACATGGTTAGGAAAACCGTGAGACACAACAGTGTAGACAGACCTTTCAACAGCCCAAGCTACAGGCTCCCATCACAAGTGACCACAGAAAAGTGGCTCAGCTCTTAGAAACGCTTACGACTGGCTGCCGAGTCATCCATTCCAATGGATCTTGCTCAGCAAGTGTAGTAACAAGGGTACCAAGACATCAGCTTGGCAGCCCTGGTTCTCAACGTCAGTCCTATCCTGACAGCCGGGTTTTGGGTGGAAAGAGGGGGCAATGAATGTAAGAAAGAAGGGAAGGTATTGCATGAAATGAAAGAGTAATGAAGAATTCCACAATTCCAGTTTGTAAGTTTCTCACATTCTCATTTAAAATTAGATTGACAGGGGCTGGGGATTTAGCTCAGTGGTTCTGGAGACTGGCTCATAAGCACAAGGACCTGAGTTCGATCCCCATTACCCCCGCCAAAAAAAACACCTAAAATTAGATTGACAGCAGCAAAGAGTACAAAAGTCCATTCTTAGTGACAGAAGAACATTCAAAGTTGAAGTAGACTTTTGCGTACCCCCCAAAGTTGACATTTTTTATTATTACAAACTAGTTAATAACAACTAAACTACTGTTTGTAAAATAATACATTATTCAAACTACAATGAACATTTTTTTTTTTTTTGTACCAGGGATCAAACTCAGGACCTTGCATGTGAGAGGCAGGCAGTGGAACCACTGAGTTAAATCCCTGGCCCTATGGGGATTTTATAAGAAAAAAAACTACAAATACAGCATGAAAAATAATGCGAACTGGGGCCGGGAATTTAGCTCAGCGGTTCGGTGGCCTGCCTTGCAAGAGCAAGGACCCGAGTTCAATCCCTGGTACAAAAAAAAAAAATTAATGTGAACTGTTTTCTTCCCTACATAGACTCTGTGGTATTTATCGTCTATGCTGTGTAGCGGAGTATGTAGTATTTATCATCCTGGACCCTCACCCCTGGTTAATACATCCTAAAAACTTCTCAAATGCCAACACACACAGCACTGTTGCTTCTGTTTTTGTGAATGACCTGGACACAATACGCAGACCTGTCTACTCCCCTGATGTGCCTGGTTGGGAAGGATTTCCACGGTTTTGATTGCTCAATAACAAAGAATCATCTATCCAAACTCTACAACGTGCCAAAAGAAGGTCTGTGTCCCAGTTCGTTTTCTCTGTGTTCGTCCAAGGAAAACACACTTGTTCTTCTTTTGAGAGCGAGAAAGAGACAGAGAGCCGCACTTGGACAAAAGCCCTGGAAGAGGCTGCAGTCTTGGTGTTTCACGTCTCTTACAGCCTGCTGCCACTTGGTGGCACTGCCGGTTTGCTCCCTGATCCTGGGCATTGGTGCATCCATTGATCCCAGCTTAATGAGCACAGAAGGCTCTCATCCCCGTGAGGAACTTCATTAAGCGCTGACGGCCTCTACAGAAACATCACAATGGCTATATTCCCGTTACTCCCAGATCTAAAGGGTGGAGTGGATAGTACTTGTCCCTCTTAGGACCTTCCCTTGGTTTGTCTCCAAATCCAGATACCCAACCTTTCCTTCAAGGTGTCCCTAGATGGCCTGATGGGCACAGTTCCCCATCAGGTGTGGCACCATGGGAAGACTTCCTGAGTGTCACCTTGGTGGCAGGAACAACTGCGCAGGGACTGAGAAAGGAAATAAAACAGAAAGGAAGTGGCACCCCTATCTTGAGATGTTTTAAAATATAATATAAAATGCAGGCAAAACAATGCTTTGCTGGGCTTTCATTTCTGTCATTTATTTGGCAGTGTTTTCATCTAAAGCTCTCAACACACCCGTGGGAGGCTCCAATTTTAAAGTCAAATAAACTAAGGTTCACAGGAGCATTCGGTCAAACACAGCACCCGGAATTTCTGGACGCATGATTGGAGCCTCAGCCTCTTTAAGATGCCGCCACCACGCCACCCCGACCTAAGGGCTCCCGATGTGCACACACGCGGTGGCTCCACACCCCGCAACCCCAGTCTGCGGACTGAAGAGGGCGGCCCGCTTCTAAGGAAGGCGTCCAGCTCTTGTCTTCCCCAGCCCACTCCACAGCTGCCCCAGTACTAGGCTGCATATTCCTTCACTGGTTCAAAATGTTTTTTGCTGTTTTTTTTTTTTTTTTACCTTTGAGGCAGCCAATGCTATTAATTTTTAAAAGATTTTAGTCCCATAAACATTTGAGGAAGCAACATACACAGGACCGTTGCTCGGCTCTCTGTACCTCCCGGTGGCTGAATCCAGGTGCTGTAACGTCTCTCTGCTTTTCTGTCCAGTACAGTGTGTCAGAGCAGCCTTAAGTAATGACCAATACAAATCCTTCGAAGGGGAGCAGAAGATGGATATCACGTCGATAGTTACTATATTCTTGCTTGGAACAGTACGCAATGTGAGTTTTAGAGGTGAGAACAGCATTACACGGTGTCTCAGCTAACTCCAAATACAAATCATCATCAGTGAAATATAAAACACAGCAGCATTATTTCTGGTGGCTGGGATCTTATAAGCATTTGGTTTATGATGCATATAAAATATGGCTTACCATAAGTTAATTAATAAAAACTATTATTTTAACAACTCCACAACACACACACACACACACACACACATACACACACACAATGTCCTCACCTTCTAAATAGACACTTTGGGATATTATGTGCATATTCTGTGATCTTGAGACTGCCAAAAAAGTACTGTAAAAATCCTCTTTTGACATTGCATCCAGTGTCTGAGACGTGTATTTCTGACTCTTCTCGATTGTGGTAAATATTCATGCTTTGAGGGTGGACTTCATTTTAGGGAACAGCTGAGTAATTTGGGACTAAATCTGCCATATAAGCTGAAGGAAACTGAATCAAAGACAAGAGTCATTCACTGAATTATTCAACAAATGTTGCATGAGGTGTTCTGTAACATGAAATTGGCCTCTGTTCTTGGGGTCCCAGAGTCTAGAGGGGAAGATGAGTGTGTACATAAATAATTGCAATAAAAATTTTCCCAGAGAAATTTAAGCAGTCCTGGTTGCTTTTATAATTTTTTTTTTTTCCAGTACCAGGCATTGAACTCAGGACCTTGTGCCTGTGAGGTAGGCGCAATGCCAGTTGCAATAAAAATTTTCCCAGAGAAATTTAAGCAGTCCTGGTTGCTTTTATAATTTTTTTTTTTTTTCCAGTACCAGGCATTGAACTCAGGACCTTGTGCCTGTGAGGCAGGCGCAATGCCACTGAGCTATATCCCCAGCCCTGGCTACTTTTAGGCCAACAGCTGGAAAGAAACAAGCCTGAGTTTCTGGATTGACTTGGAAATTGGTTATAAAAGGAGATCCAAAGCAGACAATGCCAAAGCCGTCTGAGCAACAGCGACCTGCAGGGCTTACTCACTCTAACCAAGGCTAGTCCCCTGATATTTCCAGTACGATGGACGTTCCTTTTCCAATTCAATCCAGTACAACGTCCTAGTCCCATTCCAACCCTGGGTGGAACTGTAGTGCTGGGTGCGTACCAAACAATGAGCAATCTTTCCACTTTCTTTTCCAAACTGGCTCCACATCAACACCCCCACCATTAAAAGTGGGGAGACCCCAGCAGATGAAAAAGGATGGCAGAGCCTCCTCCAGAGAGGGAGAAGCCAGTCGGCTGCAAGGGCTTAAAGTTTCTTACAAGGGGGACATGCGGAGGATCAAATAAGGTAGATGACAGGAGCCAGGTCCAGACCATTAGAAAAAGCAGCTACACATATGAGAAGGGAGAAAACCAGAAATGCAGCTACTAGTGTGAACTCACATTTTTAATATATATAGAAACAGACATTCATCTTTAATTCCTGGGCCGGGGATTCAGCTCAGCGATTCTGCAGCTTGCCTCACAAGCACAAGGTCCCGAGTTCGATCCCCGGTACCAAAATAAAAAAATTTAATTCCTGACACAGACACATACATTTTCTAGCTCTGACCACTGACCACTGAGAAGATCTGAGGACAATGACACCCTTGCCACAATAAGAATACTTAATGCCCTAATGCTTAGATTGTGAATATTCATTCTTCATTAAAATTAACCAGGAATACTTGGAGACATGGCTGATTTTTGAGTTGAAGCAGGGAAAATACTAAATGAGCCTCGATGTCTTATTATGCCAGAGCAGAAGGACCAATCCAAAGAATCATGGGACTATGACAGAAAGACAGAGCAACATGCTTATAAGGGCTTCCACTGGACAGACAATTTAAACAACTATCGTGATGCACTCTAACTCCAATAATAGAATAGAAAATCATCGGTCTATACTGCAAAAATAAATGAACAAACTAAAAGTCTAATGAAGACTGGGATACATACATAGTTGCAAAGTACTTCCAACAAAATTCTATTAAAGGACTTTGACAGTGGAAAAGCCCAGCAGACATGACCTTAATTAAACAATGAAAATTAACATCCCTAATTTCGGTCTCAAATCAAAGTGTGCATTGCCCAATAGGGTGCAACCAAAAGAACACAGCATTACTTCCATGAAATTCACAACAGCAATGCCTAAACCGAATATAATCCTGAAGAAACATCACACAAACCCAAAGTGAGGAACAGTGTTAACTGGCCTTTAATAGGGTCACAAAAGCTAACCAAGCAACCAAAGAACTGTTACAGTTGGTAGAAGCTGAAGAAATATGACAATTGCATACAAGGTAGATCCTTTTAAAATAGAGAACATAATTGGGACAACTGGCAAAACTTTTTTGCCTTGTTTTGTTAAATAAATTAATAAAAGATTATACAGGAAGAGAAAAATAAATGGTTTGCTTCAGCAACAGGTAAATTCCTCACCCAAGTCCCCTGCCCAGCTGGACCCTATGCCAGTGAATTATTGGGGGGGGCACTGTACTTATCACAAAGGACTTGAAAATACATTTATTTAAAAATAAAAAACTCTGGGATGTGAGGAGGGATGTGCCCTTTTCTTGCTGGCTGCTTCTTGGAGTGGTGAGAAGAAACATTCACATTACCAGAGGCCGTGAGAGCTCCTTTGGGTATAAAAGCATCAGAGATTCCTTAGGGCATAAAAACACAAGTCTGTTAGGAGGGTAGCATGACCCCGGTAAGCACCGAGGGGCTGCGTGTGCCACTGCTGGGGGCATCCTGGCCCTTCCTCCAGCATGGATCCCACCCCCACCCCTACCGGCAGTGATCTGGGTTATGGGGTGTGTGTAACCCCAAACAGCCCATCAAAGAAGCCCTCTCTGTGCAATAGGGTCCGTCAGCAAAGACCAGCAGCAGCCACGTCCCCAGAGAGTTAGGCACAGGTGAAAAGGAAGCAGAGCAGCAGGGAAGACCTGCCTATCTACCTCCACCCCACAACCAGTCTTCCAGTGGGCCCTCTCTTTGGGAAGCTCCTAGGGACTCTCAATTGCCCCACAAAGAGTCATGAAATACAGCTGCCAACCTGGGAAGAGCCCCTGGGGTAAATTTCTAGCCTGCATCAACAGCGCCCAATCCCACGCGTTTGGGCACCAACAGTGGTTTTCCAGGCCCCAAGCACCTGCTAGATAAAAACAGCCACTGAGTCCCCCCTGGTGGAGCTTGGAGATTAAATCCTCGGGTCTAGAGAGGAGGGAGTGGCCTTAAGACTTCCTCAAATTTCTCCGCTCCCTTAATTTAACCACAAATGATCACTTCTGTGTCGTGCTTGGATTTACAGTTCAAGCCCTAAATGCACTACATACATTGTTCACAAATCGCTTTACACTCATCCAGTTTGTCTCCTCGGTTACACTAACAGCTTTATGGGTGAGAATCTATACTTCATTTCTCTCCCGCAAGTAGCTGAATGCACACTCAATAAACAGGACTGAATGGTCATCCAGTAGTAAGTGTAAAAAGAGCTAAGCCTCTGAGTGAAAAATGTAACTGAAGCCAGCAAAAGAGTTCCACTACAAATACGCAGAACAGCTGAGGAAGAATGAATGGAGTCACCTGGCCTACTCCCTCCCGCCAAATCCAACGCCAGAGCCTGGGGCACACGTACCCAGAGCCAGCCCGCTGGCCGCCAAGCCGGACATGGCAGCACCACCTGGCCTGGTCACCGGTTCCTCGGCAGCTCATTAGGAATCCTGGTAGGGAGCTCATGCGTGACTAGGCCTGTACGCATGAATGCGCGGCGGACGGGAGGCCGGGGGCCAGGGCAGAAGAATGCGAAAGGGCTGTGCCAATCCTAGGCCGCGTCCCTGCGCTCCTCACCCTTGCTGCGCCCAGACAACTTCTTCCCAGCCCCCAACCAGGAGCTCTTGGAGGACAAACTGCCAAAGCTTTAGAAAGCATCGCCTTCTGAAATCGCCTGGCTTTCATTTAGGAGCCAGTTCATTTCTGATGCTACATCATGGGATCTTCCTGAAATCTTTCAGTTTTTTTCCAGAATGCCTTTCAGAGATTTATCCATTCGCGTCCCCTTCCTTCCCATCGTTTTACAGGCACTCTATTTATCTAATAATACATGTTCAATGGACATCTTTTAAAACAACAAACACGTAACTGCTCCTTTAATTAATACATTAAGCCACTGTCTCCATAAACATTAAGACATTTGCTTTGGCTAACGTCAAAGTTTATTCTAACCTGAATGCGCATCAATGAAAATACACATAAATGTGAAACCTTTCAGAAACTAGGCAACAGGATGGCAGGAGGCAAAAATATGTGTTCTGCATTTTCATCTTGCTCTGCAGGGTAGACAAGTCACTCAGACATCACGAAGAAAGGACATTAAAAATGTGTATCTGGCAGGAGATTTTTTCTTACAAAAACCTGCATTTATTTTTCATTTTGGATTTTCTCATAATGGGCCATGTCTGTCCTTTCTCTGGTCTTCACCATATTTCTTTGATGAAATGTATTTTCTAAATTGTTTAATATATTTTCAAATGGCAAGTTTAGTATTCCACTGGTGTGCAGCATAAAAAAACAAACAGGGTTGTTTGTCCTGCATCACTGCAATTTCCACAGGAATTTAAGAGCTCGATGCAATGCTGTGTACTATGAGGGCCAACATAAACTAGAGCTCTTTTGAAGTAGTGTTGAGAAATGCAAAACTGCACAATTTGTATAAGGAGAATCAATGACATAACAGATTCCTCATTTTCTCTCAACAGCACTAAGATCTTGTAACTCAAACAGACTAATGTTATTTCCATATGGTCACAAATGCTCTTTATTGGCTTCCTCATGAAGACAAACGTTATTCTCTAAGACACTGAGGCCAAAGAATGACCTGAAAATTTTTGTTTCTGAAGACGTAGAAATAGAAATTAGACTTCTGAGCTGGAAATGGCTAGTACACACCTGTCATCCTAGCACACTGGAGGCTGAGTCAGGAGGATCACAAGTTCAAGGCCAGTTTGAACTACATAGTGAATTCAAGGCCAGCTTGAATTATATAGTGAGAGCCTGTCTCAAATAAAAAAAAAAATCAAAAGAAAAAAAGAAAAGAAAAAGAAATTAGACTCCTGGGAAACCTGAAAGCAAGGATGGACACCGCTTTGTGAAAGTCTCAAGTCACACCTCATAGTCTGCCCCGGGGGTAAGTGGCCAGTCCACCTCACCAGCCCTTCAGAACCTGTACATCATCTCTCAGAACAAATGTGCCACATGTTTTTATACCTTAGCATTTCGGCACTCATCTGTTCTCTGCGTAGAAGGGCCTCCCTGCCCTCAGTGCCAATCCTAACCACTGCTGTTACCGGCTAAACTATCCACCTGGACTCAGTAAAGTCACTCCTGTTCCAAGGGATTTCTCCGACCCCCACCAACTTCCCCCACTAAGAATTTCCTTCTCTCTCTTCTGAGTGGCCATTCCACCCTGTATCCACCTATAATGAAACATGGGTCGGGGGTCACACTTATTTCTCTACTCATAAATTCATGGAGGACACGAGAGTTGGCAGTAATTAACAGCATCTGCTGTAGTCAACAATAAACGTCTGCTTACTAAAAGGATGAATGGCTATGTGTGTTAGCTTCCTGTCACTATAAAAAATACTTAAAATAATCAACTTTATAAAGATGAAAGGCTTATTTTAGCTTTGAAAGTTTCACTCCATAATGAACTGGCCCATTGATCCTGGACTTGCTGATGTCCAGGACCATGTGGTGGGATCCCTAAAGGCCTCTGCAGCAAGGTCTCATGAACATTTGACCCTGCTTCTTGAACTCTACCTCTCCTCTTTTTTCAGAATTTATTTCCCAGTCTTCAGTAAAACCATCTCTTATAGAACACAAAATCCCCCTCTCCTATGTGGATCTTTTAATCTGTTCAAGGGAGAAGCATTTGTTCATCAAGCACGTTAAACCTGTACGACTAAAACTAAATATTCTCTGGATCAGTGCCTCTAGGGTTAAAAAAAAAAATGGCTTGGTTCTTTGGTATCTGGAATGTATAACAATTAATTCAACTATCTAAGGTCTTGGAAATCATTTCATGGGTTCTCCACCCTGGTTTGCAGTCCTGACCACCACATATTTGGGACTTCACAATATGTAAGTGCCTTAGGTATGATTTAACCATGATCCAGCCTAAGAAGAAAAACTCACATGGGAATGCATCACGAAGGGAAGCTAGAAGTTTAAACTGAATTAGAGGGTGCTGTGCATTCCAAAATAGGTTAATGAGTTTTTATACTGAATTCAACCATCTTCAAGACAGAAAATATGGCTAAATTCCAGAAGGTATATATTATGTATCAGTCAGGATAGGCTCAACTATGCTGTGGAACAAATGTCCCCAAATTTCCCTGCCAGTGGGTTTTATTTCATTCTATCAGGTAGCTCAATGTCCACTGTGAACTACCTATAAGTCTACATCCTCACCCTGATTCCTGACTGGATATCTCAGTATCCCCAAGCTCCTGGCAGTAGGAAAGGTGTATCACATACCACCTGGCTCATAGTGCATCTGCCCAGGGTGATACATGTTGCTTGGACCTCATTTCATTCACCAAAGCAGGAGTCACAGCCACTCTGAGAGCAGCCAGCAGGAAGGTATATGTGGTAAACAAAAACAGTCTACTACAGTTCCTATCAGAAAAGAGATGCGTATATCCAGCACCCATGTCATCGACAAAGAGCAATGACAGCACCTGTGAAGCACTAGAGGTGACACAGGCGGCACAAAGCAGAGGTCCCATGGTAACTCCCCCAGGGAAGATGGTGCCTGATCAGGTGTGGTGACAGAGGAGCGTGGACAAAGGCCTTTCCCAGGCACGACAGGTGTCTGGAGGTGAAGATAATCAGGCTGAGTCACCTGGGGGTGAGGGAGAGGCATCACAGAGGCCACCTGGGATTCTGCTTCAGCAGAGTCTGGGCGACACCAACATTCCAGAGCCAGGTGGGCACCGGTCTGGGGAGACCCAAGCTCAGTCGCAGTCCTCCAGAGTGTGGGTCACAGTGGAGCCACCCAGGGCACAGCTGGGGAGCGACCTGGCACTGAGGTGAGAGCTGCACTCCAGCACAGACAGGCACCCGGCTCAGAGGTACAACTGAGCAGAGATGGGGTCACACAGGTGAGCACAGCGAGCAGGAGGCTGCAGCCCAGACAGCATATTTGCTCACCAAATGGGGCGCTGGCAACCTGTAAAGGAGGTAGGGCTGCAGAGGGCTGGGCAGGCCCAGAAGCTGCCTCCATGGCTGGAAAAGTGAGTGGCAAATGGGAGGTAGACACTGTTGTCTCCCAACAGCAGTGTTTTATTCTTACATCCAACTCCCCCCGCCAGACACACATCAAATGTTTCTCCGGATAAAAATGTTCCCACTAGATGCAGGGCATAGTGGTGCACATCTATCATTCCAGCACTTGGGAGGCTGAGGCAGGCAGATCACTGTGAGTCTGACACCAGCCTGGGCTACACAGTGAGTTCAAGGCCAGCCTGAGCTACATAGCAAGAAACTCACAAAAAAAAAAAGTTCCCATTAGAGTTAAACCAGGGTGAGAACACATGAGTTCTAGCTATTATTCTAAAAATAAAATTAACCTTTTGTAACCTCAGGCCTTCATTCAAGCTTGCAAATGATTATACACCATCTTTTATAGTGTAGCAAACATCTGAACCTTACAATCTGCTTCTATGCTGATGCCTCCCAAATTCATATTTCCAGCCAGATCTCTGCCTCAAGTTCTCTCTCTCTTAGAGACAGAACTCACCACTCAGACTGAACAGAGCCGGAGGTGACTTACACATAGTCCCCTGAATGCACTGTGAGCCCAGGAAAATGCAATTCCTGTTCATCAGACCAGTAATGTGGCTGTACTGCAGATGCTCGAGAGCTACGAGCACCACAGTGAACAGCTTACAAAATAGTATTTATCACCCCAAGAATCTCCACCTAGGAAAACGTAGATTCTTGCTATAAACAGATATAGGCCTATCTTCCTAATCACAAATACATGAACAGTCCCTTCTGCTTTTCCTCTCTAAATTAAAAGAATATTATCTAAGACCAGGGATTTAGCTCAGTGGTTCCGCTGCCTGCCTCACAAGCACAAGGTCCCGAATTCAATCCCCAGTACCGCCCAAAAAAAGAATATATTCTTATACTGTACAAATTAGCCACTCTTCACATTATTATTTTGGCACATATCTAGCTCACTAACCTGTGTTAGATGGTGTCCCTTTGAGCTGAATGCCAGCTTTTAGGAAGCAGAAAGTTGAGCAGTCTGCCTGTCATTTACTAACGGCCCCAAAGCACAAAAACAGTGATATTGACAATTTTATTGTAGTGTATTGGTTTCGACTATGATAGTTCAATTCCTACACTAAAAATTCCCACCAGGCACGCATCTGTAATCCCAGCACTCAGGCAGGAGGCTGGGGCAGGAGGATCACAGTGAGTTGGAAGCCATTCTGAACTACACAGTGAGACCCTGTCTCAAAAAAAAAAAAAAAAAAAAAAAAAAAAAATCCTTACTAAACTTTACACATATAAAGGGATACTTTTCTGAAAGAGATACATTCCAAAACCCTAAATGGATCTCTGAAACACTGGATAGTACAAATTCTACATATAGTATTGTTTTCCTATATATACACATCTATGATAAAGTTTAGTTTATATATTAGGCAGTATAAGAGATTAACAATATCTAACAATCAAAATTACAGTGTACTATAATAAAAATTCCAGCAGCACTACTCTTGTGTCTCAGAACAATTATTAAATAAAATAAGACTTGTTTGAACAAAAACACTGTGATATCATGACAGCTAATTTGATCACTGAAAGGCTATTAGGTGACTAATGGGTGGGTAGCATATACAATGTGGATACATTAGACAAAGGGGATAATTTGTATCCCAGGCAGGAAAAAGAGGAATAATGCAAGATTTCATCACCTACTCAGACTGGCCACAATTTAAAACTCATGGGTTTATTTATTCTGGAATTTTCCATTTAATATTTTCAGATTTCAGTTGATCAAGAGAGAGTGAAACCAAACATAAGGGAACAACTATATGTACCTAATTGGCGAACATAACCACCTAGGTGTCCTCTAGATGGCCCAGACACCTCAGACACAACATGATCAAAATCAAGTTCCATACTCCTTCCCCTCAAAGAAAAAAATACAAATACTAATTCCTCACCAGTGTCCAGCACTGCCCATCACCCCAACTAGAACCTCCAGCACTTTCTGTCCTCCACACCTCAAAGTCAACTCCACTCCCAAACTCACCCAGGGATTTCCCTCCTCCCAACACAGCCTGAGTTCAAGCCCCCTTCATGCCTTTACCCACTTCCTGGAAACAGCCTTGACCGGAAGCAAGGAAACAGGCCAGCACTTTACAACTAGCTAAGAAATCTTCCAATGTCTACACATGCAATTCTGTTACTGGGTGGGTGGCTGGGAGACTGCCCTTATAATGTCTCACTTAGAATATTCTGTCAGAACTTTGCATTTAGACACTTTCCTCAAAAATCATAGGAATTTCTAATGTGGCTAAAATATTTCAATAAATGAAAAATAAAGAATAAAATGTTAACAATCCCAGCTAGGTTTTATGTTCCCTACGTTACAATGAAATAATGTAGGAGACTAACAGATAGCCTACAAAATACAGTGTTAATATGAAAGCCCTTCACTTCTTTATGCCCTTAGCTAACAGATACGTTCAACTTTTTCCTTGGAATTTCTCCCAAATTGAGTTACTGGTCCCTACCTCTCCAACTGAGATTTTTATCACATGCTTAAATTGTGATTGTAGAAGAACAGTCTTTCCTCATCTTGTATTTGCTAATGACATTTTCATCCATAACTGATTTAATCCTATACAAGTCATTTTCCAATTTGTTAAGGCCAATTTGAATTCTTTCACATGTTACAGTCTCAGAAACTCTATGAAATCTGAAAATTTGATGAGTTATGTTCCTGATTTTTAATCAAGTTACCCACAGATAATGTTAAGCACAACCTAAATGTGACATTTATTTTTCTGTTCGGGTACCAGGACTAGGGTCAAGGCAAAACACCACCTTGCAAAAGTTAAGATGAACACAGCTGCTACTAACCTGTGGCCTGCTGGCCTTGGCCTACACGGAAGCAGCTCGACTGGTCAAAAGTCATTTAGTTTATGGGAAGCCCATTTGGGTTCTATGTCTCCCTATAAGTGACTTTGTGCTTTGCTCTGATTTCGCTTCATGGATTTTGTGGTTAGTCCGAGTTGTCTCTTATTTCCATGGTCAATTTCTCTTGGCTCTGCGTTTTTTAAACTAGTTACAATACTGACATTTTTAATTCCCAGGGACTTCTCTTTATCTCCATGACTGAAAAGGAATAATAATAACAGCTCACCACCTCAGGGTCCCCTGCCAACCCCTCCATACTCCACATGCCTTCCTAATCCAAATAGTTCCGGTTCTTCAAAGCACTTTTTAACTCTTTTTCTATTTTGACTCTCTTTTCCCTCATCAAAACTGGGAACTGGTCCAGGCCCTTCGCACCTGATCTCTCTTATGAAGAGTGAATTGAATAAGACATTAAAAGCCTCTGCCTTTTTGCCAGCTTCTGTTATCAGTTTTCTTGGGCTATCCATCAGGGACCCATGCCAAGAAACTAGTGAAATTATATTACAACAAAGTCTTATTGAACTTGCAATAACTAGCCCATATGCACAGGGTCCAAATAGAATTCATAGCATATTTTCTCTGATGTGGGTACAGTTTATGACAAGAGAGCGAGAAAAAATATAGACTGCTTTTTTCAAGATGCTGCATTTTGATTTTGGCTCTTAGCTTCTTGGGAAAGAAGAATTTAAGAAGAATGTGTTAAGAGTACCTGTGAATTTGGAATTGAGGCCATCCTTTTTTATTATTTTAATATAGCCAAGTGAAGATTCTTTAAGATCGGGTCTCCTTCCACAGGGCTGGATCTACCTGGGTGGTACCAAAGGGAAGCATCTGATAAAGACACAGGAGGTGTTGCTGAGGTCTACTGACCCGGAAGTACTTGAATCATGAGTTGAACTAGAAGACCGTGAGGCAAGCAGACCTTTAGAGTTGGAAAGGAAAGCAGCAGGCAGGAGAACGGGGCTCCTGGTCTCCTTCAGCTGCTTCTGTGACCTCCTACTTTTACAAAGCACATAAGGAATCAGAGGCTCAAAGCCAAATTCGTCATCCCCTTTATAAGCACTGGAAAAAACACATCAGTATTTATCCAGCTGTTAACCCCAGACAAACGGAAGAACATTTCCGAATCACCACTCTTGCCAACAAGCTGAAACTGAAGAAAGAATGTGAACTAGACATGGTCAAAGGGTTTAAAGAACTTTCTTCAAGATTAAGACAGCTGGCATGATGGAGAAGAAAAGGCTATGCAGGGTCTCATTCACTGCTGTACCCACAAATCTCTATCTTGATCAAATATATCCAAGTTCAGCCACTGGAAGAGAACAAAAATACTTTTTTCTGAAAAAAAAAAATCTACTGCTTTCTAAAGAAATCAGTACACTTCTTGTGAAAATCTTTTATACAAATGTCCTAGACCAGTGTCTTAAGACACTACTGTATGTATTGCTCATACTCTGTGAATCACACCGAAGTCCCCCCAACCTTCTTTTGTATAAAGATATTTTTTTCTTGGAAGCAGGAAACACTGTTGGTTTTGTGAAAGACTTGTTTTCCATTCCAGGTTTTCCACAGAAAATTATATTTATCTGTGGTTTGACACATGAAACATCATGACTTAATGTTAAAGATCTAAACACCTGCAGTCGACTGTTGTTTAAAACCTGTTCCTCCTCTGGTGTCACTCTTTGATCGTCTGTGGCTTACAGACCCATGCTGACATCAGATGGCAAACAAAGGTCACTGCTTGGCTTCTACGCCTCATGTCACTGAGGGTGAATTTCACTGAACTGGATTGACCACCGGAAGAATGAGAACCCTGCAGGAGAGACTGGACTTCTTGCCCACTAACAGTTCGCAAGTGGTGCCAAAGAAAGTCTAGGGCTGACTGACAGAACCTGCTATCGTTTACATCTGAAATGTTTCCCTAGAGGCCCATGTGTTAAAAACTCGATCTTCAACTTGGCACTTTAGGAAGATGGTGGGACCTTTCAGAGATGAGAACGACCAGAAAGAAGCTAGGTCAGTGAGTGCAAGGCCTTGAAGGGGGTTGTGGGGCTCTGGTGTCTCTGCCTCCATCTCCACCATAAGGCCAGCAGCTTTGCTCCACTGTGTTCCCCTCTCCATGATGCTCTGCTTGGCTGTAGGCTCAGGGCAAGGAGGCAAACAACCATGGACTACAACCTCTGAAACCATGAGCCAAAATGAATGTTCCTCTTTTTCAATTGATTCTTTTCAGGTATTTTGTCACAACAACATGGAAAGCAAACATAAAACCACAAACCAGGCTCTCTATGGCTAAACTGGTCCAAAGTGTGGGTGTTCTTATCATTAATATTAACATGCCCGACACCAGACACCATGAAGCCCTGTGGATGTGGCTACCTAACTCCCATTCAGGACTCGCTTCAATGGAAGCAACTGGTACAACCACCACGGAAATCAGAATGGAGATTCCTCAAAAACCAAACTAGGGCCAGGGATTTAGCTCAGTGGTTCCACTGCCTGCCTCGAAAGCACAAGGTCCCAAGTTCAATCCCATAAAAAAAAAAAAAAAAAAAAAAAAAAAAAAAAAAAAAACCTGATGAAACTAGAAATTCCATTCAACCCAGCTATTCCTGTTCTAGCAGTGACACTTACACACCCATATTTATAGCAGCACAATTCATAACAGCTAAATCTTGGAAGCAGCCTATTTGCCCACCAAGAGATGAATGAACAAAGGAAATGTGGTGTTTACATACAGGAGGAGCACTACTCTGCCCTAAAGGAGGGTAAATCTGAGTCATGTGCAGGAAAAACGGACGCATCTTAAGACCATAATGTTAAGTGAAATAAGTCAGACACACGAGCTTAAAGTGTCACGTGGTTTCCCTTACATGAGAAAACCAAATTATCTCTGCTTCTGTGAGCATGCTAGCCCCCAGTGCCTTTCAGGAATGTTCTGTAACTCCGCCCCCCTGCTTTAGTGAGCATGCTCACCTACCCCTATAAGGACGCTCCCATTTCTGGTGAAGGGCTCAGACTTTGAAGGATGAACTTCTCTAGGCTTGCCGGTGTAATAAAAGGTTATTCTCCCCCCCACCAAAAAAGAGCAAAATAAAAGATGGGCAACAGGAAGTAGGGAGATAGATCTTTCTCAAAGGGGAAGGGGAATCAGGACACGGAGGAAGGAGAGGGAAAGAGTAGGAAGAAAAGGAGTTAAGATGTGTTCTGAACATTGACCAACTCCATACAAGGAAGGTAAGCATTATGTACTGCACCCAGGTACTACTAAAAAATTAATTTTAAAAGGTAAAGTAAAATATCCCCTCAGGGCCTCATGTCACCCCAGCCATCTCAGAACCTTAAGGTGGGGCAGTGAATCAGTTCCCTCACCCACCCACAGATCCACTCGCACCCCAGAAGGCCCTCGATGGTGGCCTCACCAGCACCCTATCCGGCGGAGGGGACGAGGCAGAGACATTTAAGTCATGTATTGTGGAAATGGGGAGCTTCCTGCCTGACAACAGCAGGTAAAGAGTGAAGTAAGAGATGAGGAAGATGCCCAAGGCTACAAATTCTCTTACCATCATAGCTTTTCTTAACTCTAAATAATAAACTTCTGGGAAACACTGAGTTGAGAATATTAAATTGTAATATTAGAGTAATTCTACCTCTCAAATGAAATCACTAAGCTGCCATTCAAAACATCAAGCTTGGGGATTTTGAAGCCAATCAGATGATGTAGGGCATGATTTTAAAGTCAGTGTGGTCCAAATAAGGACAGAAAATTCTTTTTAAAATTCATACACTTTTTGATATTAATTCACCTTGGGTCTGAATTTGGAGAAGTCTGGGCTCAAAGAGAGACGACAGCCTCGTGTTGTCAGTCTCCTGGTCCCTGGTTAGCTTCGTTCTGTCTCAACCGGAAGCAGCCCACTCATTTGAGCTTTGCGATAAACCAACATACGACTGGGTTTGTCTTTCCCAGGCCTCCTGCCCCAGGAGCATCGTGGTACTCCACACAAAGCAGGAAAGGACCCTGCTAATCCCCTCACCAGACTGCAGAAGCCATTTCACCTTGACAGATGTGGCTTTCCCATCTGCAAAATGGAGAGGTCAGAGCAGATTACTGGCTCTACCATTACTGCTCACAATGGCATGGGGTGCTTTTTGCTCTAAATAGGGTAACCTCAGCATTTCTCCCCAAGTATAAATCAAAATAATCCTGTTCGTCATGCTGCAACAAACACGCAAGCACAGAGGTATCTCTTGCTTACTGATCTCATTTCCTTTCACTAAAGACCCATAGTGGAATCATTGGAATGTATTTTGTTCTTAATTTTTGAGGAACTGCCACACTGTTCTCCATGATTATGCCGATTGATATTCCTAACAACAGTATATAGGGTTCTCTTTTCTCCATACTCATGTCAACACTTGTTTTCTTTTAATTTTTGATAGCAGCCACCCTAACTGGAGTAAGACGCTTTCTCACTGTGGTTTTGATTTGCATTTGCCTGATGATTAATGATACTGACCTTTTTTTTTAAATCTGTATGTTAGCCATTTGTGTCTCCTTTTGAAAAATATCTCTTCACAGTAGCTGAGACATGGATCAATCTGAATGGCCATTAACAAACGAACAGATAAGAAAATGGGGTGTGTACCCAAAACAAAACACTATTCAGCCACAAAAAATAAAAGCTTGTCATTTGCACCAATGTGGATGACCCTGGAACACATGGTGTGAAGTGAAATAAACCAGCCACAGAAAGACAAATAATCTACATGATCTCACCCATATGGGGGAATTTTAAAAAGCTGTTCTCATAGAAGAAGAAAATAAAATTATGGTTACCAGAGGCTGAGGAGATAGGAAAATTGGTCAATAGGTTAGAATACAGTTAGACAGAATGAGAAAGTTCTAGTGTTCTTTGTCTAGTATCACAACTACAGTTAACAATAATGTATTATTTCAAAACAGCAGCAATGGTGGTGCACACATTCTGGGAAGGTGAGGCAGGAAGATCTAAAGCTTAAGCTCAACATGGACAATTCAGATTGAGACTGCTTCAAAATTTTAAAAAATTAAAAGGCTGGGGATGTAGCTCAATATAAAGGCTTTAGGTTTAACCATGAGTACTCCCCACCAACAGAACAGCTAGAAGAAAGGTTTTTGACTTCTCTCACCATAAAGAAACAATCTATTGGGCTCAGTGGTGCTGCCACCTGCTCTGCAAGTGCAAGGTCCTGAGTTAGATCTCCGCTATCAGAAAAATAATAATAATGATAATGATAACAATAATTTGTCATTGTTGTTGTTGTTGTGTTGTTGTTTTGTGGCACTGGAAATCAAAACCAGGGCCTTAGATATGATAGGCAAGGGTTCTACCACTGAGCTTCACTCCCAGCACCAGAAAAGGATAAATGTTGAAAGTGACAGACAAAATGATCCTGATTTTGACATTTTGCAATGGGCATATGTCCTGGAACATCATGCTGTACCAGAGCAATATGCACAATAATGTGTTAACATAGATAAATGAACAAACCCAGGGACTAAGGTAATTTAAAAATATATAATCCGGAAAAAAAGGGCTCATGTGTTAATATTCTGCCTTAGTAACTTTTCTTGTTGCTAAGACACAGTACCCAACACCCACAAGTTAAAGGAAAGTTTTATTTCAGCTCACAGTTTGTAAAGGTTTCAGTTCATAGTTGGCTGCCTCTAAGGCAGGGTGGCATGGCAGAGGGGCATCACAGAGGAGAAACAGCTCATGGTGTGGCAGGAAGAAGGCAGCAAGCAGCAAGCCTGCCTTTCTCTTGTAGTCCATAAAGGCTCAAGCCTTTTGGGTGGCACCACCCACACCTAGAACAAAGCTGTTGTCTTCAGTAAATTCATTCAGCCACACCCAGAATTATGCTAAATCCAATCAGAGGACTACTTCAGTACCACACACCTTTAAACCCAGTATCACACACCCTAGAACCAGCCAGCTCTGAAAAGACCTGCCTACGAGCCCATGAGGTTTTGGGGGGACATCTAGATCCAAGCCAGAACATGCTGTGACTGGGAAGACAAAGCAGAAGAACGTGAAATGAGAGGGCCTGGATGTCCACAGCAGTGGAAGTCTCCAAGCCTGGTCCTCTCCTTCCCTCCTCCCCACCTCGTAGCCTCCTCCTCCTCC
>NW_022900949.1:22205234-22259213 GCF_012274545.1 Fukomys damarensis | reverse complement strand
TTTTTTTTTTTTTTTTTTTTTTTTTGGTACCGGGGATCAAACTTGGGTCCTTGCACTTGCAAGGCAGGTGTTGGAATCACTGAGCTAAATCCCCGGCCTGAGCTTGCACTTTTAACAGCAACTTGGGTCGCTTTCCTCACAGCACTACAGCCTTCCACAGCCTGTCTTCCCTTTTCCCCTCTGCCTGGCCCATCTACTCCAGAAGAGCTCCACAGATCCTCTGCCCTTCTCAAACTTAAAGAGATTAAGTACCAATAATCTTTAATATTTTTAATTTTTATTAGTACACATTTGTAGTACATAACATTTACATTCCTTGTGTGGAATTGATACCTGTATGCCTTATTTCTTTTTTAATCTTCTTTCCCTCCCCTCTCTGCTCCTCCCTCTGTCTCTGGCTCCCCTTCCCATGTGAGAAAGATTTATCCCTCTATTTCTTACCATCTGTCTTTTATTTTGCTGTTATTTATATGTGTGGTTATCTCATATGAGAAACCATGTGATACTTAAGCTTGTATGTCTGAAAAATAAATCTTAACATTATGACCTCAAGGAATATCCATTTTTATACAAATGACTCAAGTTTATCTTTCTTTATGGAAGAGTAGTACTCCATGGTGTGTAAACACCACACTTTATCTAGCCGTCAGTGGATGAGCACACAGCCTGATTCCAAGATTCAGCTACTGTGAGTTGTGCTGCTATAAACACGGGTGCACATCGTCAGTATGACCTGATGTCTTTAACTCTTTTAGGAAGAAGTGGAATAGCTGAGTCAAATGAAATTTCCACTTTTGGGTTTTTTTAATCGTCTCTAGTCTGATGCCATAGTGGCTGCAGTACTTTCCATCCAGCTCACATTTTATTTGCCCTCCCTTGGAAATGTCTGCCCACCCATTCTTGATTCTTTATTATTTCCAAATAAAATTTGCAGTAATTCTTTGTTGCATTTTAGCAAATACGACAGGGTGGATGACGTGGTGGTGTCCCTTCAGCTCCCTGCAAGCACCAGGCTGACTTCGTTCCCCGCCACTAAACGACATGTTTTGGACCTGCTCTGGGCCGCTTGGGGGCCCAAAAAGATTTCCAAACAGCTTTCCAAGGCAAATGACAAGAATAAATGAAAAAGTCCAGAGAAACATAAACAGAAAAGATAAGGCTGGGTCAATCTGATGAAATGAGAAGGGGAGCTGCTTCAGTCTCACGCCCTGGGCTCAGCACGTCCCCGGGAACGGGAAGGCACCGCCCAGGGAAGGAAGTGCCCCACGTAAGAGGAGCATTTATTACCCTCCTCTCCTGAGTCTTGATGCCTTCTGTGACCCTGGTAACTAAAATCATCTACATGCAGAAAACAGGTGCCGCAAAAGACAGAAACCAGTAAGGACGGGTCATCTGTAAAGAGGCAAAAACACAATAAAAGTGCGAGGAGATGTGGACCGGCAGCAGCCAGAGGGTACAAGCTGCTCGTCCCTCTCAGTAATAAGCAATCCACACACACTCACACACAGTCTCACACATGGACATATACTCACAGCCAGGCTTGGTGGTGCACACTGCTAATCCCAGCATTCTGGAAGCTGAGGCAGGAGGACTGCAGCGGTGAGACCCTGTCTCGAAAAGACAAAAGCAAAAAATACGCAGGCACACATGTGCACACCCTGACACACATGTACACACTCCCATATACACAGAGGGTGGATATGAAAGGGGACATTCTCGTTCACTTACGCAGAAGATAAAAACAGAACGGTGACTTGCTCCTCGTGGCCCTACCACTGTCACAGGGACACAGTCGGCAGTCAGTAAAGGCTCCCTGGATGGAAATACGGTGCCAAAGCCAGGGTCAGGAGCCTCACTGGCAGCCGATCACTACGCAAGTAAAGCTGCACCTCTCCACACGAAGGGGTTGTGGGTGAGTTCTCCTACCCAGCTCACAAGAAGCCTTTCTGGACATGTGAATGCTACAGTGAGAATGATTTCCCATTTCTCAATTTCCCGTCTCTCTCAGGAGCCCCTCCTTTCCCAATAAATCCACAGAAAGGAATTCAGGTCACTGGGAGTCCTCCAAGACCATAACGGGAAAGCATAAATGTTCTTCAGGGTGCACATATCATCATAATTTGAATGTACGTGGGAAAACAATATTTGATAGAATCTCCCTCGGGCTGCGTCCTCAGAGGCCTCCTGCGTGGGGTGGTGCTCTGAATTGTCATTTTGCCTATAGCCACTGCCTTCGCAAAGAAGTCAGAGCGAAACAAATCTGCCTCTCTCGTAAACATGTCATAAAAAGTGTCCATTACACGACGCGCGGCCTACTGTGTAAATTATTAAGCTAAAAGGCCCGGGATGGATTCAGCGATTCTGCTTTCTGTGCAATCTCAAACACTCAAGGCGCCCCCAGCACCACCCACGGCTGCCCCCTCCTCTTCCTCTTCCTCCTCCGTCACTTGTCCCCGCTCCGGTGCCAGCCTGCATTCTGTCCCTCACACCAGCCTGCCACTGCTATTCCTACCATCTGGAGTCAGTTTGCAGTGTCTCCGTTTCACCAACTCTCCATCTATTTTAAAATATCATCTGAAAACATATGTTCCCCACCACCACCACCACCCCTTTCAATTTCCTCTCTGCTTTTATTTATTTCATCCTCTGACTTCCTTGTGCTCTGAAAAACTCATCTGATTCACTTCAGAAAACTGTTGTTCTACGAAGGGAGGCCGGGGAAGGTGCTAATCTCCCCGATGTGAAATACCTCACGGCTGTGGGCAGCACAGGCGCCTCCCTCTTCTCCCCAGGGACGCCGTGAAGAGGCGGGAAGGGCAACTAGGGACCCGGCGGTGCTGACGTTAAAGTCCCCTCCACACTGCAGTTCCACTGTGGCCAGCAGAGAGACCAGCCGGTGACACTGAATGCTGTGGGGAACAGGCTCTCTCCAAGGCCCCTTTGAACTCCAGCACAAGTTCTTTAACCCATGTTTAGGGTTACCTGGCAGAGTTGCACCCAAAAAATAAATAAATTTAAAAGCCCCTCCCGCCATCCTATTTCCCTTCAAAATATACCCAATGGTCTTGAGTAGGAAAGAGACAAAATAAAATTTAAAAAAACCAACGAGAGCTCCAAGGCAGAGCAAGGAAAAAAAATGTCAGTGGGGATCCAGGTGGTCAAAAACTTGCATTTGCAGACTGCATGGGCCTCTCATTCATTGACTCTTTACTTTCCCTAATTAACCTCCGCTGCTGTGATTACAGCCTTTTAATTCTCCCAGGGAACATGTTAATCGTGAGTGGGATGCGTGGCTCTCAGCCCCTGCCACCGTCCGCGGCTGCCTTTCTTTCATCCGACTTGCCCGTTCTTTTATTTCCCCTCAGTACAGCGAAGAAGCTGAAAAATGAGGACCCCTCTCTCCAGCTCCCCTCCATTGTCAACCCAGCGGCCGCTGCAGTTGTTTGGAGCTGGAAGAATCCATGTTGCTAAGCAACCCTTCTGCACCCCGCGTAAAAGATAAAGAGTCAGGCAGGGCTCTCGGGGAGGACCAGGCTCCGAGAGCTGTGGGGGGCCCGACCTCCGCACGGCAGCAGATTCCATCCACACAGGGCCGGGGAGGAAAGTTCTTACATTTTCTTCTTGTCCTTTAGATGGTTTCTAGTTTTCTCCAAAAAGACCATAGGAACGGATGGGCAAAGACAGCAAACTCATAAGTTAGGTTTCCGCAATTGGTTTTGCCAGAAAATCCCTGGCTGACCAGGGCTGCTGGATTAGACGTCCTGCCTCCCCTCGGCTTCCTCCTGGCGAGACCGATAAACCGCTGCTTAACAAATCTTAGGAAACTGAGTATCCAAGAACAATTTAAAGTACTTGGTAGTGACTTAATTATCCGTTAAATGATAACTATAAGTTTTCTGTGACCTTCCTTAGCTGTCCCTTGTGGCACTTTTTATGTTTTAATCAAGGATTCCATTCCGACGTATTGACTTCCGTGGGAACATTATGTAGCTTTTTGGAGGTAATAACTTTACACAAACGAGGGTCATCTCCTTCATTCAGAAGCAGGAAACAGAAGTGAGAGGGGTCCTCTCTGCGTCACTCCCTGAGGCAAGAAATGAATGGCGTTACACTATCCCCACCTCCCAAGAACCCCAGCCCGCCGGACATCTCAAAGAGCTGGGAGTCCTGATCCTTCCGCGAAGCTACGACTACTGGTCAACCCCAAACCTCTCTTCCCTCAGGTTCTGCTCATGGGAAGCTAACGTGGCCAAGTAACAGCACTGACCAAAACGACTCCCACAGAAATGATGGGGGAAGTTCTGACGATGGCTTCCATTCTTCAGCCTTGCTGGAGGGAAATGGCATGCGAGGAGCCACTGTGAAACCTCATAGGTCAAGGGTAAGACCTGGAAGTGGGAAAATAAGAAAGAACCCAGGTCCCTGACAGCTTTCAGAGCAGAACGTCAATGGCTCAGACTTAGGCGACAGAGAGACACATGGCCTCCTCGGTTAAACCTCTGTTGTTTGGCATCTGCCGCACACAGCCAAGCTCAGCCCCTAACAAATATGGACACCCATAATTTGTGATGCCCTCAGAGGGTCTCCCACACCCAAGGCCTGTGCTGCTTACTTGAAAAACTTTGAGCCCAAAGGAAACTCCAAATCAATTCAATAAATGGAAACCCCGTAATAAGATCTCCCATTTACAGAGTGCATCTTTCCATTATACCAAGAAAGAGAAGCAGCTCTCATCTATAATTCAGTTGAGGAAACATCATGCTTTCAACTCGCCAGCATCTATTTACTGGGCACCCCCGCGCACAAAGCACTGTCCCAGACAGAGGGAAAGCCACCAAGATGGACAGGACAAGTCTTCTGGACATTCTTTGGGATGTCATGAGACAGAGCACTGTTAATCTCCAATGACAATCACCTATCGTGGATAAATCATTTCACTTCTCTGTGATGATGAAGCTCATCTCTGAGGCTTCATCTTTTCTAAATGCCTAGGCTTTAATCACAACTATTAATATGCTACCTCAACATTCTCACTATTATCATAAATTAGGATCCTTGCTCAATGTGCCATCTAACTTTAGTGTCAAAATTCCCCATATCTTTTCTACAGTTCCTAGGAGGTATAACTAGCATACAATAAAATACATATATTTAAAGAGTACAAATGAAAACAAAGTCTTTGTAAATAGGGGAGGGTGGAAGGGGTGAAGGAAGGACAGGGGTATGGGGAAAAAAGGAGAACCAAGATCTGCCATGTAAAGGTACAAGATCCCAATGATGAATGTAACTGTACTGTATACTTTAAAAGTACCAATAAACTCAATTTAAAAAGTGCACAATTTAATGAGTTTTAACATGTGTATGCCCATAACAAAATAATGAACATTTCCACCTTCAGTGGTTTTGTACACCTGTTTATCATCCATTCAGCCTTCTTTCTCAACCCAAAGTCAGAGAACCATCAATATGCTACTCTATTGCTACAGATCAATGAGAATTTTCTAGAATGTTCTTGGAATGGAATCACAGTGTGTACACATTACTGTACGATTATGTTTGGTGTAATTATTTTGAAACTTGAGGATGTCCTAAACTGTTCTGCTTGGTTCCTTTTCATTTCCGAGTTGCCCTGTTCTACAAGGATATACCAAAATGTATTAAATCCACCGTTAATGGACATTTAGGGTGTTTCCAGTTTGGGTCATTTGACATAAAGCTGAAATGAACATTCATCTACAAGTCTATACACATGTTTATACACATACATTTTTATTTCTCTCCAACAACTTAGAATGGAATCACAGGGGCTGTGGTATCTAACTTTAAAGAACTAAAAAAGGTTTCATATATTGTTTGTACCACTGTATTTCTTACCTTTCTGTTGCTGGGACAAAATACCTGACATACACAACTTAAAGGACAAAATGTTTATTTTGCCTGATGGTTCCAAAGGTTCCAGTCCAAGCTTGGCAGGTCTCAAGGTAGAAACATCAGAGGAAGGGTCTGGCAGAGGAAAGCTGCTTACCTCGTGGCAGCCAGGAAGCAGAGAGACAACAAAAGAGCCAGAGAGGAAGGGGCCAGGGAACAGACACAGACCCCAAGGTCAGGCTCCCATGACCCACCCAGACATGCCCAGTAAGTGTTCTCCACCACCTCTTAAACCAAGGAGACCATGTGTTTCTCTGTCACCTAAATCTGAGCCGTTGCCATGGTTCTGCTCTGGAGGCTATCAGGGACCTAGGTTCTTTCTTATTTTCCCATTTCCAGGTCTTACTATTGACCTGAGGTTTCACAGTGTCTCCTCCCACGTCATTTATCCATCACAAGCATCTTACAGCCCACCAGCAGCATATGGAGTTCCAGTCACTCCACACCCTCTTCCACTCCAGGTATATATAGTCAAGTCTTCTTACTGTCAGTCCTTCGAGAGAAGAGCAGCAAAATCTCATCATGACTTTATTTTGCATCAACCAAGTGACTAATGATATTGAAAATAAGGGTACTTCTTCAGCTCTAATACTCAATATTTATGGAGTTTTTTCCTTTTAACTGTTTAGCTTTAGAAGTTCTTTGTATATTCTAGATACAACTTTCATAGGTGGTGTATGCTAAGTTCACAGATGAGTTCAGTTGCTTCTTTTAGATCCTTTTTCATTCCTGGATAATGTACACAGATAACTGTGTTGTCTGTTAATAGACACCTTTATCCCTCTTTTCCAATCTATGTGCTTTCTATTACAGTATTTTCTCCTTCCCTGCTGTACTGACAGGAATCTCCAGTACTATGTGGATGACAAGTGAGACAAAAGCCAAAATCTTTGTCTTCTTCCTCATCTTAAGAAAAATATTCTTGTCTTTTACCATGAAGTAAGATAGATGCTGGCTTAAACATTTTTCATAGGTGCCTTCTTTCAGAATGAAGCAGTTTCCTTCTATGCCTAGTTAGCTAAGAGTTTTTTAAGATTAAGATTGGGTATAGCCAAAAAATGTTCTTCCACATACCAATTAAGATAAAGATTGGGTTTTCTTTCAGCCTGTTGAAATGAATTACCTCAATTGACTTTTTTTTAATGCCAAAACTGCTTTCCTGGTATAAACTTCACTTGGCCATGGTGTATTGTACTTTTATATATTGCTGAGTTTCACTGGCTAAAAAAATTTAAAGAACTTTTATATTTGTCTTCCTGAAAGCTTTTAGTCTATAAATTTTTTTGTAATTTTTATCTGATTTTTTAAGAGCTCCACTACAGCCATTTATTTTAATAATGTTATTCAAGTTTTTGCCCTTCTGAGAGCATTCTAGGTACCAGATGGAAGGAGATAGACTAACATTATCTTTATCAATCATTTGCAAAAGCTATGCAGTAACCAGAAATCCTTCGCATAGTGGATGGATGGAAGAGACATCACAGAAGTGAATAAATAACTCTCATACTACTTAGGCCTTAAGTAAGTTAGATCTTGATCTGCTTCCAGCCAGGTGACTTCTCTAATTATGTACAAGTTTTTGGTTTTTCTATTGCTTTCTTGTTGCAATCCTCCAGATCTCATATAGTTTTCCAGATCTCTTTCATATAGAGTAAGTCAATATGAATAAAGGAATCAAAATGGAATTAATCTTATACCAATAAGAAGAGTCTTAGCTTAAGGTTTTGGTGCTATCTTAGACATTTTCACAGAACATATTTCTCTCAAAATAGGGATAAAGTAGAACTTTCCATTAGGAGAATGCAGAAGATAACATTCTTCTTTAAATATTAGTAAGCTTTCTTCTACTAGGCATCTTTTCTCAGGCACCAAGACTCCACCCATTCAATAAATGGGGAAGGGCAAAAAGAAGCGACTTCAAAAGTCACAAATATTCTTCAGTAACTAACTTTTTAGCAACTCTGGCATTGCAAGTCCCCCATTTTTCCCTCTCCTTTATGATGTATGTAGGAGTGAGTGGCTCCAGTAGTCATCTGGCCATTGCCTGACACTCTGGTAAAAGCCCTGTCACATGTCACATACAGCCCACAGTCATCACATAAGTCCCACAGTTATCACATATGTCTCATAGTCATCACATAAGTCCGAACAGTCATGGCTGTTGTGTTGCCCAAGGGCTTTCTCTTCCATAAAGACCAGTGTATCTCCTTTTCTGTCCAAGGAAGCCTCTAGTTTCTCTGCTACTTGTTTTGCATGGATTAAGTTGCATCTGCAATGGGAATCATAATGAAAAAGCTATTTCTATCTTCAAGATAAATCCACAAGCTCCAGTGGGTTCTGCCAGATGCCTGGTTGGAGTTATCACTGATGGCTGAAATATAGCTCTCTTGTGGGGAAGGCCCAGGGGTTCAAGGAACACAGATACCTCTGCTGGTTGTTGGTATACTCAGTAAACTGGGTGATGAAGCAGACACAGTCAGGGAAGTCACAACACTGACTGTTAGCAAAGTTCTCAAAGGCAACCCCAATCATAAGGTCACTGAGCCAGCCAAGAAGATCCAGTCATGAGGCATCTGGCTACCACAGCAGACTGTCCGCATGACTTAAGACCTCAGGGTCCATCTGGTGGTGACCAGGGCTGTCAGAGTCCTGGAAGCTGCGCTGAGCCTCTCCACCCCAGTCAGCCTGCAGGCACCACTGGATTGGCCAGCAAGCCCTTGAGCCGGTTTTGAATTAGGATAACTCTGGTCTCATGGTCCCTACTATTTTCTGAAAGAGTTTAAGTAGAATTGCGATTTCTTTCTCCAGTATCTGGTAGAACTCACTACTGAAGACAACTGGGCCAAGAGCTTTCTTTGTAGGAATGGTTTAAAATACATATTGAACTTTTATTCACACTGAGCTTCTTTTTTTTAATTTTTTTTTTATTTTGAGACAAGATCTCATTAAGTCATTAATTTGTCCAGGCTGTGCAATTGTCCTACCTCAGTCTCCCAGGGCACTGGAATTATAGGCTTGCAAAACCATGGCCAGATGACATATTTAATTTTTTAAACAGAAGTAGAGTATTCAATCTGCCTATTTCTTCCAGAGTACTAAATAGTACATCTTTTCAGAAACTTTTCCATTTTTTTTCAGCTTTAATTGAGTTTATTAGTACATTTTAGGGATACAGTACAGTTACATTCATTGTTGGGATCTTGTACCTACCTCTACATGATAAGTCTTGATTCTCATTTTTTCCCTTACCCCTGCCCTCCCTTCACCCCCTCCTCCCCTCCCCATCTACAAACACTTTATTTTCATCTTTTCATTCTCTCACATTTTTTTCTTTTCCCTTTTTACCCTTCCCCTACCCGTCCCACCTTCCCTACACCTTTAGCTCCTTTCTTCCCTTTTCCAAATGTCAGTAACTTTTCTGTTTTTTAAAAAATCACTGGAAATCTAAAAAACCAATCAGAGAAAGAAATAAAAGGCTCCCAAATTGGGAAAAAAAGATGTCAAGCTGTCATTGTCTGTAGACAACATGATCTTATCTACAGAAAATCCCAAGGACTCCACCAAAAGTACTATTAGAATTTATGAATGAATTCAGCAAAGTTGCAGAATACAAAATAAATACACAAAAATCAGTAGCATTAATTTCAGAAATTATCTGAAAAGCAAATTTTTTTAAAATTCCATTTATAATAGCTACAAAAATAAAATAATTTGGAATAAATGTAATTAAAAGGCAAAAGATATTTATAATTAAAACTATAAAATTCTGATAAAAAAATAAAAGAGGACACACACAAAAAATGGAAAGACAGCCTGTGTTCACAGGCTAAGTAAGTCAATGTTATAAAAATGTCCAGATTTTACAAAGCAAGCTATAGATTTAATACAATCTGTACCAGCGACTTTCTTCACAGAGCTATAAAAAAAGTCCTAAAATTCATATGGAACTACAGGAGAAGAAAAATAAACCTGAATAGTCAAAGTAATCTGGAACAAAAAGTAATAAGCAGGAGGCGTTACACTATTTGATTTCAAAATAAACTACACAGCTATAGCAATTGCAACAGGTGGTGTGGTATAAAAACAGATGCATAGACTAGTGGAACAGAATGATCTTCAACAAAAGTACTAAGAACAAGCATTAGGGAAAAAACAATCTCTATGAAAAACAGGGCTGGGGAAACCGGATATCCACCAGCAGAAAAATTAAACAAGATTCCTATTTTTCACCATATACAAAAAATCAACTCAAAGTGGATTAAAGCTGACATATGTAAGAATTGAAATTATAAAACTACTAGAAGAAAATATAAGGAAAAGCTTAAGGACATTGGAATGAGCAAGGGATATTTTTAGATTAAGTCTCTCAAAGCACAAGAAGCTACTTTAAAAATACACTAAAAAGATTTTATCAAACTAAAACACTTCTGTACACTAAAAAGGAACCAACAGATAGTCAATTTACAAAATGGGAGAAGTATCTATAAACACTATATCAGGATAGGGGTTAATATACAGAATGTATAAGGGAGTCAAACAACCCCTAAACAATATCATTGTTTAATTAAAAACTGGGCACTATAACTAAGTAGGCATTTTCAAAAGAAGATAAACAATGGCAACAAGTACATGAAAAAATACTAACCATCAAAGAAATCAAAATCAAAACTCCAAAGAGCTATCACCTCACTCTGGTTAGAATGGCTACCCTCAAAAAGACAAAAAAGCCAGGCGTGGTGGCACACACCAATAATCCCAGCACTTGGGAGGTTGAGGCAGGAGGATCAGTGTGCGTTCAAGACCAGCCTGGACTACATAGTGAGTTCCAGGTCAGTCTCAACTACATAGTGAATCCCTGTCTCAAAAAAACAAACAAACAAAAAGACAAAAGATAACAACTACTGTTGAGGATGTGCTAATAGGAGTATAAATTAGTACAGCTATCATGAAAAAGGAGGTTCCTCACAAAACTAAAAAAGTTACTATATGATCCAGCAATTTTGTTACTGGGTGTATATCCAAAGGAAATTAAATCAATATGTCAAAGAGACCTCTACACTCCCATGTTTATTGCAACAACATTCATAATAGTCAATACATGGAATTAACCTCATCATCAAATAAATGGATAAAGAAAATATTGTATGTACAACAACAGAATATTATTAAGGCATGAAAAATGATGGGATTCTGCTGTTTGTTACAAAATGGAGGAAACTAGATGATACTATATTAAATGACACTGGTCAGCTGCAGAAAGACAAATGTCACTCATATGTGGAATATAATAGTTGATCTCATAAAAGTTGAGAGTAAAAAAATGATCATCAGAGGATAGAGATAGTAAGGAAGAGGGAGAGATGGAAAAAAACGGCCAATGGATACTGTTACAGTTAGAAGTTCTGGAATTCATAAAGAAGGCTAAATTTGTGTCATTTGTATAAAGACGGATGCGCATTTAGACCAAAATGTTAAGTGAACCAAATCAGACACACAAGCTTAAATATCATATAGTTTCTCTTACCTAAAATACCCAAAGTATAAATAATTTAAAAGCAAAATAATATATAGATAATAGGAAACAGGGACTGTCTTAGTTACTTTTCTCATTGCCAAGACAAAATACTCAACACAACAAGTTAAAGGAGGAAAGGTTTATTCTGGCTCACAGTTTGTAGAGGTTTCAGCCCCATAACTGCCTGACTCCAAGGCAGGGTGGCGTGGCAGAGGGGAATCACAGAGGCGAAACAGTGCATGACATGCAGGCAAAAGACAGAAAACAGTGAGCAGCAAGCAGCAGCAGCAGCAGCAGCCTGCCTTCTTTCTGTCCCTTCATGGGCAGGGCTTCCATTATCCACCTCTTTATCCCAGCATCACACCCTTAATCCACATTCACACAGTCTAATCCAGCCACCTTCCAAACTCCCCACCTACGACTACATGAGGCTTTGGGGGGACATCTAGATTCAAGGGATAATAAGGGAGATCAATCTTTTGTAAATGGAAAGGGGAACTAAAGATGAAGGAATGGAGAGAGAAGGGGGAAATAGTAAAAGAATTAAGATGTGCTGTGTAAATGCACCAACCTCCCACCCTATGAATATAATCATTATGTACTACAAACATGTACTCATAAAAAATTTTTAAATAAAGCTTTGGCCTTCTTGACTACTGTGTATCTCAGAAAGCTAAAAGGATATTGAGTATTTTCACTACAAAGAAATAATAAATATTTGAGGGCATAGATATGTCTTCCCTGATTTAAACACTGCTTAATGTACATATATGTCACAACAGTTTAGTATATGGAACCCCATACATACATGACATTTTTATGGCTTTGTGTACAAATTAAAAATAAATTTAATACTGTAAAATTAAAACGAGCATTAGAGTCGGGTAACCTGGGTCCAAGGAGCAACTTGGCTCCTATCTGTGTGACCTTATATGTGCATTAATGTTTAAATCTACTTTATTTATAAAATAAGAATGTCAGAAATACATGCCTCTCCCGGGGATGTCGGGCAGTTTGGCTAAGAAAATGCACAGAAAGCATTTCCCATCACTCCTGCTCCAGAGTAATTACCCCATGGATATTAACACACATCTCCTCTTTATGTCCTTGTACACCAGAGCACAGGGGCCTCAGGGCCATCAGGTCAGTGGGACAACCTCACAGCTGTGCCCAGCCCACGCCACACATGAACTGCCTGTCCCAGCCAAAGAACGTTACATACAGTAACTGACAGGAAGACCAGGTCCCCAAAATGAATTATATTTGATGCCCCTAATGCTCTCTATCTAGTTTTCTTCCATCAAAACAAAAATATCACCTGTGTATAGATACTCTGACCTCCCCCCCTCAAAAGGGGGCTGAATGTTCATTATCTTTCTTCATTTTATAGTCAGTGGGACCATAAAATTCTGAAAGCATCCGTACTTTAAACCTCCATCCAAATTATCACAAGATAATGGCGCAGCACGCTACTCTGAGCTCTCCTCTATTTAATGTTCTGTTGACTTATGTTAAAGCACTTGTTTGCTCTTTTTTCAACCTCTAGGGAAAGATTTTCCATAAGTGTAACTGGTTAAATGAGCATAAAAAGTCAGTGAAGTTTTGTCTCATGAGCAGAAAAAGCTGGTATTTGTCCCATGTATTTAGGCACTGTTCGAGATATGCTATGGGGAAAACTACATTCATCTCATCTAAATGAAGACAGTTTTATTTTTCTCAACTACATATGTATGCAATGGTCCTCTCCCTTCCCTGTTCCCCAGAAATGAAAGAAGTGAAAACCTAAGGTATCCAACAGCAACTTTTCTCTTCTCTGAAAACACTGAATTCTGGACTAGCTGAATCGATGCGCTTCTCTTCACAGTTCATGGCCATGAAGACTAAGTTGTTAAGTCCGCATCACCGAACTTCACTTTATGCAGACAGCAATAAAATGTCATTTTCTCACAAACTTCAGTTTAACGGCTCAAATTTGTTATCCATCTCATCCTTAATTTAAAAGTTTCTCCCAACTTTTAGTTGGAAAAAATGTTCAAGCCTTTGGAGATGCTTCGAAAATAAGGCAGAAACATGCTCTCTTTCTGGAGTCACCAGGGGCTGGCATTTTGCCACACCTTCTTTAAACATACACAAATACAAATACATATGTTTGTGTGGGTGTGTAAGGCAAATACGTGTCATAGAATTAATATGCTATTATAGTTTAAACACTGTGTATATATTTATATTTGTTATAGTTATAAATATCATATAATGCATTTCATACCATTCATATGTAGCAAGAATCAAAACAACTGAGACAAATACCTCAAAAGACGAATTTCCTCTGAACAAAGACATTCTCTTATCTATGTATAATTACCCCTCTCAGAAAATTTAGCATAAATACAATGTAACTGTCTAATGTATAGTCTATTTTTTAATGTCCCTAAGTGACTTAATCTGTGCCTTTTATAAATGCTTCCCCGAATCAGGATACAATCTGGGATCACACGCGGTATATAGAGGTCATATCCTGTTAGTCTCCTTTAAACAAAAAACAGCTCCCCCAGCCTTTTTGGTCCTTTACGATTGGCTCTTCTTAAGAATACAACACAAGCCTTCACTTCTTGTTTGATTGGCTCCTCCTGATTCGATTCAGGTTCAGGACTGCGGCGTAGAGAGGGCAGGGAACGAGTCACTGCGTACACAGACAGCACTCTGTTCCTGTACCGGCGCTGTGTAAACGCGATCACTCACTCAGGTACATTTTCCCCTTACAATTAAACCCAAGTGGTGGCACTGAGAGCACTGTCTCCCACCAGTCTTTCTTCACTTACTGACTTTAGCATCTGTCATAGTTACTTTTCTCTTGCTGCAGAGACAAAATACCCGACACCCAAAGGTTTAAGGAGAAAGGTTTATTTAGCTCACAGTTTGTGGAGGTTTCAGTACATAATCTGCTGGCTCCAACGCAGAGTGGCACATGGCAGAGGGGTATCACAGAGGAGAAACAGTTTGTGGCGCCCACATGGTAGCAAAAGCAACAAGGGACCTTAACTACGTCTTTCTGGTCCTTTTCTCTTATCCAGACTACAGGGGTCAGGATGTGCCAAACCAATCAGTGCACTGGTCTAGTAATCACCCGCCCTTAACTCCAGCATCACACACTCTAGATCCAGCCACCTGTGAAAAAGCCACCTCTGACCACATGAGGCTGTGAGGGGACATCCTGACACAAGCCATGACAGCCTCCACTCATCCTTCTTGCCCGGAATCATTTAGTAATTGCTATGGTTGCTAGAAAACAGTCTCGGTCTCTTCCACCATCCTCCTATATTAATTAGTTGGCAGTCTTCAAATGCTTTTCGTGGAAGCAAAATACACCAGGACCCTCTGTACAAGAGGGTCAGGAGAAGAACGCAGGCACTCACTTCCGGGAGAGAAGGAACAGCACAGAGAAAGGCACGCCCAAGCCTGCAGTCAGTGTGAGAGCCTCAGAGCTCTGCCTTACTGAGTACAAAACTATGTTCGCCGTGGCCACTCTGGTTCAAAGGGATTCTTCCACTGTGTAAGCTGTGGCTGCTTACCAGGCTCTCTGGATCGAGATGATGACGGGATATTGGCAGAGGATCTAAAGGAGCTACATTTCCATACAATAACCTCTCACTTCCTCCCTGGTGTAGATGGAAGACCTCGGACAACATCAGGCCTAGGACATTGGATATGGCTGGAAAAACTGCAGGAGATAGTTTCTAAAATATGGTTGGTTCAGAAATTGTAGCAGTATAGCTCAAGCACCCTCAAAGTATACCCTTTCATTTCTTATTTCACACATAGGTGACAGAAGCCTGTGGTGTCAACACATCCATGAGGATGATCACAAATTTGAGCCCAACCTGGGTAATTTAGTGACCTAGCAAAACCCCCAAAATTTTAAAAATATATAGAGAAAAGGGCTAGGATTATATCTCAGCACAAAGTTCAATCCCTAGTACTGAGAAAGAAAAAAAAAAGGTAAAGGTATTTCTTTTATCTCTTTCTACCTTTGTTATGGAAAGATGTCCTGAGCCTTTTTATAACTTTATATACTTGGGCTAATTCGGAATCTGTCACCTTATCACCATGGTGATGCCAAACCCAGTGCTTCCCCTCCCACTGAGCTTCATCCTACCAAAACTTGGTGCAAAATCAAAAGAATATTATAGTGGAAATCAACAGAAGAACTCATAAGCATTCTGTCAATGGTACCGTTAGAAAACTGGTTCTATGCCAGGCTCTTGACTTCAGTATCCAAAATAGCAATGCCAACTCTGTTTTAATACTACTGGTGGAAGGTAGTCCTTGATACAGTTCGTTCCACTAATCGACAGTTAAACTAAGACAACCTGAAACCCATGGAGCAAAGAGTCAATGTGTTTCTGCAGGTAAACCCACCAACATATCAGAAAAATACCATGATGGAAAATGCAAATTTAATTATAGGCTTACTTTAAATTTTAAGCTTTCCCAAAATGTTGAAAGCAAAATTCTACTTATCAAATGTTAATATACTAGCTTGGCATAGTGGTGCACGCCTGTAATCTGAGCACTCTGTGAGACTGAGGCAGGAGGATTGCAAGTTTGAGCCAAGTTTGAGCCAAGTCTGCCCAATTTAGCAAGATACTGTGTCAAGATTTTAAAAAAAAAATGATAGAGAGGTGTCTCAGCATGAAAGCCTGGGTTTGATCTCCAGTAACATACCAATATTAAGCAACTCAACACATAATGTATATACAAAGAAACTCTTAGGCCAAAGAATGTGGGGATTTTACCCCATCTCACGCCTTATGACGGATCTCAGTAACATGGTCAAAGCTCTGTCTACCATCTGTGTCTTCCATCAAAGGGTCTCAAGAACATCATTTCATCTCCTTCGCTCCGCCACACCAGCTCTGCACATTTTGGGCTCCTTTGGTTAAAAGTCTCTTCTATACCTTTGATCTATGTCCAGTCCAGAATACAGTAGCCATGGCAACTGATAAAACACAAGGTAATGTACATGCACAGAAGTCAGCAATGACTGTGAGGCTGGGGGATTAGAACAATGGTGTTTTGGACAGAAATGGAATGGGAATTAATCTGTCTGGGGGACAGTTTGGGTTTGGAGATCTGAACTTGGAGGTAATGGGAAAATCCTTAGTGTCCGGGTACAAAATCTCAAAAGATACCATCAACAGAAACAGCAGTTGAAATCATGAAACAATTTCCTATCAAAAAAGAACTAAGAGGAAAAAAACAGTAACAAATTCATCCACTCATACCCCCCAAAGTATTTCTGCATTGTGTTGTCTTTATTTTCTCATTTTCCCCCAGTAAATGTCCTTGCATTTGTATTAAATTCTGTAGTATCAACAGTCAAGTCTTACATATCTTTTCCTAGGTTACTGGGGTTATAGAAGCTACTCAATGAAATCATTTGGACTGCTTCTAGTAACCATCCAAAAAGATCTATGAAATACCTATCAGTGGAACTTTATCAGTACTTAACACAGTGCCCTGAAAATGAAGACCACTAGCATGTGTCACTTATGGCACCTCTTTGAAGTGATGCCTTTATATTAAATTAATGCATTTGTTCACTGAAATCTGCTTTAAAAAAATTTACCATGTGCAATGCACTGACTATGCTTGGATGTGCCTCCCAGGAGATATCCAAAGTCCCCACTCCTGTAAAATCTTAACAGCATTTCTATCTTTTCAGGCAGAGACAGAGACAATTTTGTACTTTGTTTCATTTTAGGGTACTCTAATCTATTTGGGAATATGAGTACTTGTAATTTTATAATTTTCTTTCAATATTAACCATTATGGCTTGTGTCTAGATGTCCTTCAAAGCTTCATGTGCTCATAGGTGGAGCTTTTCAGAGGTGGCTGGATCTAAGGTGTGTGGTACTGATTAGCTCATTAATTGGTTTTTTTCAGTTCTGGGTATGGATAAGGGGAAGTCCCACCCTGGGTATGGGTGGCATCAACCAAGAGGCTTGCAGCCTGAATGGAATACAAAGGGACAGAAAAGAAGGCAGGCTTGCCGCTTGCTTCTTCCTGCCTGTTCTGCCATGGACAGTTTCTCTTCTGTCATTTCCCCTCTGCCGTGCCACCCTGCCTTGGAGCCAGCTAACTATGGACTGAAATCTCTACAAACTGTGAGTTGAAATAAACCTTTCCTTCTTTAACTTGTGGATGCCGAGTATATGGTCCCAGAAATAAGAAAAGTAACTAAGACACTGACGAACAGTCTCAACTACCTAAAACAAACCCACAGTAATATGGCTTGGACTGTGGCTACTTATTTCCCATCTATAGATAAAACTGCATATTCTCCAGCCAGGGATTTAGCACAGTGGTGCTGCACCTGCCTCACAAGCAAAGGTCCTGAGTTTGATCTCTGGTACCAAAAAAATTCACTGCATATTCTCAAAGTTTCATATCATCTATTTTACTCATACACTGAAGCTATTAGTAAAAGTTCCTTACATCTTTTGTGTCAAAAGACTCAGAGCCCAAGTCATCCTGGCTTTCCCATAAATCCTTTCTCCTTCGTCCCTCTTTTTGAACTTACCAATGCCACTACCCACCCTCTCTCCTCTCTCTATCCGAATTATCCAAATCCTTCCACTCTTTCATGCTGGCCTCTCCAATTCATCTAGCCTTTGGCCTCCTCCTCTGAATTCTATTGATTGTGTAATCTCCAATATATACACATGTATGGTGCCTGTGTGTCCAACCACTCTATGTAAATCTCCAATCAATTCAGCATTTATGTTTTCCTTATGTTACTCTATAAATATCCCATATGAGGTTTATTTTTCCCCTGTCTACTAGACTGTACCAGCTATTTGAGGGAACACCCATCTGCAGGTGATGTGTTCAGTAGCATCCTTCTATGCAACTCTGTGCAAATAAAAGGTAGACAAATCTGCAAATGACAGAAATGTCTCCTGGTTTTATAAAATTTCATATGATAGCCAATATACTTTGGCCATTTGATAAATGCTTCAGGCCACAACATTACTTACTACACCAGCATAAAGTTCATTCTACCAAACCCTTTCAAAGAAGGTCCTATTTTGATAAAGGAAGAAAGGCTTGGGAAGGTAAATCTTTCAGCACATTGATGTCACTGCTACTAATACTGTACTATCCTTTATAGTGTGCGGTACCATTACTAATGAAAGATTAGGGGGAAAAGTGACAAGTTACCAGTTAGTAATGCCGGAATAAAAAGAAGTTTAGGATCTAAGACAGTGAAGCCAATAACATCTTGTCCATCAAAGCTAATAACATCTTGTGTAACTAGACCCAGATCTTTCCCTTGTAGGGGTGGTAAGGTCACATAGGCAGTTTCTCCCTAAGCACTCAAAAGACCTAAGAGACACTAAGTCCATGTCAGGCTCCTTAGGATCGCATTCTAATCAGTTAAGCAGACCTGCCATCCAACCCCATCAGGCGGCAAAGTTTCAAATGGCATAGGGAATAGTTTGGAAAAGGGTAATAACAGTGGTCAGAAATAAACAGGATCCAAAATATTAAAAATGAAAACATTGCTCAGAACCAGGCACAGTGCAAAAAACCTGCAATCCCAGCTACTCAGCAGGTTGAGACAGGAGAGTCTCAAGTTCAAGACAAGCCTGGGCAATATGGCAAGAGCCCATCTCAGAATAAAAAGACAAAACACGGCACCCACAGAGCCCGATCAGTCTCCACCAATGCGCGGGGACAGACAGTGATGAGGCAAGGCAAGACAAAGACAGGCCAGAAAGGAAACTCAGCTCAGAAAACATACACAGGAAACAACACATACACAATACACGTGACACACACATGCATCTCTCCTACAATTCAGCCACACATATGCAACACGTACCCATCACAGCACAAGGCATAGGAGCAGCCTGGAGAGCAACCCCGACATCTCAGGCTCTCTAGAAGCATGCGTGCGTATGCACCCACAGACACACGCACAGCCACACACCAGCACTGCACACAGGCACTGGGATGGAGCCACACCCACACACCCACTTCCAAGGGGTCCCAACCCTTTGCCGTGAGCCCAGGAGCCCCTCTTTACATCACGACACTTGTACTAAAAGGATATTTCTTGTCTTCGGCAAGCATAAACTATTTTAAACTCCAAAGACACTCACTAGGGTGGGAAGAGAGGGAAAGTTGAGGAGGGGAAGTTACCAAACTGGGCTCTTTAATGCTTCCCTTGAAATCAACAACTCGCTTGCCTCTGCCTTTCTCCTGTAAAATAAAGTCTCATATACAGGTTGAAGAAACCGTCTGCAGGGTAAAAACTGCCTCTGCAGCGAAACAAAGGTGGATGTGCTGAACGCAAATGAATGGAGAGCGGATGGAAGAGTTCTGCTTCCTGGCCGTCAGAATGAGATTGGCGGGATTACGCCAAACCGGAAACAGAGTACGTGCTCTCCTCCCCAGGTGACCTGTCAGAGCGGCCTCTGAAGTCACATGTGCTCCACGGGACACAGACTGAAACCGACTCCTGTGCAAGTTTATCATGTATGGCTTGGCATGAGACGGTGTCCTTCCAACATTCCAAGAAGTCATTTCAGCTCCTTCTTGGCTACATTGAACTTTACACCCTGGAGCTGAAATCCGCGTCTCCCTCTGGTTACACCTTCTGGGCCCAGGGACAGCCTCCGGGACTTGGCCCAGCCTCCTGGACCTGGCCCAGGCTCTGCCAGCATGAATGGGCTCCAGTCCCCGGCTTGCAGAGACTGAGGCTACCTTTGGGCCACCAGGCAGCCTTGGCTGGCTTTACAGCCTTCTGGTCACCCCGATCAGCTCCCTGGGAGGCCTTGGGCCCTTCCGAAGTCTTCATTCTGCCTGCCCAGCCTACAGGATGAAGGACAGCTTTGCATTCTCCATGCCTGCTACACCACACTGAAGGGAAGAAAATTATCATATTTGGACAAATAATAATCTAGCCAGCTAGCTTCACTATCAGGGAATTCCCCAGTAAACCTCATTCTAGCTTTAAATACATCAATATTTGTATCATTTGTTTCTTTACCCACCTAGATACTGAGCTTGATGCAACGGGAGCTAAAAGATCAGAGAGAAAGAAACAAAAATATTTTCTATTATAAAATGCGTTAGTTCACTCACTGTGTGATTTTAAAGAGAAAATTATTATTCTGAAAAGATTTTTTTAAAAACCTATTTCTCCTTTTCAATCTGTAGTTCCAGATAACCAGATAGTTGATGATGGAAATTTTACCCATATAAATGAATCCTAACTAATAAATATGGAAACCGAAATAGTAACTTTTCAGCATAAGAGATTTAACTGTGCAATGTATTAGAATATGGGATCTTTTCCTAGGAAGGGAAGCTAGAACTAAAAGGAATCTTAAAGACCAAACAATGCAATTACATAAAAATGAAGAAACTTCCACCCAGAGTTAAAGGTTAAGACTCACAGAACAGTGTCAAAGACACCCATATGTGTTAAATGAATTAAAGGAGTCTCAATTAGCCAAAGTTAAGACAATCTGAATACTGCGAAGAATAACTGTAAATTAATCTACAAAATCCATGGGTTTATAATGAGCTGCTAAAATGTTCATATCAATGCTCCTGTAAAAATAAAGAATAACTCACTGACCACCAGTGGAGGCTGCTCAGGGCCCCAAATTATTAGTCTGAAAATAGATTTTTTTTAAAAAACCTATTTCTCCTTTTCAAACTGTATTTCCGGATAATCAAATAATTGACAATGGAAATTTTACCCATATAAATGAATCCCAACTAATAAATATGGAAACAGTGGAATTAGAAAAATTTCCATTTTCCAAATCTAGGGAAGATCATTAATTGTCACAAAAATATATTATGTGAGAAGTTGACGATGAAATGTACAAAAGGATCCAGGTGAACGCAGCCAAGGCTGACCTGGTCACAGATAGTTTTAACAGCCAATTTAAAAATCTATGCTACCCAAAGGGCCAAATAAGCATCAGAGGGATGAGTAAGAGGACCCCATCCTGTGACTGCACCAGGCCAGTGACACATCCCAAAGAACTCATGACTAAACAGAATCAGTGTATGGACTGTTTGTCATAAATACGTAGGAAAGTTTTTTGAAGTAACCAGATGAAAAACCTGTGCAGGAACAAGGTAAGAATTACATCCAACTTCTCCTCAGAAACTATAAGAATTACAAGCAACTTCTCTTCCAAAAACCACATAAGAGGGCAATAGAGTAAAATATTATTTTGACAAAAAAAAAAAAAATCTCAAATTCTATACCCTGCTAAATTGTTCTCCACAAGTAAAAAAGAAATAAAGTCTTCCTCAAAGAAAAACTGAGGGAATGGGTTACCATTACAACTGCCTTGCAAGAAATGTTAAAAGGAGTCCGCCTGAAGGAAAACAATAAAGGTAGGAAAGAGATCTACATAAAGGGAGTATACTGGAGGAGGAATACATAAAAGCAAAATAAAAGCTTTCATTTTGCTTACTCCTAATTGATCCAATGGATAATAATCTGTTCCAAGTAAAATAATAACAATGCATTAATTATGTTATGTATGATCTTATGCATGTGCATGTATTTCTACTTTATATATTATATATAAATTAAATGAATGAGAACACTGGTACAAGGGAGAGAAGAGAGGAGTTGGGACTATTTTGTGATTTTAATGTACTCATTGAAGGGATGTATTATATGAAAGTATACTTGGACTAGCAGTAAATGTCTATTTCAAAGTCTAGGGCAACTTTTTAAAAAAAGTATAAGTGATATGCTAAGAAAATACAGAAAGTGGAATCATAAAATGTCTAATTAAAACCACAAAAGGCAGGGGGATAATGGAAGACAAAAGTGAAGCAAAAGAACAAATAGAAACAATAATGAGGGCTGGGGATTTAGCTCAGTGGCAACACGCCTGCTTCACAAGTGCAAGGTCCTGAGTTCAATCCCTGGTACCAAAGAAAAAACAAGAAACATTAATGAAAATGGCAGGCACTTTCTACAAGAATCCCTTTTAAACATAAAGACACATATAAGTTAAAAGTAAATAGCACTAACCAAAAGAAAGCAGCAGTAATTTTAGTAGTTTCAGACCAGGGCAGACTTAAAAGCTAGGAAAGTTGTCAGGGTTAGGAAAGTCAATACGGGTGAATTCTTCCAGAATCTTTTCAGTCCTGAAGGTATGTGCACTTAATAACATAAATCAAAGTCCATTTAACAAAAATTGATAGAGTTACAACTGCAACAGATGAATCCACTATCATAGTTGAATATCTGAAATTACTTGTCTGAAAAGGACAGACTCAGAAGGCAATAAATTAACACCCTCAATCAGCTGACTATAATGGACTATTTCACTCAAGCACAGCAGAATACACTCTTCTCAATTACCAAGACAGACCATATTAAACACACCTTAACAAATTTAAAAGAATAGATATCATACAATGTCTGCTCTTATGCTATAATGGAATTAAACTAGAAATCAATAATATAAAGATAAATGGAAAATCCCAAAATATGCAGAGATTAAACAACACACATAAATTTTAAAAAGGTCAAAGAAGAAATCTCCAGATAAGTTATATTTTGAACTAAATAAAAACACAACTTAAAAAAAAAGTTGTGGGACATAATGAAAGCCATGCTTAGAGATGAATTTACAATACTGAATGCAAATATTAGAAAAGAAGAGAGACCTAAAATCAATTACTGAACTTTCTCCTTTAGAAAACTAGTAAAAAAAAAGAAGGGTCAAGTAAATACCAGGTAAGCAAAAGAAAAGAAATAACTAAAACAAGAACTGAAATAAGTGAAATTGAAAACAAGAAACTAAATGAAAAAAAATCAAGGAAACCAAAACTGGTCCTTTGAAAAGAACCCTACAAAAGGGCCGGGGATTTAGCTCAGCGGTTCGGTAGCCTGCCTTGCAAGCACAAGGACCCAAGTTCAATCCCCAGTACAAAACAAAAAAACAAAAAACAGAAAAGCAAAGAACCCTACAATCAATAAGCCTCTTGCTAGGCTAAAAAGGAAAAAGGATACAAATTATGAATATCAGAAATGAAGGGAGGCCATCACTACAGATGCAACAGACATTAAAAGGATAACAGCATGCTATGAACAATCCTATGCCCACTAATTTGATAGCCTTGATTAAACAGACCAATTCCTTGAAAGATACAATCTTGCAAAATAGGTACAAAAAGATCACTTTGACCTTTGTGCTGTTTCTTAAAAGCAGAAAATAGAATTCCAAAATAAAAGATCCTCCTTAGACATACTTGAAAGATGTGGTATCTTTCCCTTCTTCAAGGGTGAGAAATCAAAAGTGAGAGGATTCTGTACAGATTGCTGAAGTAAATACAACTTATCTTTTAAACCTTTTAGTCGCTTCTTCACAAGTACTCATTGTTCAATCCGGCATGAAAGGCAGAATGGATTATCACTTCTTTGGATCTTCATTTCCTTGTAAGGGTTCCTGTGCCATATAAAACTTGTAAATAAAATATGCATGCTTTTCTCCTGTTAATCTATGTCACTTTATTCATAGTCTCAGCTTGCACCCTAAGAGAATAGAGTTTTTGCAGTCCCACACAATCTGAATCTATTAAAGAAGGTGAATCAATCATTAGTAACTTTCCAAAACAGAAATCACAAGACTAAATGTGTTCACTGATAAATGCTACCAAACATTTAAAAAGGAGATGACTTCACTGTCTATAATCTCTTTCAGAGTGTAAAAGCTGAAGGAGTACCTTGCACCTCTTTCTACAAGGCCAGCACCCTCCTAATACCACAACCAAGACAGCATGTACCCTCTACTACTGGGTCTCAGCGGACTTGTACTGTTCTCACTACGTGTGAGCACTTTCTCTGTAAGAATAAATACATAAATACAAAGTAAAACCAAACCACAGCACACCCAGAGAAAAGCATAGCACAAAGTGTGGAGAGAGACAACAGCCCGCAATGCTACTTTGCCATACGTGTGGAGCCTGTGGTGTATGTGACACATGATGACACAGAACACTGACCTCAAGATTCAAATGGAAGCTGGAAGCTGTGACGTGCACCTACAATCCCAGCACTCGGGAGGCTGAGGCAGGAGGATTGCCACGCATTCAGGGTCAGCCTAGGCTGTTACACAGTAAGTTCAAGGCTAGCTTAAACTACATAGACAGAACCTATTTCAAAAAACAAAACCAGTGCCCAGGATTTAGCTCAGTGGTTCAGGCACCTGCCTTACAAGCGCAAGAATCAGAGTTCAATCCCTGGTACCAAAAACACAAACAAACAAACAAGGAAAGATTCAAAGGGAAACACTACCTTTTTCTTCCTCACAAAACTAGCCATTTCTTCCAGCCAGAAAGTTTGAGAAAAGCTTACTAAGCAAGGAGCTGGGTCCCAATCCCCTTGGTACACCTGTCCCAAAAATGAAGGTGGTAAGATTTCCTGCTGTCGTATATTTGGAATGATCAAAGGCAGCCACCTCCTGTTTTTTCTAGAAGGGAAGATACAGCCTTACTTTTCAACTATTTGACATATATTTTTAAATATTTTTTTTTAAATAATCCCTATGCATCTCACCTTTTTAAAGTCTACAACTGTGAGTTTGGTGTTTTTCCCCATGAGTTTTAGTACATTTTCAAGGTTGTACAGCCACAATCCCCGTAGAAGGACCCTTTTCACCACTATCAGGCACTCTTCATTCTCTGCTTTCTCTGAGGGCTCCTGGCAGCCCCTCGTCTGTGCTCTGTCTCTATGGATTTGCCTGTGCTTGACGCTTCCTATCAGTGAAACCATACGCTACAGGGGCCCGCAACATCTGGTTTACTTGGCTTAATGTTTTCACTATTCATCCTCTTGTAGCATGAATCAGTGCTTCACTCCTCTTTAGGAATGAATAATGTTCAGAAACACCATCTTCAGTGAATCGTTTCCACTTTTACTGCAGCTATTGTGTGCAATGCTGCTAAGAGCACTCACGTACAAGTCTTTGCATGGACACATTTCCCATTTTGCATGGACATGTCTTCCGTTTTCCTGAGAATACACCAAAGAGCAGACCTGCTCGGTCATATGATAATTCTGTGCTGCATTCATTTTTGAGGAACTACCATTTCATGTTTCAAAGCAACAACATTTTACATTCCTACCAGCAATACTCAAGGGTTCCAGTTTCCCCACATTCTCACCAACACTTGTTATTACCCATCTTTTTATTGTATCCCAGGAATAAGGTGGTACCTCACTGTGGTTTTGATTTGCATTCTGGCTAATGATGCATTTTTTCATGTGAGCATCACATAACCAACTTCTTCTAGGAACTATCCAAATCTTTTGCCTGTCTTCAACTGGGTTTTTGTCCTTGAATTGCCCACCACCACCCTGTACTGGGGATTGAACTCAGGACCTTGCGATTGTGATGCAAGAATGGCACCAGTGAGCTAAAAGATAAATCCCCAGCCCTGTCCTTTTTTTTTTTTTTTTTTTGTACCATAGATCAAACTCAGATCCTTGCCCTTCAGAGGTAGGCAGTGGAACCACTGAGTTAAATCCCAGGCCCTGTCCTTTAATTCTGAAGCAGTCCTTTATCTATTTGGAAAGCAAATCCTTCATCAAAAATACAACTAAAAAAAATTTTTTTTGCATTCTATACGTAGCATTTTCAGTCTCTTGAGAATGTTCTTTGAAGGATAGGTGCTTTAAAATTTGAAGTCCATTTTTTTTTGTTTTCTTGTGCTTTTTGCGTCATACGTGGCCACTGCCTAAGCCAAAGTCACAGTAACTTATGCCTTTGTTATTTTCTAAGGGATATATGATTTTTAACTCTTACATTTAAATATTTGATCTATTTTGAGCTAATTTTTATTTGCTATGAGGTAGGGTTTTAACTTCATTCCTTAGCCAGCTTTCTTTTTGTGATACTTTCAATTTGTTTTTGTAGAGCTGCAACCCTCAGAAAAGCAGGTATTTAACAAAATGAAATTACTGGTTAAATCCTAGAAGGGAGAAAATACTATGTCCTAGGAGGCTAGGCTCAGTGGAGGGACGCATGCTATAGATGAGAAGTAACTGTTACAAATTTTCCATGGCCCCCAGTGAATGGAGAGCAATACACAGGTGGCAATGAAGAACGTACATTTCAAAGACAATATTTTTACCACGTTCACATTACTTTTGCAATTTTTCAAGCCACGTGACTTAGAGTCAAATTGTTCTCTCTGTGCATCAGATCCTCATCATAAAATGAGGGGGACAAACTAGAACATCTTCACAGATTTCTAAGGTGCCTGTGAGTTAACACAAGCAAGACACTGGAGAATTCAGAACCGTTCAGGGCATGCTGTGAACACTCACTGTTCGCAGTTATTTTTTTTTTTCTGTGCATCAGATCCTCATCATAAAATGAGGGGGACAAACTAGAACATCTTCACAGATTTCTAAGGTGCCTGTGAGTTAACACAAGCAAGACACTGGAGAATTCAGAACCGTTCAGGGCATGCTGTGAACACTCAGTGTTCGCGGTTATCAGTAAAAGTGGCACCATATTAATGGTAGGGAGACAAAGTATGTTTCCAAAGAAACATACATCTCAAAATAATAGCAGCATGGAGTCGGTTGGGATGAATGATATGGTTTCTATGACAACATCTCTGATTCTCAAGGAAGTTTCCTTGAGTTCAGAGCCTGAGGGCTCCCGACTGAGGACAGCTTGATGGTCATGGTCACCTCTGTTCCGTATGCAGGTCACTTTCTCAGTCTGTTTGCTTGTTTGTTTGGTACTGGGGATCAAACTCAGGACCTTGCGCTTGCGAGACAGGTGGCGTCGGTATCACTGAGCTAAATCCCCAGCCCTTTCTGAGTTTTGTTTTGCTTTTTTTTTTCACATACTCTCAAGATGTTTCTGTCTTCATAATAAAACAGGATCGTGTAGCCCTGTCTCCTCTTGCCTTCTTCCCGTTCAAAATGTGCATCTCTGACTAGCTAGTGTTCCCTCAGATCTGCAGCTAGATTCAACACGCCCAACCTCAGTATATTCCTGTTAGGAGTTTCAGCCTTTTCCCAGAAAGTCGGCTTGGCCTGCCTGCCAGAGCCACTCTGCTTCCTGCCATGATGCCACTTTCCCTGGGCCCAGAGAACCTTGCCTGCTGTGTCATTGTCACTGTGTAGGACAGCGCGACTCGATTCTGGCAGGAAGACCGGTGGGTTTTAGAAACAGTCACCATTTTGAGAGGGGAGCTGAGGACAAGGATAGAAGCTCAGTTTCTGTTTTATCTTTCACAGTCCTGGACATTTCCCTACCACAAATCCAGGCGCCAGGTTTTTCACGCCACAGCAACAACAACAAAAAATATTAGACTTAATCAAGAGGTGCCCTATTCTCTAGATTCTTTCTCTATAGTGTTTTCATTTCCAAGGCATTTAGCAACAGTGCTAAAAATGCTTCTAAATGCTACAGTTGGAGGGGGCAGAATTAATTGTCTTATTTTTTTCCCCCACAATTTCCTGCACATTCCTGAAGTTTTAGAAAACTAAAATCATGTACAGATGACTGCTAAATTCTGACAAACACCAGGATTTTCGGTTCTGCTTTCACCTGGAAGGTACAACACCCTTAATTCCACTGTTGCTATGGCTTAAAACAGTCTTCAAAATTCCCTTTAAACACGCCAGTCAGGGCTGGGGCTGTAGCTTAGTGGTAGAGCACTTGCCTTGCATGTGTGAGGCCCTGGGCTCCATTCCAGCACCAAACAATAAATAATAAATAAATAAATCTTTCAGACCCTGTTTGCTCTCTGTGTCTGCTCACACCACCCACATTTGAGTGTTTTATGCCTTGGACAAAACTGTGACGATTTCCCTTGGTCATTCACCAGGGCCACCCTCAACTGAGGGCCACCCTGTCCAGTCCCAGCACTCACTCACTTCCTCCCTGCACACCTCGTGTGAGTCACTGTGGTACAGACAGAGCTCTGTCTGTGATGCCCTGGCCTCCCCCCAGAGCCCAAACTGAGAGCAAAACAGCCTGAGCTCCACCCTAAGGATCTGCTTCCCCTAAGCAAACACACTTTGCTTTTCCGCACCAGAATCAGGAAGAATATACTAGGGTCTCCCAGAAAGCCACAGGGTGTGGCAAGGCTCTTCCCACTGCCTTGTCCCTGGCCTTCCCTGTCCTTATCCTCCTGAGATGCTAAGGATGAATCTTGCTGCACCACTGTCCAGCAAATGGGAGGCAGAAGACTCACCTCTCAGGCCAGGGGAGGCTCCCTGCGTTCAGGAAATGAGCCAAAGAAACCAAACACCTAAGAGTCCCTTCCCCCCGACCCCTGAGAAACGAGAACAGCCCAAGAGCCACAGCCAACACCTCGTGGAGCCACCGCTGTGGCCTGAGACATCATGGCCCGGCCCTCCCACAGTGAGAAGCCAGTGGTGGCCTCCACAATGAAGGCTTCTGTGCAGCGAGGGCAGCCGCCATCCTGGCCTGCCAGGACTCTCCCAGTTCCAGGTGTAAATATACTGTGTCTTCAGTGGCCACCCTTCCGCCACCGGCTCTTCTACGGGCCTGCTCTTCCTCTGTCATCTTCCAAACCTGGCCAAGACACAAGAGAAGGCCAGAAACGAGCAAAGAGGTAAGGAAGGTTAGGGCAGCTTTTCCCTGAGGCAGAACTTTGTTGGCCTAAAAGAGCTTAGATGGTTAGATTAAAGAGAGCCTTTCAAAGAGAAGAATCCCTTCTCTTCTTCAAGCAGCACCACTACTCAAACAGGGCCTCCGCACCCGTGTAGAAGCCACTGGTCATCTATTCCAGGCTGGGTGGTAGCCTTGCCCAAAATGGCCCATTGGCAGATTCCCACACAAAGGTTTTTTTAAATTTGGTGCTCAAACCACCCACATTAGAATTGCCTGGTGAGACTAATGAAACCCAAGTTCCCGGGACTTGCCCATACCTGCTAGATCAGAGTCTTTGGTAGTCGAGTTTAAAATTCTTCGTATTTTCAAGAAAGCAAAAAATACATCTGGTAAATACCGAATCCCAAGGACTGATGTCTTGACTATTTCTTATTCCAAACCTTCACCCTCAGCACAAGTCAGAGCTCAAGGAAGACTCTGGTATCAGCAGTCCTTGGGTTCAGCAAAGCAGAAGAGAAGTGAGATTCTCTTCCCAGCCTCCCCTCCTCCTCCTGGATAACATTCACCAAGATCCACCCCACTCTGAAGGATCTCTGGGTCCCAGATCACCTGCAAGTGCTCCTTCCCCAACCATCAAATCTTTCTTTCACACAGCTGTTAGGAAAACAATCTGGATAAATTCATTCACACCTAGCGCAAAATGGCTGACAGGACTTGATAGTCTTCTAGATAAGGAAGAATCAGTTATTTATCCAGTGAATCACAGACTGGTGGAATTAAGGGACATCCAGGAAAAAATGGCTTGAGAGTTTATAGGTACTTAATAAGTAGTTATTTTTAAGCCTAATATCATTCATAGACATCAATGGAAAAATCTTTAGGGATACAACAGCCAAAAAGAAATCCATTAATGTATAAGACGGATCATGACCTTGTGGGTTTTATTCTGCTAATGCAAGCTTGATTTGTTATTTGAAAAGAAATAAATATAACTTACCATACTAGCAAATTAAATGTAGAAAAAGTAACAGCTGATGAGGTAAAAGAGATTGAATAAATCATGTCATAAGCTAAAAAAGGTATCATTATTATTAGCATTATTATAGTATATAGGTAATAATTATTCACTCAAACAACTTCGCTGTTTTCAATTATAATAAACATCTGTGTGTGTTCTTCCTCTCCATGGCCCATTGTTCAGACAACCCTGATGTTTGTTTACAATTCTGCACAACTAGGGAAGACAGGGGTCTTGACCAACCTGGATTTGCTCTGGACAAGTAGACATTTGTAGAGCTAATCCAGTTCGCACTTGCTGGTGTCTAAGGACCACAGGGCTGACACCACTAATATTCCCCTTGGGTGTTCAGCCTTTGAAATCCATTCAACATCACACTCACTGAGCCTCCTTCCTCCTTGCCCACTTCCTACAGGCGACACCACCTAAGCAAAAATGGAAACAGAAGTGGAAAGGAGCCGAGCACGGCGGGGATGATGGATGTTATAATTTCCGGTTTGGGATTCTTTGGTTGGGTCATTGGTGGTAGATCCACAGTCTCTGCACAGAGCTACATCCCCACCCCTCTTTATTTTTCATTTTGAGACAGGGCCTCACTAAGTTTCTTGAGCGAGACTTGAGCTTGTGATCCTCCTGCCTCAGCCTGAGCCACTGGGATTACAGGCGTCCACCACTGTGCTGGCTGGGAATCATGATTTCTAATGGTCAGTAGTCAGCTCCTCCTTGCCTGCCCTCCTCCTAAAGGGCACGATGACAATAGCCACACAGGACAAAGGAAAGAAGAGTATAAAACCGGCTTCTTCAGAGAGCAGAAGCTGGAGACAGTCTTGTATTACTGGGTGACAGCACAGTCCTAATTTGCAATACACACCACAAAATGAGTGTATTTGCTGCTGGGAATCCCCAAGATCAAAGCAAAATGGGCCCATAAACAATGGCCCTCCAAGATGGACAGAGCTAATGGAATAGAGTTCTACCATGCTCAACATATGTGGCCCTGAAGGTAAAACTGAGGGGCTCTGCCAGAGAAAAAAAGAAAAAAAGCTTCAAAGTAAATGGTCTGTCAGCTATGCCACTACCATAATTACGAAGCAGAGGACATGCACAGCGAGCATAAGCAATCTACTGCTTATAGAAAAGCTGAAAGGGAGTCAGGATTCAACAAGATGTCAGAGGGACAAGTGAGGCAAACCAGAGGCGATGGATGATGACAGAAACCCAACCAGGGTGGGTGAAAATAAAATTCCCACCATTCTTAGAGCCCTTAGTTCCAGGGGCTACTCCGGGTGCCCAGCAAGCAGCGTCTCCTTATGAGGGCTCTGGGACATCACACAACCCAGGGGAGCCTCTGAGGGGCTCGGTTACCCACTGGGGTCACCCAGCTACTCACTCACAGAATGCAAGGTGAACCTAGGTGAACTGATTGCAACACAGGTACTTTCACTGCACTAAAGAAAGAGAACTAGAAAAAGGCACAGGTTAGCAGGACAACATATCTGCCAAGGAAACAATAACTGCAATTATCCAAGGCACTCTGGGTAAGCAAATGAAATTAAATCACCAAACATGAGCTGCACATTCCAATAAATAGCAGTCACTACCTGCTTCATGATCTGCTTACACACGACCCTGTGCCCCTATACTCCTCCCAGTACAACTGTGATTTAGCCTTCAGATCAGTTTGAGAGGAACTGAGCAACAAAATTCTAAAAAGAACGCACTCACTCAGTTGTCTCTAGTCAGGAGTTGCACACAGAACTCTCGGATGGTAAGAGCAGGGGCCAGCCTGGGAGTTTTCACAAGGCAGACGCACAGCTCTAGTAGAACTCTTTCTGAGAATCTAAGTCAAGCTCTAAGGCTAGAATTCAAACTACCGTGAAGAAATTAAAGAAAGACATTTTGATCAGCATGTAGCTTTAGAGTTCTGGCCAAAGGTTTCGGAAGAAAATGTCAAATCCAATCAGAATATAATGATTATGTACTCTGTTGCCAAGTGTGAAGGAAATGCAGAATGTATTGGAGCGGTGGAGAAACATCTCTGCAAGCTGAGGACGCAGATGATGGATGTCTACCCAAATCAAATGAAAGAAAGACACGAGAATATCACCCAGGAGACCACCTCTGAAAACCCATCACATCTGAAAGGTGTGGACGGCTGCTGTCATAGCAACTACATAGCACTTAGTCTCATGTTGTCATAGTTATTATGGGTTTAACTATGTTTCAAAAAAAAGCCTAGAAATATGCCTCTTTCACCCCAAATTTCTATCAGATAAGCAACTCTACAGTGGTGCCTATCACTGGCCTAGTTACCTCAACAATTAGCATTTAACCTCAGCACCCCTCCTATGATAGACTTGCTTTCCATAGTGAACCTGTGTCTTTACAACCCTGGAACCGGGGATTTAGCTCAGTGGTTCCACCACCTGCTTCACAAGTGCAAAGTCCTGAGTTCGATCCCAGGTTCCAAAAACAGAAAAAGAGAAATAACTACAACCCTGGAAAGGAAGGCAATTAATTATAGAGACCCTGAAGTAAATAAAAGTCAAAATATGAATAGTTTTGTGTGAAATAAGAATAATCTCCATAAATCAGGCTGTAAGTGTAGGAAATGTCTGAGAACCTGACCCCTCCGAGAGTCTGCCAGGGGGTGATTTTAGACTTGAGATTGAAAAGAAAGTGAAAGTAGGAAGGTTTTACAAATAATATTAGAATGTTTAGGAGAATGAGGAATCTGCTGTATTTATAAGTTTAATTTATTAGTTTACTAGAATTATTCAAGTCCTTAGGAAAGTTGCTAAGGTTTTCAGGTTTGTTTTCTCAGGCATTTGAAGTGATTTAGAAGCAAACTGAATCTATCGGTGTACAAATATGACTTGAAATGTTTTAAGTAAATGTGCTTAAATTACAAATCAAATTGATAAATTGGAATTTAGTCTACCCAACTTGAATATACTGACCATTAAAGTAAATCTCTTTGTCATTTTATACATTAGTTACTAGTTTTATATATAGACTAACAAGACCTTTAGGGTAAAATAAAGACACAAAATGAAGATTACTTTCCAACTTTTATATATCAATATTCATTAAAAATTAATATTTTAATTTTGGTTCACAAACTTAATTCTTTCCACAATTCTGGTCCAGAATTCCTTCAATCATTTTGGTTGCAACCAAACTGCCAGATTAAGTTCATGAACCCAAGCACTGCTGTATTTAAAACTAATATTAATTTTAATTCCACCAAAAATGGATAGCCTCAATCTATGAGATCATGTCAGATAAATGTAAAACAAGTCATTCTACAAAAATATCTGTCTATGCTCCAAAAATGTCACTGTCATGAAATGAAAGAATACCCTCAGATTAAAAATGAACAAGGGACATGACAATTCTTGATCTGGGATTTTTCTTTCACTAAAAATGACAGTTTCATTTCATGACATCTACATGAGTCTAAATACAATTAGATAATACTATGGTAACAATGTTAATTTCCCAATTTTGAAAGCCATATGGTATTTATGTAATAATTCCTTTGTTTGGGGGGAATACACAGAGCACTATTTAGGAGAAAAGAAAACATCTTATCTGTGCTTATGTTAATGGTTCACAAAAAATGAGCATGGAGAAAGAGAAAATGATAAACCAGCATCAAGAGAATTTCTATGAGAATTCTACATTCCTATCCTTTTAACTTTTCAGAATGCCTAGTACTGTAGCCAAATAAAAGTAAAAGTAAAGAAGAACTAATACTGTAAGTAACAATTTCTTTCTTAAAAGCCATTCTTTGACATCAGAAATCACTCGCTGACAGAAAACTACAAAGCAAAATGATTAAGTGCTAGGACTGTAAAGCTCAGAGAACGGGCTGCGACCAAATAGAATTTACAAAAAGGAGACTTCACGTCAGAGTAACAGACTGGAAACTGGAGAAAGCGGGATTTCGAGAGGGTTAAGCCTTCTTCTATCTGCCCTGAGTCCGAAGTCGACCATACCTCTTTGGCCGAGGGCACCGATTACAGCACTGCAGGAAGTTCATGGCCCAAAGGCTCAGCCACTAGGGCACCAGGTCCAGGACTGTCCCCTGCCCTCCAGACAGTCCAGCAGAATCCTTTTCTAGAATCTTCGTCTTGGCCCAATACCACGAGCTCCCAGGCAGAAGGCTGACCGCACCCCTGCTACTCACATCTCACTCCTGCCAGGCCAGGACCAAAGGGCTTTGAATCAGTCTTTGTAACAGGAAAAAAGACCTTATTCAGTGGGGAGATGAAGACACAATCACTCCCTTAGCATTCTCCTTGGTAATACAGCCCCTCCGCCCCAAGCATTCCGATGGATGGTGCTCCTGACCCTGCTGCCTTCCAAAGGCCTTCTCTGACAGCACAGCAGACAGACCAACCAAACAGCCCAGAAAAAGTACAGCTTCCCCTGCCCGGTCCACTGCCCGCCAACCCCACGGAGCTCTGCAGGTGCAGACTCGAGCCTCGTCTGGGGGCACCGGGGGACAGCACGCAGCACTGGGGACTGCTGCACCCTTCCCCAAGGCAAAACCACCCGCCAGGGTGGCCAAGGGCACTCAGGACAGACCACCGGGAAACAGGAGAACTGAAAACTTTTCAGAGAACTGAAAGAAAGATAACAGAACAGTCAACAGCAGACAGACTTTTCGAACACGACTGAGCACGAAGAACCAAAGCTGGGGAAGAGGGGCGGCGTTAGCTGTAACTCACGTGTGGAAGAAGGCCTGGGAGTTCAACCCCAGCACCACGGAAATGACATCTAAGGGAAGCTGCCACGTCTGCCCCCTCTAAACCCTTTACAGAACCCACTATGCTGCATACTAACACACACCAATTTAAAAATCACGGGAGAATTTTAGCTGGGGAAGAGGGGCGGCGTTAGCTGTAACTCACGTGTGGAAGAAGGCCTGGGAGTTCAACCCCAGCACCACGGAAATGACATCTAAGGGAAGCTGCCACGTCTGCCCCCTCTAAACCCTTTACAGAACCCACTATGCTGCATACTAACACACACCAATTTAAAAATCACGGGAAAATTTACTCACTCCCTAGGATCTTAGATTCCGAATGTTTAATAGATCATCTCTATGCTCGGACTCGGTTCCACTTAACATATATCAAAAGACGGATCTGGACAAGACAAAACAAACAAAAAAAACAAAATAAGATCAAAATTTAAAAATAACAGTTTTCATCTAGTTTATTCATTTATACAGAAAATACAAATGGTAATCATTCAATCAGAAAACACTTATATTGCTCAAATAAGGCATGGCAGGAAACTCGGGTGAGGAGAGGGCTCCTTGCCATCTGCAGTGGTGTCTGGGGTCCGCCCAGCAGAGGCAGCCAGACATTCACAGAAAGGTGGCACCCTGCAGGGACAGCGGCTTGTTTGCCTTTGCCTTGGTCTCCACCCTCTAAGGAACAAAGACACAGTCACAGCCCTCAGTCCCTGCTTGGCTTCCCTCTCTCCCAGGACTCTTGGGGAATTCCAGAAAGCTGGGCGCAGACAGCGCTGCCACTGGGAGGGGTGTCAGGACCACTCCCCTGAGATGAGCCAGTATCTTCCCTCCTCCCCAGCGGCAGGGCCTCCCACGGGACTCTGCTCCAACCCAAGCGGACTGGCCTGGAGCAGCCACGTTCCTCCGGGTCCCTGGGTAAGGCTGAACAGCCCAGGAGCAGCTGTTTAAATCATGCCCCTCTCCTCCTCCGTAACACAGGGGTCAGTGTCAGCTCTGTTGTCTCAGGGGAAAAGTATGGAAGTGGAAATGTGTTTTAAACGTAGAAAAAGCCCCTTCAAACTAACAAAAGACCTATCGACCAGTAAAAAAGGAGGTAGATAAAAAGGCTAATCAGAGAGAAAGTAAAAATGGCCAAAACTATGAAAAGATGCTCACTAATAAAGCCAGGAATTAAAATACAATCATCTAACACTACTTCTCATCAGAGGTGCTGATAAGATTTGGAAGAGCAGAAAAAGTGCAGAAAGAAAGATATTCATGAACGTGTTGTGTAGAAGTGTCCAACAAAATATCGATGTGCAGTTAAATGGGAAATCCGTGCCCTGCGACCTAGCCAAACGTCCTCCTACTCTCCTACAGAAATGCTCTTACGTGTCCAAGAGTCACATGTGGGAAGATGTTCCACGCAGCACTGTTTAATTAAATGCCCACAGCTGGGGACCACAGGATCCATTACGTAACACTTAGACCCTGGATCTGAAGCTGCTGTCACATTGACGTGCACTGGCCTGGTCAAACCGGAAGAGTGCCTGACACACCGGGGCTCGGAGTTCAACACGTGTTGAATAAAAGAAACCACATATGTCCCTTCTCCGGTCCTCTTGAAACACCTTACCTACTCCAGCTCACCAAACTCTGAGGCCAGCCAAGCAGGCATTTTTTTTTCAAGCAGACATTCTTGTTGGCAGGGTCAGGATCAAAGCTCAAAGTGCCCATGACCTACCCACCATCACAACCCCAAGCTATGGCGCTGACAGCCATCCTGCCTGCAATGAGGCGAACCGCAAAGGGGACCCCAAGTTTTCAGGCAGCTGGAAGGTCAGTCGGTAGCGGCTTGCTGACTTGAGCGGGACTGCCTTTCCCCAGCCAAGCCCTCCAATCAGGGACACTTGGCCTTCAGGACCGCTGCTCAGGCCCAGTGGGCATCTGACAGCAGGTCTGAAAGGAGGTCAATCAACAACAGGTTGTCATGGAAACCCCAACCCCCTCGGGCTCCCAGAACAAAATGGAACGGACAGGGAAAGAGGAGCATTTGTTAAAGATGCCTGCAATGAGCCAGGCACAGTGAATAGGAAAAAATTCATCTGAGTCTTTCTTTACAAATCACCAAAAGAAAAAGAAACTGTATTGTTAAGCCACGTCCAGTACAGGCCTGCTTCGCTGCTTAATGTAGGCCAAGGTAACTGCAGCAGAAGTTCCCTGTGGCATCCTCCGGGCGCCCTCCGACGGCCCCTGGTGGCCCGGACAGCTGTGTAGTCGTCTGCCTCTGACACACGTACTACCTGTGCTTGCCTGGAAATCGCACTCCAGGCACCAGGAAAAAGGACGGGCTGATTCAGAAAACACCAACGCTGTCTGAGATAAGCCAGAGGGCAGCCAGTGTGTCTGGAGGCTGCACGCGGGCAGGACGCTCTCTTCCCCTTTCCTCCCTGTTCCCGCCTTATCAGAGAGTGGGGGAAAGCTGCCCTGTTGAGACACTGTTACCTCAGAACTTTCATCTTAATTACAGAAGCTCTTAGTAACCGTTGCTTAGTAACAAACGCATTTGAAATAGATTTGTTGACTTATTACAAGATGCTCTGAAAAGACCTGAGAGTGAAATTCACTGATGAAAAAAAAAAAAAAAAAAAAAAAAACAGCAAGGGCCTGATCAAGTAAACACATTTTTTGAGCTACAAAAGTACTTGCAAAGTTAAGGTGTTAACATATCACACAGATGTCGCTGAGTCTGACAGTATTTGACAGTGTTTTCCACTTTATGACTGATCTCTTAGGTCTGGGGCCACTTCAGGAACAGGTAACTGACTGGGAAACCACCAAAGCTGTGTGACACAGGTCGTAAGAGTCATCACCAACACAGGAAAAAGCAGGGGACACTGGATCCCCTCGGCTTCTCAACGCCCTTCCTGGCAGGGTTTCCAAGGCCTCTTGCCAGTCAAGATTTCAGAAATGCTGGAGGCTTCTGACGAGTTGTCAAGTCAGAAGGCAAAAGCAGGCAGAGTTTCGCCTCAATCTTTCCAAGAATATTTCTTCAGCGCCTGCTAATAAAATCTGTGATCAAAGAGGCAGTGGAAATGCATTTTAGGATGACATCCTCCATGCGTCTCTACCAAAGCGAAACCCCAAGTCCACACTCCTGTGGCCCCCGGGCCAGGACCTGCTCCTGTTTCCTGACGAGCCGCCCGCCCTTTCCACCTCACAGCCTGGGGTCCTTGGCTTATTGTCTCGGAGAAAGAATTCTCCTCGGCAGAGCAAGTCCGTCCACCCCGAGTCCTTCTGGTCTTTCTCTGACGCTGCTTCCCCTCTGGTCTCTTCCTGCTTTTCTCTGATCCACAGTCATCTGGACTTCCTGTCTGAAGACACACAGCTGCCTGATGTCTCTTCCTGAACACGTTCACATCCAGCCAGCTCTTTCCTCTCTTCAAACGGTACCTAGGGTCCCCCCGGTCTTCTTACCCTGAAGTCCCTTCTGCTTCAAGTGTACCCAGGTCCAAGCCAGTGGCCTCGCGGAGGAGGTGAGAGCACCAGCTCCGTGGATCCCTGTCTACCTGTTCTGCCAGAACTTGGGCTGTGCATAGATGCTCAGCTTCACATTTACTGTGGCTGCCAAGGCCCACGTGCGCTTGAGCTTGAAGCTTTACCCATCAGTCTTCATTTCACACTGGCCTTGCTGTGGCCACCCATCATCAACCCGTTCAGGAATTCCTTCATTTATCAAGCATCAACATGCCAGGTATGGTTTTTAGGCAATGATGATACAATAACAAAAACAATGATGAAGCCTTCTCATATCATTTTCATAGGATCATTACCCAGTGTCAGGCGTGGTGGCACACAGATGTAATCCCAGCACTGCGTAGGCTGAGGCGCGAGGATCATCATGAGTTCTAGGCCAACCTGGACTACATAGTGAGTTCAAGGCCAGCCCGAACTACATAGTGAGACCCTGTCTCAAAAAATCAAAGGAAAAAAAAAAAGAAAATAGAAAAAAATATAAAGAATTATCCAAGTAAATGTAAGTGCTAAAAACTAAATGAGGCTATAAAAGTTTGTTGAGACAGGGTCTCACTATGTATCTCAGTCTGGCCTTGAACTCATTATGTAGTCCAGACGGGTCTCAAACTCAAGTCAACCCTCCTGCCTCAGCCTCCTGAGTCTAGGATTAGAGGTGAGTTCTGCCACACCCAGGCAAAGTTTTGAAAATAGAGGTAGTGGTACAGCACTTGGCTAGCATGCACAAGGGCCTGGGTTTGATTCCCCAACACTGCAAAGAGAGCGAGAAATGCAGGCAGGTCAGGGATGGCACCACTGTTGAGAGCAGAGACCACAGATGAAAGGGCATCATCAAGAGGGTGAAGTTTGGAGGTGGTGGAGGCAGAGAAAGAGGACGAACACATGCAAAGGTCCTGGCTCTCTCTCCTGTCATTTCCCTTAGGGAATCGGCTCCTCTCTCCCCTCCTCCTCCCTCTCTTCTCTCCCTCCCTCTCCTCTCTCCCTCTCTCTCTCTCTCTCTCTCTGAGTTATGTTTCTCTTTCAGTAAATCAGTATCGACTTCTAAACTAAATAAAGCCTCCCATTGCCAAATCAGAGCAAGGATTGTTTTGGAAAGACTTAGGCTGAAATGTAAAATGACGGAGCCTACGTTTTCAAACACATATTTACAAAAATATTTTTTCCATATTTCAATATCCTGGTTTATTTGCAGCTCGCTTCTTTTTTAAACTAAGAATTTAGATGTGAGTATTACAAGTTTTCACTTCTCATCAACTTTCCGGCGAATTCTGCGAGGAACAGCTGTTCCCATAAAATTTAATTTGCCACTTCTCCCCCAAAAAGTCACTTGGATGTAAAATAAGTTTGCCTTCCTGTTCCTATTTCACAACCAATTCAACCTGAGAGCAGGGGATCCCCCCACCCAGGGAGGCTGCCCTCCAGGACCCACACAGGCCCAGTGTGAGGCCAGAACCACTGAGTCCCAGAGCCCGAGAACAGACCACAGAGCGCCAAGCGCTTGCACTGCCAAGAAAGGAACTGGTAGGGATGTTGGCAAATACAGCGATGAGATGTGAAAACTTCAGGATGATCAACTGTGCAAATCAATTTCCACGTTTCCAAAATTTAAAAGATGGAAGCCGGGCGTGGCGGCGCATGCCTGTGATCCCAGCACTTAGGAGGCTGAGGCAGGAGGATGGATGGCCACAAGTTCAAAGCCAGCCTGGGCTACATAATGAGTTCAAGGCCAACACAAAGTGCACAGCAAAGCCCTATCTCAAAAAAAGAAAAAAAGTTTAAAAGAGGGACATTAATGCTCCTAGCTGACCTTTGTAGGAAACATCCTTGGTATGACTTCTGAACAAAAGTCAGACGCCAAGCCGGCAGCAGTAGCTCCCAAAATAAAATCTTTCTTCCAATGTTTCTTAGGTGCCCAGGTCACAGAGAAAACGAACAGAAGGTGTAACCACGACCAACCTCTTCGCACTGGCTGCAGAACAAGGTTCCAGTGTCGCAATCCATTCCTCGGCCAGGCCAAGGGAAGTCAGCAGCCCTGCTCAGAAAGGTACAGAGTGCTGGGCGGTGTGAACCGAGCCCAGGCAGGGAGGGAGGCCCGGAGGAGGCTGAGCAGCGGATGAATGGGTGACCCTGCAGTGCTCTCCTGCGCCCCCTTTCCAGTAGACAGGGGAAATAACAGATTCCCGCACACACCCCGCCATTCACCGCGCACACCCACCGCAGTGCCTGTCACGGGCCACGGTTGAAAGCACCTGCGTGGTCCCTGTTCTCAGACACTCCTGTCCTGCAACTCCCAGCCATCCAAAGTCCCTCCGGGTCCTGGCCGCCTGACAACTCTGGGTTCATTTTTCTGACAAGATCCATTCCTGTTGACACCAAACATGTCCCTGTAGTGCACGCCCACAAAGAGCCTGTTTTTGGACGGCCTGTACTTTATTTTCACAGCAGCCAGAGTGAGTCTGCCAGGAGTGGTCTAAGCCCCAGGCCGAGCTTCAGCCCCTGCCCTGTCCCATTACACTATTACACAGTCTCCCTTCTCGCCTGGATGTTTCTTTTGAGAGCTTATCACTTTGTAACCTGTTACCCATTGTTTTATTTTTTGGCCCACTTCTTCCCGATACATAGAAGTTCCACAAGGGCAGGGATTTGAGCTGCTTTGCCTGGTTCACAGTAAAGGCTCCATGAACAGTAAACAAATGGATGGCAGGGTGTGGTGGCACACACCTATAATCCCAGCACTTGGGAGGCTGAAGCAGGAGGATCACTGTGAGTTTGAGACCAGCCTGGGCTACATAGCAGGACTCTGTCTCAAAAAAAACTAAAAAAAAAATGTTTTTAAATGAATGGATGAACCCTATGCTGACTGAATAAATGTGGGGGTAGCTGAATTCCTGTTATCAAGAAGTGGGACAGAGGAGGCAAGCAGGGAGAAAGAATCAAACCCAGCTTCCTTTCCACCCCAGTATCCAAGAAATATGGGAGTTTAGTACAGGACAATCCCCAGTAGATTTTAGGCTCATCTTTCAACCCTCAACAGTCAGGAACTAACTTTCAACTTTGGACTCCAGGAAAGTAATTCCAATAAAATACTTCCAATCCATTGGTCCCAAGAATTCCATTTGCACCCAATAAGCATCTACCCACGGGCGACCAGGTTAGAGACACCCACCATTAGTAAACAGCCAACATAAATCCAGAGCAAGAGACACGACGAAGTACCACAGAGGAGATATAATTTCACCAAGACTTTTATGAAGCCCACCCAATCCAACATCAGCTAATAGTATCCCTGCTCAGTTCCAGACACAAATCCCACTTTGAACTCAAGAACCACAACTGGAGAGAGATGAAAGCCCAAGGTATTAAGCTGCGGTCAAGAAATCCAGAGACCACAACTCTCTTTTTCTTCTTTGTCCTTCTGAAGTGAAAAGCGACCTTGGGGAAAAAATTAGCTACACCACCATCCCTGTGCATAATGACATGAGTAACAGAATGACCCTGAAGGAAAGCAACATCACCACATGTACTAAAATGGGCTCACTGGTCAGCCTTTGTGGATTTTCTCTGAGCTCCTCTCTGCTTGTCCCAAACTGTGCACCCTGTGCCACAGGCCTTCCAGCTCGGCCGATTGCCAAGATGGTGGGCACGGCTGGTGTTTATGGGCAGGAACGTTATGTGCACCATCTCGTCTGCACCTCTTAGCAACGCTAGGAGGCAGGTGCTATGGGCTTCTGGTGGGGGGACATTTACGATCCAAACCGCAGTACCACATTATCTCAGTGCTGAAATATAGAAAAAGTCTCATCTCAAAGCTTGGGTTCATAGTAGGTCTACCACACACCAAGGCTCTACAGGTTCGTGTATTATAAGCTAACTTCGTGAAACAAGAGTACATATAGAAATCAAACGTTCTTTTAAAAGATGTAGGACTGCACTCTATTTGTTAAATGGTTCAAAACTTAAGGCCACATAAACGAAATGGAATGGGCAAAATACAAAACGTTTGTAGATGTGGTATGTTTCTCTGAAATACCTTCACCTTCTTGAGTATTTCTCTTTGCTAAAACCTGGCTTAATCATAAAGAGAACAATTCTCCAGTTCAGCAAAGAGTTCTTTATGGAGTCAATACCCCCCGGAGAACAGCAGCTCTTTAAAGCAAACCCTGAAGTCACATTAAGTGAGTGAGCTGAAGTCTAAATGCACTGTAATATCAGTGCTGCCTCTGCACTCCGGGGCCTCAGCGCCACCTGTACACTGAAAAACTCATGATATAAAACCAGACAGGCAGAAAGTACAACTCTCAAAAGCAGCAACACAAAGTCTCCATGTTATTCAAAATGCTGCACAGTAACAACATCGCCACATAAATCTTCACACCCGAGAGTCTCTTTAATGGGTTTTCTAGGGGAATAATCTTTTAAAATTATACTTTAAACAGGCAAAAAAATTAACTTCCTTCTCAAACCCTTACTCAAAAATCTAGGGGCTGGGGATTTAGCTCAGTGGTTCCACTGCTTGCTTCGCAAGTACAAGGTCCCGAGTTCGATCTCCAGTACCCCCCCAAAAAATTTTTTTAATCTAAATCTCCCAGAAAATCTAAAATAATTGGAGAACACATTCCAAATCAGAAAATGCACATAAGTACTTCCATAATCTTGAGATCCGCGCCTATAAAAAATGTCACCCTTTAACTTCAAACTTCACACTCGCATCTCAGGTAACCGCTGCAACGGCTATGGTGCAAACAGCTGTGCCAACTGCGACATCTAAAAAGATCAGAACGGTGAAATAGCTAAAGCTCTGCCCAGTTCTAGAAACAAAACTGACTACGTGAAGGGTCTCCTCGGAAAAGGATTGTCGGCAGTTGCCAGGGCTCCGATGTAGCGAAGGTTGTGTCTGTTCTCCATAAACACTGGCTTTTCCTTTCTTCCTTCCAATCGAGAGTCAAAGCCACCCGATGGTTAGGACAGAAGCCCCAGGATAAAGCTGGCCGCGACCGGCGACCTCTGCCACCTCCTGGCTGCCACACGGGAGGCCACCCTGTGGTTCCAGGCAGACTCAGACCCAAAGTTTAGAACAAAGGGTTTTAGAAAAGTTAAAAATATCAACAAGTACTGAATCTCTGGCCACTTAAATGGTAAAAATAAAAAGGGCCAGTAGAAACTGCAAGGCAGGAAGAATGGAGAGGCTTTTATTGTGGAACAGGAGGAATTATACTCATGTAATTTGGGCAAAGTAGCTTTGCCTTTTCTTTACAGACGTGGAGAGCTTTCCATCTGGCTTCTCTCCAACGGGGTTTGTAAGCATGATGCAAAAAAGTACAAGTGTACTTTTGTCCAAACGTACAAAGGGTTGCCCAAAAAAGAAATCCAGGATAGAAACGCCAGCAGTACTGGGGGAGACATTGAAAGCTAAGATCTGATTATGAAAAGGAAAAGGGAGGAGTGTGTTTGGGATTTGTTTTCAAAGTCCGGGGCAGGGGCAAGCGTGGAAGAGGGACACTGTTTCTCAAAACAAGCATGAACTCAATTGCTGGATGAGATTTCTATCTCAGAAAGTTCACCTGGGAGACTAGGCTGGCCAGGGACCAGGCCCACGCTCATGTTTGCTCATGTTTATCACGGGAAGCACCAAGGCCTTACGCCACTGTTGCAAAGCTAAGTTTATCTAGCCCACCCTTGAAACACAGATAAAATCCTTTACTATTAATAAAAACAAAAAGGTTTAAGAAAGTAAAGCTGGTCGGGTGTGGTGGCTCACGCCTGTAATTTCTGAGGCAGGAGGAGCACCGTGAGTCGGAGGACAGCCTGGACTGCACTGTGAGAACCTGTCTCAAAAAAGGCAAAGAGAAAAAGATGAAGCTAGCTGAGAAAGTTTTGTGCTAAAATTAAATACTGAAATTGAAATATAAATCCTAAATGATAGGAACATTAGGATTATAAATCTTCACTCTAGAATATTTACATTGAACTACAGCCAAGGTCACTGTTGAGGGATTTCTTTTTCCCCTTTTTAAAATAAAGTGGGAAGAACTGTGTCATTTTCTATGAAATGTTAAACGGTATCCCTTCTTGCCACTTGCACTTGAAAATGCAATTCATTTCCCTATAAATATTTTAATACCATTCTCCTCAGAGTAGGAACAAGCCATCAGAGAGCAATGTCCTACCTGCTTCACAAGTGACACAGTAAAAGCTCCCGGATGGAAGAGGAGGTTCCCACACCCTGGAAAATAGTCTCCCCAGAATGTGTGTGTGCAGGATGAAGAAACAGATACTATGGACAACTGATAATTCAGCAAAGTCTTTATTTCTCCATTTTTTAAACCTCTAACTCTTTCAGGCTTTATGGAGGTATAATTGATATACAAAAATTAACAGTGCTAACCACGTGTGAGCTTCAAAAATTAACAGCACACACCTGTAATCCCAGCCCTTGGGAGGCTGAGGCAGGAGGATTGTCAAAAGTCTGAGGCGAGCCTGGGCTACACTGAGTTCAAGTCCAGCTCAAGCTACAGAGCAAGAACCCGTATCAAAAAAAGCCAAAACTAAAATAAAATAAAAATGACAACACTGAATACTGTCTTCAAAATCCCAAGTCCACTGGATATATATTCCCTTTCTTCTGTACCATCAAATGTCAAGCTCGCTTTACTTGGCTTCACTTTTCTTAGTGAGTCTGCTATGGGGCAAATTGTCGGCTACAGACATGTTGGATCTGACAGAAGAAACCACGCTGAACTGAGGTCATCAGGTGGGCCTCATCCCCTCTAAGGACCGGTGCCCTTACAACCCGAGGTGATTAGGACCCAGATGCACACACAGGAAAGAGACGGCAAGCACGTGAGGGGAGCCGGTCACCTACAAGCCCAGGCCAGCGGCATGGACAGCCTTCCTCTGTCACAGCCCCCAAAAGAAGCCAATCCTCCAGACACCCTGGTTCAGACTTCCCGCCTCCAGGATTGGAAGACACTAAATTTCTGTCATTTCAGCTGCTCAGTTTCAGGTATTTTGCTACTGCAGAGTCCAGCAAACCATTACAGAGCCTATGGGGATTGTTGAGCCTGAAGTCCTCCCAAACCATCTCTGCCCTCACCCGGATGAGAACTTTGCCAGGAATTCATGTCACATTTATTAGGCTGCGATTTCTACAATCTGTCTCTCCCTTTCGAAAAGGGAAATGGAAAAATTTCCCATCCCCGAAGCTCTATGTGACAGATAGTTTCCCAAAAGGAACAGGCAGTGACAATTATGCCTCAAGCTTCTGCTGTGTCTGCTCTGTGATGACTTACACAGATCGCCCTATGGGTTTCTAACGGTCACCCCAGGCGGTGGTGATACTCTAACCACCACCTACTGACGTACAGCGTTCACTGCAGACAGGAAAACTAGTGCGGCGTCTCCACCCTGCAGGGAGAGAAACTGAGGCACCACAGGGAAAGTAACTACACCTGCTGAGCCCACCCCTCTCACTTGCCCACCGCATCCCCTCTTGCTGCTGGGGCCGTGTCACCGTAGCAGTGGACTGGGGCCACATCTTCAGGGTGCTCTTGGGCCCCTAAGGTGCTGCTCTTGTGGATCTAGACAGAGTTTTGCTATGTAGCTCAGGCTGGATTTGAACTCTGTGTAGCCCGGGCTGGCCTCAGACTTGTGACAATCCTCCTGCCTCAGCCTCTTGTGGATCTAAAGACTCCAAATTCTATGACCACAAAGAAGGCCTTGGCCTGTTCTTACTCCTGGCTCTTCTAACTTTTACTCTAATTTCTTAATGACGTTTGTGGGTCATTGCTAGTTGTAACTCTACTCCCCTTAGTCGAAATGATGAAAGCCAAGTAGGAATCAAACTACTTTTTTCTTCATTATTGTCTAATTGTTTATTGTCACAGTGTTTCTCTCCCAAGCCATAATCCTTTTTTGTTTTTTTCCCTCCCTCCTTGGCATACAAATGCTTTGAAAACTCCTCAGGTTTCAAGCTTTTTCCGAAAGCCATTGCCCTCTGAGCCCCTAGCTTTTCTCATCTGCCTGTTTGTGCCCTTTCTTGAATTCTCGGCCATCCACCATATAAACTGTGTTACACTCAGAACCCTTTGATTTTAAATGCATTCTCCCTCTTCAATGATGACCGACCATTTTCTCCACCAGAGCTTTATTTTTCAGTCTTCCCATTTCAACCACCTTTCATTCTACTCCTTTGGCTGTAATTTGGATCTAAACTGCCCCCCAAGTCTTAGCTCCCAGCTTGGTGCTACTGGGAGAGAGTGAAATCCTCAACTTGGTGGGAGCCAGTAGAGGTCTAAGACCGCTGGCGATACGCGCCCCCTTGCAGGGGCCTGTGGGACCATGGGTTGTTCCTGAATGGCTGTGTTCTGTTACCTACCCCTGCCATGATCCACTGCCCTGCCACAGGTCCCAAGGCAATGGATCCACCCAAGTACGGACCTGATCCCTCCAAAACTGTGAACCAAAAATAAGCCTTTTCTCTACAAAAGTTAATTTATCACAGGCATTTTGTTGCAGTAGTAGAAACATGACTAAGATGCCTTTTTGTGTACTTATTAAAGGCCAACTTTGAGCCGGGCGTGGTGGCACACGCCTGTAATCCCAGCACTTCGGAGGCTGAGGCAGGAGGATTGCTGTGAGTTTGAGACGAGCCTGGGCTACATAGTGAGTTCCAGGTCATTCTCAACTACATAGTGAGACCCTGTCTCAAAAAAACCAATAAATAAATAAAGGCCAACTTTACTGAAGGCCAACTTCAAGCCAAGTAATGTGCTGGGAGGAGTATGATGTTTACGTGGTCCTGTCCACAGAGCTCTCAGAACCCGGGGCTTCTTGAACAAACAAAGCCCTGCCCTCCTCTCCTACACTGCTGGCAAATTTTCCTAAAGCCTAGGTGTGGTATGACCAGCAATCCTCGCCTTCACTCTCGGGAATTTCAAATAACAGCGATCACTTGTTCCAAAACCTTCACAACTCCTAACCACCACACACACACACACACACACAATTCTTGTTTTCCAAATTCAGTCCAAAGCAGCATGAAAGCAGTGAAACTATGAACAAAAGCAAAGCGAGGGATCAGTGGACTTTTTCTCTCATGCTTTAGGCAGACAGCACCAAAGCGCTGGCAGGTTGCGAAGCTCCTAGGCAAGCAGCACAGACAGCCCTGCGGTGGAGCAAACCCCACGGACCCTTCGTCACCTTCTGCCCTCAAGTCTCCTTTCCATATTCGGATCCCCTGACTAGACATGCTTCTTTTCAGCTCGTAAACCTTCCCACTGCCACCACCTCAGTCCTGGCCCACAGGGGTGACGCCCTCCTGCCCTTACGCACCTTCTCTGGTGTCACTGGTATAGATGGGGGATCCTACATATGCCCCCAGGGGTCTCTTCTGAGCAGTTCCTGATCCTCCTCCCTTCAGTACCTCCTTCATGCGACCACCTGTTTTCTCCTGCTACAGAATTTTTTGTTTGTTTGTTTGGTTTTTTGGGGTTTTTTTTTCTGGTACCGGGGATTGAACTCGGGTCCTTGTGCTTGCAAGGCAGGCGGCAGAACCGCTGAGCTGAATCCCCAGCCCAGAATTAATTTTAAATCCGGGAGCCACTCTTTCCTGACCCACCAGGACACAACAGAGAAAAAAGCCGGGCTGTCAGGGAAAAGACTGCTGTACCCCATTCAGAATAAAGGTATTTTCTAAGTCCACCAACACCTGCTTACTCGGTGTCTGCTACAAACTCACCACATACAGGGGGAAAACAATGTGCTTTTCTCTCAGCGTCCACCAAACAGCCCTTCCGCGGGACACTGCCTGGGCAGCAGCGCCTGTGAACAAATCGTTCCTGTTCGCCCATGACCACTCCACCCGTCAGGTGCACAGAACACAAAGGTGAACAAACCCGCTTCCCCTTCCCGGCAGCGCGACCCGATGTTACACAACCAGTTCTCCAGAAAAGGCCACAAAGGCAAGCCCTCCAGTCAGCGTTTTCCTTCTTTAGCAGCCTCTGAGGAAGAGCTGTGCTAATATGGTGTTTCTATTCTCAACAGGAATAACCCTTAATTATTATGTGCCTGGAGCATCGCGAAATTTTTAAATAGAATTTAACATAACGTTAAGAAAATGGGAGGACTATGTCACTGGCAACAGAATAGACTTTCAGCGGAGAAAGGGAGAGAGGGGCAGGGCGGGAAGAGGTGGGGGAGCAGGGACCCTTATGCGTTACTTAGGAACTTCTGGAAATGGGGAGGAAGACGCGTGAGTACGAAAAACGTCCCATGGGAAAACAAAATTCTTTCTTGAAAGAAACAGACTTTTCATTCATCACATTGAGTCTCGGATCTCTGATTAAATTCAGTTTCAGGAAAGGAAGAGACTAGACCCATGTCCAGGGGACTGATAAACACAATATGCAAGTGAACACACACAGGATACAGGATTTGCCCATAAGACTTTAGAAGCAGAGTGGCAACAAGGTATTTCTCACCTCCTTTTGCAGGTGGGGGCCGCCGCCTCCTCCTCCTCCCCCTCCTCCTCCTCCTCCCCCTCTGTCCAGATGCATGACCTGGACCAGTCATCCAGCGATCAGTTTCAATATTTCCCCTCAGCAGAGAGGTGCTGAGAAGTGGTCTGGTCAGCACGGTCACACGGACCCTTACGGAAAGGAGGGTCTGGTCCCCCTCTCGGAGTCGCCTGTCTTGACTGACGGGTCACTCACGTGGCCAGTGGAGCTCACTGTGTGCTGCCTCTGTCCAGATGCATGACCTGGACCAGTCATCCAGCGATCAGTTTCAATATTTCCCCTCAGCAGAGAGGTGCTGAGAAGTGGTCTGGTCAGCACGGTCACACGGACCCTTACGGAAAGGAGGGTCTGGTCCCCCTCTCGGAGTCGCCTGTCTTGACTGACGGGTCACTCACGTGGCCAGTGGAGCTCACTGTGTGCTGACCAAGGTAGCCAGGGAGTCTGCTCTACCAAAGGGTGCTTTCTAAGCATTGTATGTAGCAGGTGACATACAGTGACAGGATCAGCCCTTCCCTCAAGAATGGAATCTGCTTGTAGGAAAGATTTATGTATAAAAACCAACTACAGAGAGTTATTCTGAGGGTCTTTCCCTGGCCGGCAGCTGTTCATGTATCTTATCCAACTATCCAACTTCTGCTAACTAAATGAAGATGGTGGAGTTCACATCACTCTCATCAGAATGGGACAGGAACATACGTGATTTGAACCAAGAGGACATTTGATTGAGACGGGGTAGATCACACCTATTGGATAATAAGGAATCTGGTCCATAGTTCCCGGGAAGAATACTTCAAGTACTTGGAATTTCCCAAGTAACTGGAGTTTCTCTGCTACACCGGAGCCCCGTGGACACATCTGACATCTGCTTTCAAAATGGAAGAGGATCAAAGAGAGATGGGGCGGGGAAGGAAGGGAAGCAAAAGGGAGCTGAGATGTGTTGTGTACACACACCAAGACCCACAAGGAATGCAAACATCATGTGCTACAAAGGCGCACCAACAAACACAAAAGAGACGGTGGGCCCGGGAGGGGATGGCTGCTTCAGCGAGACGACCCACATCATCAGGCTGGGGTACTGAGTGGAGCGACACCAACCGACCCCTTCTAGGAAGGAAAGGAGTGCTGGGACCGCACGATCCCCCGACCAGAGAAAGCAGCAATCGTGCCCAGGTAACGAATCGCCCAATAAGCAACTCGGGACCAAAGCGTGGTGAATACAGCAATATGCGTGGTGCCCAGGAGTCTCTGGGACTCTGCCCTTGTGTCTCTTCATTTATATCGTTTATGATGAAATTATAACCGTAAGGAAGGCACTCTCCTGGGTCTGTGACTCATCCCAGCTAATTTCATACCCAAGAGCGCTGGAGACACCATCCGGTATGCAGGCAGCTGGTCAGAAGTGTGGGCGAGCCGAGAGCTCCGGACTTGGGGCTGGCATCTGGGCTGTGCCCGTAACCTGTAAGGCGGCTCTGGGCACCCACTCTCAGCCCCGCAAATGCTTGCCAGAAGCAGCCCCTTTCGGAAACAAAGCTCTCACAGCTGACTCGATCTCCCTACCAGTAATCCCTCCAAAGGCAGGCCGAGAACCAACACGGTCCAAGAGGCAGAAAATCTCCTCCTCGAGTGGTGCACAACCACAACGAGAGTGCAAGATGGGCTTTCTGAGGAGTGATGGATCTTCTTTGAGGTTAAAAAAAAAAAAATACAATGAATGCACAGAGTCAAACAGCTGACAGAGATTCAAAACATTTTCACAAAGGTAGAGACAGACCGAAGTAACTCAGGCAGGGAGGCTTAAAGGGTAAACAGGAGTGGGCAGAGAAGATTGTGGAAGGCCCCGGATGTTCATGAGAAACCCAACTTGTCTGGGTTTTTTTGTTTTTGTTTTTGTTTTGTTTTAATCAAATAGGAAGCAAATGATGTTATGAAAGACAACAGTGACGGCCATCTGTGAAACGGAGAAAGATTAATCTGGGGACAAGGGGAAGGTCCCTGGCCACACGGAAGAGGGCCTGAGCCAAAGGAAGGGCAGGGGAATGGATTGGTGCGGATGGGGACAGCGAGGAGGGAGGTGAGGAAGATGAGGGAAACGCAGGAGCCGAAATGGACTGTGGGAAAGGGGCCCAGGGAGAGGGATGCGGATCGTTCAAGCAACAGGACGTCAGCACGCGTGCGCAAAGGACCCGCCGTCCTGCGTGACGTGCGCATGCGCTGTCACTGCTCCATGCGACTTCACGCTCTTGTCCCACGAATGGGTAATGAAATGCTACTTAAAGGCCACGTTCAATACCATATTCGCTGCCCCTCGGCCAAACACAGCCACCGCGCTCCTCCAAGCTCTCCGGCTTGGCTTTGCACTCACCTTCGATGGGTAAAGAGTGTGGGGGGCTGGGGCTGATCAGGGATTTCTGTCTAAGTGGCTTTTCAGACCGCTGAGCCAGTCGGTTATTGATCGGTGCCATATCGAAAGAGTTACCCGCTGGCTCCTTCTAGCACTCAGTGGAAATGAGTAGACAGAGGGGGCTAACAGGGTGAACAGAAGCTAAAGCAAAGCCACTCCCTCCAGGACCCCCCTAGGAAAGTGCAAAGCTCGCTCTAATTAAAATAAAAATAATAAACGCGGGGCTCCGGAGCTGCGGTTAACAGTAGCCATTCAGACCTGATCCTTTCAGAAGTGGCTTCTCCCACGGCTGCTTGGGCCCCAGCCAGGTACCGCCAGAGAGGCCTGCAGAACCATCCCAATGCCAACAGCAAATCTGAGCATAGAAGGACCCATAATAACCCCTTCCACCTGTCTCTGAAAAGTGCTGCTTACTCTGCTTGTCGATGTTCTCCAAATGCTAAAAGCCTCAGGCTGCCGGGGACGAGTACTGCAGAGCAGAAACAGAAAGGAAGAGAAGAAATGCAACTTCTGCTGTCCCCGAGCCTCTGAGTGGCTCTGATTCTGCAGGACAGGGTGTCGGGGAGGGGCTGCGCCTGCGTCTTCCCCACCCAATATTCCCGGAACTGCTCCCTGCAACGCTTATCTGGATGTAAAGAAGATGTACGGAAATGTGCTCTTACCCTGGTCCTGGACACATAATCCATACACCTTCAAGCACATGTCTGTGTCTTGCATTAACCTTGCATTTCGCCGAGATTTAAGAGACATCTGCTCAGGGGCCGGGGATTTAGCTCAGCGGTTCGGTGGCCTGCCTCGCAAGCGCAAGAACCCGAGTTCGATCCCCGGTACCACAAAAAACAAACAAACAAACAAACAGACAGACATCTGCTCAGCTTCACCTCGAAATCTCTTCTAACATAACATCATTCCACGATAAATTCATCATCATAAACAGGCAGAAACGGGCAGCACAGACGCCTTTTGGAAACATGTTCAAATGGGACAGATCTCAGTGCGTGATTTTTTTTTTTTTTTTTTTTTTTTTTTTTGAGGCAGGGTCTCCCTTTGTAGTTCAGGCTGGCCTTGAACTCACTATGTGGCCCACACTGGCCTCTAACCCGAAACTATCTTCCTGCCTCAGCCTCCTGAGTGCTGAAACTACAGGAGTGCACCACCACACCCAGCTTCAGGGTAAGATTTGTAAATATGGTCCCCTACCATGATTTTAAAATATTAAAAGGCCTTTGGCGTGGTCCATGGCTAGACAGGGCAACTGAGAATCATCGTTTTGCATGCATACCAAAACACTCTCATTCCAATGAAAGTATATTCTTCTCTCTTCTTCAGTCACTAGTTATGACCAAAAAAAAACAAGTCACCCTTTCTTATCCAGTACTACATGAAGGAGCAAAGGTCTCAATTTTTCGGTGATATGCAACTTAAAAGTCAGGCTAGCTGGGTGAGGTGGTGCATGTCTGTAATCCCAGCACTCAGAAGGCTGAGGCAGGAGAATCACTGCGTTTTCAAGGCCAGCCTGAACTATATACCAAAACACTGATTCAAGAAAAAGTTTCAAGAAAAAGGAATGTGTCCTAACAGAACTAGCACCCCTACATACCACAATGTTCTTCCACAGAAACTATCCCTTTTAACAAGGTTACATTTTCTCCTATCGTTAGGGAGAAATGTAAGACAGCTTTCAACTTATGATCATAAACAAGGGATCACACTGATGCCTAGGTACCTAGGAGGTGTCCTGTACTAAATACTAAGTAAGTACTACGACTTACAAACATTTTCACCATTTAACCTCCATGAAGTATTTGTTAGGATGAAAATGTTTTTCCCATTGTACAGAATATAATGAAACCCAGAAGAAAATCAACAGCAATAAAGGACGCTTTCAGAAAGATGCATTTAGAAATTGGACAGAAAGCCAATTCTGATGTGCCTGGTCTGGGCTGGCGCTCATGAGTGTGTCCCATGCGTAGCAATACGTTATCCCTGGGTCCCACGCTTGCTGAAACCTGGTTACCAGACCACCGTGCAGGCTCCTCAGAGCCCAACCCCAGGGCAGTTCACCCAGCTCACCCAAGTGTCCCTAGGGGGCCTGACCTGCTCCGAACTGAGGTTCAGTGCAGAGGCCACACTGACTGGCTCCTGCCATTCACAACCACTAGGGGGGGGGATGTTAATCCAGCGCTTCCTTAGTGCCAGGGTCTGGGGACGAGCAGGTGAGCCCACACATCCCTTCGAGGGACACGGACAGGGACACATGTTTCCTGCATGCTGTGCTACAGCTGCAGTGGGCCGGGCCCGGCTAGAGGAGACAGAAGCTTGGGAAAGCGAGGGCTCTGCTGGCCGCCAGTGCATTGAGTAGCTCTGTGCCCCAGGCGATTCTCGATGCTTTCTGGTCTACAGGGCACTAAAACTAGGCAGGCAGGTGGTGTGAGCCTAGAATCACAGCTCCACAGGAGGCTGAGGCAGGAGGATCCTGATCCTCTAGACAACCTGGGGAGACAATGTCTCAAAAAACAAGTTAGAGCTGGGGTTTAGCTCTGGTGGCACCTCACCTGCCTTGCAAACTCAAGGTCCTGAGTTCATTCCTGGTACCAAAAAAAATTTTTTAAATAAAGGTCTGGGAATGTACTCCGGTGAGAGAGAACTTGCCTAGCATGCACATGGC
>NW_022900949.1:22199028-22205224 GCF_012274545.1 Fukomys damarensis | reverse complement strand
AGAAAAAAAAAAAAAAAAAAAAAAAAAAAAAAAAAAACTAGTGTTTCTGGAACTTTTCAACAAAAAAATACTGTCTGTATCATGATCCAGAACACATACCTACCCATACTACTAGGAGAAAAGAAATTTCCCCAAAACTACTATTTGACTACTCAAATGCACTCTGATATTTTCTCTCCTTTTTCTATTTTTCTTTTTTTAACTTCTGGTTACGACCCTCTACTGGGTAGCAATCCACAGCATAAAAAAACTTAAGCATAAGCCTTTCAGCTGGATGTGGTGGCACATGCCTGTAATCCCAGCACACGAGGAGGCTGAGGCAGGAGGATTGCAGATTTGAGCCAAGCCTGGGCAATTTAGCAATTCATCCCTCAGAAAAGTACCACTGCAGAAATGAGAGCACCACTGCCAAATAAAAGTCTGCCACACACCAGACCCTGCACTGGACCCTTTCTGTGTGTGGCCCCACTAATCTCCAGATGTTCCTTGAATATTCAGGTGGCAGATGCCAGCAGAGCCAGAGTGAAAGCAGCAGCAACACACAGTGCCAGTGACGACACACTGAATTTGGTGGAAGGTTCTTAGGTAACCAGAGCTGACTGAAAAGGAGGACTTTCCCAAGTTCCCTGGAGATACCGCCAGTCCTGGGGGTGTTACAGAACCAAGCGTGGGAGGCCCAAACACATCTCAGCACTAGATGGTGTGGAAACTCTCGGGTCTGCATTTCGTTGTTCCCTCCCTTATCCTCTGATAACCTCAGGAAGAGAACTAACAAGTAGTGACCCATGGAGAAATGCTACATGAGAGCCGGCAGAACAGTGGCCTAGATCATCACCCTCAAAACAGTGCCGGGGGCCACAACAACCAGGCCCAGCATCCTCTGGGCTGGGGCTGTTTCATGAATATTCAGGAGGCAGCAGCCAGCACAGCCAGAGCGAAAGCAGCAGCAACACACAGTGCCTGCTGCTTCATTTTTTTAAAATCTTCCAAAATCATGTTAAGTGAGACTCTCCAATGACAGGACTCTTACCCGAAAGGATAACCACACATCCCTAGACATTTAAAGATGCGTTTGATAGAGATTCAAGAGATCTGAAACGTGTACAGGTCCGGAGGAATAATTTCTGCAGAAGGGCTGATTTGGGAAATTATGGGCAAGGTCACATGGCTCTCAACCTAGCCCCTACCCTGATCCAAGATAATCAGATATTCAGTGACAGCCTGTACGGCCAGTCTCTGGCGTGGCTATCAATGGCTCTCCCTCTCCCTCCCTCGCCCTCTCTCCCTTTCTCTCTCTCTCTCTGTGTCTCTCTATACATAACAAACTAAACAATTTAACAAATAGCCTTGGGGTTTATGTTCTCTGTGTGGTGTATCCAATAGCAAAAGGTTTATAGTTTGGCTTGGCATACAAATTCACAGAAAAACATGAGCTATGTTTTTCTGTCTAATCATCTAGTGTTATTTTCTCAGCGCCTCCTAGCAATAAGAACATTGCTTAGCCCTCTCTCTCCTTTGCAAGTTCGAAGATGAAAACAATCCAGAATGTGCTTAAGAAACCACTGAGTGCTTATGAAACATAAAGCTTATGCAAACACAGCACGTACTCAAGTCGGCCAGTTTGTTTTTAAATATTTTAATAGTGTGCACGGCTGTGTTAGGAACTAAATGTGCATTATGCCCAATCTTATATCTAATGTGTACTATACTTTGATCCTTCTATCAAAAGATCAAAATTTAAATATCATACAAATTATACTTCATACACGTTCTCCTTTGCAGGAAATCAAACAGAACACTTGGTTCATCACTAAACACATGAGAATATAAACAAGCAATACACTGAAACCAAAGTGCTCACTGCTTTATTCCATTAAAAACTGCCCTCGGGGGTTAATTAAAATAAAAACCCGCTACTTTTTTTTTAATGATTCTAAATGTCTGTGTGCAGTGGTGTCACATTTTTAAACATATTCTTACTATTTCTTGTGAAGGTTCTTAGTTATGCATGGTATTTTCCCAAGAGATGCTACTTAAGTCCTCTTCCTAAAAACTCTGAGAGGTCACGTAAGCCAGTCGAAACTGAACAACTGATGTTGGACCGCCAAGACCCAAGAAAAGTTGTCGTTTTCATACAAAAAGTCTAAGATGCGAAGCTTGACTGGATCCTGGTTTAAAAAACACAGCTGTAAAAGCTATTCTGAGGACAATGGGGGAAATGTGACCACGGACAGGACATAGATATTAGAAACGTGTTTTTGTTCATTTTCTTAGATTCAATAATGGCTCTGTGATTAAGAAAATGTCTTTATTTGTAGTGCCTGTTCTAAGGTGGAAATGTCATGATCTATGAAGCTGACAAATGGCCCAACCACGTTTAAAAAACCGTACATGTGACTACTGGTACACTAAAGTATGAAGCAAATATGAGCAAGTGTTAATATTTGAATCTCAGTGCAGGACATACAGCTGCTGCTGTCGTCAGCCCTGTTCATCTGTGGATCCATATTCAAGATTCAACTAATCATAGATCAAAAATATTTTTTTGCAAATTCCACCTGCACTAAATACACATGGACTTTTTTCTTTGCCTTTGTTCCCTAAGCCACAAGGCCCCAGTATTTAGATAGCATTTACATTATATTATTTATTATAAGTCTTGTAGAAGTGGTCCACAGTCTGCAGGAGGATTATGTAGGTCATATGTAAATACTACACCATTTTCTGTAAAGAGTTTGAGCATCTGCAGATTTTGCCATGGGTGGGGGTCCTGGTACCAATCTACCTCCAATACTGAGGGATGATGGTACTATTTTTTCACTCATTCTACATGTACAGAAATGTTCACAATAAAAAGAAATAGGGGTGGCAGAAGAACAATCACTTTCACATAAGCATGTGTGCACATTGACTCTGAACCAAACCAGAGACAGATAAAATATGGCTTTTGCCAGCAGAGCAAACGCGGTTCATGTTCTGGGAGCCGACCGATACTAGAGGATCAACTTTCCACCACAGACCCACAGAAATTATGCCACCCTGGCAGCCAACCACAGGGAACGGCTAATGGACACTAAGCCCGAGTAGGGACAGATGCCTCAGGGTCCCCAGAGGGGAAGCCACATGCACCGGTTTGCAGGGCAACAAACAAGGGCCCTTAGAACATTACGGGGTGAGACAACAGACACCTGTGAACCGGGAGCCCCGAGCAGACCTGCAACTCCCTAGGCCCCCTTTCTAGAGCTGGGTTAGCAGGCTACAACATAAACTCAAAGCAAAATTAAACAAACTTAAAGCCTCAGCTCTCTCTACTCATCCACCCCTAAAACTGATTCCTATCTTCCCGTCTACTCAATAAAGTGACTACCAGATCCAACATTAACCTACGTACCTAATGTGCTACCCTAAAAATGTGACTGGAAACCACGCTAGTAAAATACTGGAATCATATGAGAAATGTTAAAGAGGTTATCTGTAAACATTCGATTTAGAGTTACCTGGAGTACTAATAAATAGAATTTGGGTTTTTTGGGGGGGGCCCGAACCTCAGCATTTCTGGGAACCACTTCACTGTGAAGTCAGAGTGCAAACCAGCCTTTCTCAACTCACCCACAACTTGATATGGAGTCTGATATTCGTGTTTTAGTCAAGCTGAATTTAATCAGTAAGTGCCGACTTTAAATGGCCTGATGCCACGACTCTGCTCTGGCTGTCCTTTATCCTTCCCAAACCCCTCCAGGCCTGCCAGGAGCTCCCACGAGCATGGTTATCGCTTTGCTCAACGTTGTAAAGAAGCCTGATGTGGCCCATAAAGCCCGATGGAATCAGGCTGCAGGCTGAAATAGCCACAGGAAGAGCGGTCGGCTTTCCTGAAATCCGAAGAACAATTATCCCGTTTATGGCTTCTAGGGCCCTTTCCCTTCTCCTTACTGCCACCTGCCTTTGATCTTTAACCAATCATTTATACCTCTCCCTCCCACAGAGCAGGAGACCACAACACTGAAACCTCATTTTGGTTCTCTTTCCCCAGGAAGAAGCATGGTCTAGGATTGTAAACAGGAAGTTTAGGGGACAGCTATGGACTCCGTTTACCCTACGAAGTGCTGTCAAGTCCCCGTTTTCTGATTTCTTCTAAAGTTTCTGGGTTATCTATTAGCACTAAACTAAACCTGAAGGAAATATAATCAGAATAAACAAAATTTAATTCTTCAACAAACACCTTTTGAAAGCTCTTCACCAACAGGCAGAAGCACACTGCATTTGGATATCAAGCAGCTGCAGTCCATGATGGCACACAGACCCAGGCCCACCACCCCAGGAGACCCGGATGAAGCTGCCTCCGAGACTCTGGGCAGCGAAAGCCCTGGCAACGCTCCAGCCAAAAGGCTAGAGGTCCTCGGGTCCCTGCGTCACCCACAAGCCGGGCTACCCCCACAGGAACCTGGGAAGAACAGGAAGGCTTGAAAATCAGGGCCAGAAGCACAGAGCTCGAAGAAGTGGAGGAAAAACTAGGCCCCGAGGCAGCAAAGCAGCCATGTGGAAGTTCTGGCAGACATGGAGGTCTGGCCCCTGCCCGGGGTTTATCTTCTCACTGCCTCAGCTGATCTGTCAAATGGGAGTAACAGTATCCAGTACTTCACAGGTCGTATGAATAAAATGCTCAGAACAAGCCCCAGCCCACAGCAGGAACTATACAAATGCTGGCTAACTGCTGTTTTAGGCTAGAAGTGGGCCTACAAAACAGCCTGTGAGACAAAGCCTAACTCCTTCAATCCCCACCCACTGCTAGACAGCTGGAAATACCAGACTACTACAGCAGACCCACTCCTAACAGGCAGAGAGTACCATGTCTCAGCTCTCTGGTTCCTGGTTTAAGCCCCTGATGGTCTCAGCTGAGGACAAGTAAGCCAGACTCCTTTCCCTAGCAACTAGGTTCAGATATAACACTGCAAGCTGGCAACATCCTATGATTAAAATGGAAAGTGACATCTGACGAAAATGGAAATCTACCTGATAGGCAGGTCAGAGCCCACACATTCTCGATGGCTAAGCTCTGCAGCTCCTAATAAATGTCTCTAAATCTGCGAGGCTGTGAACCTCAAACACTAACGTGGTGGAAGATGCCAGCAAATTACCCTACGCATTAGCAAGACATCCACACAGTGACCTTCAGCAAAGTCCACGGCCCCAGAGTCCACAGCATAAACAGGTAATTGGCCACCTGCACACCTGGTAGCACAGAACAAGCAGAGCCTCGCTGTGCCACAGCTGGCGAGCCAGGCTGATGATACTTACGCATTACAATAGGGCTTCTTTTCATAGCCTTTGTAGTTGTTCATATTGAGAGCCATCTTACAAACCTCACAGTGGAAACATCCTTTATGCCAGTACTGCAAAAGAAAATATTGAAAAAATTCAGTCTGATGCCAGTTCTGGCCAGGAGGAGTACAAAAAGGAGACTTTTTAGAGCACCTCCGTCCCGATATCTGAAAACACGACAAGATGACGGAGGGTGGTGGTGCGTGTTTACCCACTCCGGGTTCAGCCCCGTGCATCAGGCAGGGTGCTGCTGAGTTTGAGTATGAGGTTAATCCCACCACAACCAGACTCGGGAGGGAAGAATGCCTTGGGTTCTGTCCACACTGCCCTTCTTCGAGCAGAACGGAAGGAACTCTGAGGTCGGTCAAGAGAGAGACGGGGCCCATGGAGTGTCTTCAAAGCGAAGAGGATTCCAAGTGCTTCAACGCCGAGTTTGGACGATCCCCAGAATCTGCGTGCAGTGGAAGTCTGGCAACCCGGGTGGGGGCAGATAGGCCGGGCAAGCCCCCCGTCCCCATCCCTGTCCAGCTTCCCCTGCACCGCTGAACGCAGTCTGTCGGGAGGACGGCTCACTCTGGGGAGGCGTCCGTGTCGCCTATTTCCTAGGGAAGCCTCCGGGTGGTTTTAATCGTCAGTCCCTCGCCCGGAGCGCCTGGGTCTCTCTGGTGCTCCGACTCCATCCACACCCAGGAAGGGTACGGGTCACGGCCGGTGGCACCCAGCTGAAGCCGCTTCCTCCGGAGTCCCCCACCCCGGGGATCAGACACCCGTGGGTCCGGCTTATTCTTAGCAATGCGGCAACCGCCGCCCCATGACATATTAATTACTATTCGTCTTCTCCCGAGACGCCGTCGCGGGAGGCGCTGGGGCGGGGGCG
>NW_022900949.1:22188043-22198140 GCF_012274545.1 Fukomys damarensis | reverse complement strand
GAGACCCAGGCACCCGGGGTCGCCCGAGAGCCCGCGTTCCGCCTGGAGGCCTCTGGTCGCCAGCTCCCGACCCCCGACTTTGAATCCTACTTGTCCCTGGAGACCGCCCGGTCCTTTTCGGCCTGATCAGGCCTCCCTAGATGACTGACAGCCCTCGTTCGTTGTATTTTAAGTGTGTGTGTGTGTGTGTGCGCGCGCGTGTGTGTACTGTGCAGTGTTTGCAGTTCGGCACCACGAGTATCTGTGAAAAGTTCTTCACCTGCGTAGAGGAGCAATAACAAACTCGGTCCAAATCGGGAGAACCAGAAATCACGCAGAAGGGTAGGGTGAAACCAAAGGAAACGGCGGTCTTTATTATTATTATTATTATTATTATTATTATTATTATTAGAACAAGATCTCGGAAGGAATTCCTGTCACTTGCAGAAAAATGGATTAATTTTTGAGACCAGAGTACCACGTGAAGTAAGTCAGACACAGAAAAGTAAATACCACATGGCTTCTCTTCTATGACAAGCCCAAAATATAAAGTCAAATAAAGGAGAAATGGTAGGAGAAAGTGGAGCAGACCTTCTGGGGGTGGAGAAGGGACCAGCGGAGAGGAGGGGCAGCGGGCATGGAAGACAGGATGATGCCTGTATGCGCCAGTTCTCCAAAGCGAGTGCGAACATTATGTCCCAAACATAAACCAACTTTTTAAAAAGATCTCAGGGGAGGATGGAGGGGATGAAGGGAGGGCAGGGACAAGGGGAAAAAAATGAGAACCAAGACCTGTCATGTAAAGGTACAAGATCCCAATGGTGAATGTGGCTGTACTGTATACTTGAAAAGTACCAACAAACTCAATAAGATTTTTAAAAATCTCAGATTACTGGAATGGGGTGGGGTACCAGAGACCAAACTTGAGATCTTGCACTTGCGAGGCAGGCGGCACCACTGAGCTACATCCCTGGCCCATATCACTGGATTTTTGAAGGGCAGTAAAATGGAGCTGTAACAGCCAGGCCTGCCATTTACCAGTCTGGTGACCTGGTGCACATTCTTAGCCACTCTTGCCTCAGTTTCCTAATCTCCAAAATGGGGACAAGGTGGAGTTACGGAGGAGCTCTACCCTCCCGCTGTGACGTGGGGTTGAATCAGCAGTTCCCAAAGCCTGGCTCTCCCTAAGCGCTGGCAAGAGTGGGCCAGGATTATCATAAATTGGTTGTAACAAAGGAGCGAGCACATTCCATCGCCAACACACGGATTAAGACTCAGTCATGCCCCAGAGCAACTCCTGTGACAAATATTTCTGTCATTTCAAAAAAAAAAATCGTGCATCTTTTCATGAGAAAAGTATTGATTTCTGAGCCTCTCGGGCAGGCCATGCCAATGGACAGATTCAGAACCTGCTGTTGGACTTTGCAGGCCAGGAACTTCTTTAAAACTGGGCACTGACTGCAACTACCCTTCAACAGTGCTGTGTTCTCAAAATCCACCTCCCAAGCAAATAAAAGGGGAATTTGCTGTCAGAGAGGATCACTTGTCTTTCAAAACCACCTCAGAGCTCGTTAAAAATGCCTGAGGGAAAAAAGTATTTATATGATCCCCTGAAAGGCAGTAATTTTTTTAGCATTTAGACTTTCAAAGCTGTAGATCATAAAATGTAGTTTAAATATCTTATTCTCTTTCCTAGAGGGTAAGCATAAAATTCGGAGGAAGGGTGATGCTGATGCTCACATTTGTAGCTGATTATATTGGATGTTTTCACTGTAAAGCGTATCATTTCTTACCAGACCAGCTGCCTATCACAATGAGTGACACGTCGTAGGTACCAATTAAATGTTTGCTGAAGTGCATAAAATTCGGAGGAAGGGTGATGCTGATGCTCACATTTGTAGCTGATTATATTGGATGTTTCACTGTAAAGCGTATCATTTCTTACCAGACCAGCTGCCTATTGCAATGAGTGACACGTCGTAGGTACCAATTAAATGTTTGCTGAAGGATAATCTGGATTAAATAAATGAATACACTGAAAACAAGAATTCACTGTGGTGTCCTAGTCTCCAAAGAATAAGGAAGGAATGCTCAGAATTATATTTTCCTCTCATATTTATTTCTCTTAGGCTTTTCACTTTCTGTACCTACCCCGCTCCCTCAGTCTCTTAATGCCACTGTACCACCATCTGTTTTCAGAAGGACTTTTTTATTTCCAAATTCAAAGTTCTATAAAGAGTTATTAGCAGAAACCTGTCATCTGGCCAAGGCTTCTTCCTTCAAGCAGATAGATGATTTAATAGTTCCACTAGAAAGACCTTCTGCCCTTCTTTGTCTTTTTCACTGGACTGGTCAAGAAATTGTCCCTTCTGGTAACTGCACCCTAATATGTCTGGTTTAATTTCAATTCCCTTCTGAGGGCCTAGACCACAGAAGTATTTTGTAAAAGGTGACATCATCACCCTCCTAAGAATGTTTGTAAAATTATCTTTTTCTTTCTTTGTATTTACTTTTCTCTCAGTGTCTATTTATGCAGACTCTATGGAAGGTCTTATAATCACCTTTACTACTCAGACTACGTAAGCTGAACTCCAGTGTTGTAGAGAATAATTACTATAACTGAAGGCCAAACAGTGGCTTTGACAAGCATTACTTTAGACACAGTTCTGAAGGGCTGCACGATGCATCCACAGTTTTTCCCTCACCTCAGCAGCATTTCCCATAGTGGCACCTTTCCTTGTTCACCACAGCGAAGCTGAGCTCGGCCAGGTGCTGTCCTCTGGCCAGTGGAATGTGAGGGGGCCTAAGATATGCTGCATCTGAGCGGAAGCTTTGTGTGCATTTGCATGGCTCATCCTGTCCTCCCAGCCCTTGGAGCTTTGGCCTTGACTCTCAGAAGAGCTTATCTCAGGCTGGCTGCTGCTTTGACTTTTGTTCAAGAATGAGAAGGCCTGCTAGACAGTAGAGCTCAACTAAGCTCAGCCTTGCCCAGGAAAGCCAGAGCAAACCCACAGCACTCTGGTGAGAGTAAGAAATACTTGTAAACCACTGAGGTTCTGGGGCTATTTGTTACTGCAGCAAAAGCTGACTGATACACCACTGATGAATACTGAAGTGTTTTCCACTTCATCAACAATAAAGAAGATTTATATATACATATTTTTTCACTAAATGATATGCGGTTAGAAGTGTAATGACAAGTAGAGCGTAGGGCCCTTATTATTAATACATTCTTTCATTCTTTCATTTTATTTTACAAAGCTGTATTGCGTGTCTTCCATTTCTCAGGCATTGTATAAAATTGTGCATGTTGTCTCCAATTGGCTCAGCTTTACTACAGAGGCAAGTTTACCAACAACTCTCACAGATAAAACTAAAGGAAAAGGGCAAATTAGAGTTCAGTTTCATTTGATAGTTGCATATGGGGGTTAATGTTGGAGGAGCATTTCTCCAAACACCTAAAGCACTTTAGAGAAATGAACTTGTTCACCAGTATAGTATCCCTGCAAGGCGATGGGAAATGTAAAACAAAAAACAGCAAAAAAAGAAAAAAAAAATTCAAGGTTAAGAAGCTGTTACAGAGGCATTTTAATTCATCCTTTCAATATATCATTACTGGGGGTAAGATGACAAGCACAAAAAGATGATTTGATTTGAAGAATAAAGCATGATCTCCACTTATAATAAAACCCAGGGTGACAGATAAGTAAGTAAAGAATTATACTACAATGTGACCAATACGTCTTTTTTTTTTTTTGTACTGAGGATTGAACGCAGATCCTTGCGTTTGTGCTTGCAAGGCAGGCAGCAGAACCACTGAGCTAAATACCCAGCCCTGACCAATAGCTCTAAAATAAAGCTTTGCTCTCAAAACCATGTAAAAACAGATGAGGAATTTCTAATTCAGGCTGCAGGGTCAGGAAAAGCTACTGAGATGAAGTGGGAACCTCATGGCTCCCCGCACCGGCCCAAGAACAGAGGCCTCCTAAAATGAGAGATTTTGAGTGATTACCCTTATTTTTCACAAAGCATGGGGTCCCTATAAGACTAGAGCCTGCTGCTTTTGAATTCTGCTTTCACATGTGTGCTACAAATTTGTATTACTTCACTGTCCCCTCCCAGCATAGCATAGCATAGCAACAAACTTCAAATAATGACAGAACCTTTCTTGATCAATGACATGTCTCATCAAAACAAACTCCAGTTCCCAAAAGCATTGTGTGGATATCAACATGTAATTGCAAATCCGACCCAGAACCTTTAAGGATTTGGAAAGAAAGAAAAGAAGAAGAAATAGCAATCCATCATGTTGGCCCTTCTAGATCTGGGCTCCCTGAGATAAAGGACAAGACCCTCTGTGGTAGATAATGCCCCCCAAATGTCTTCCTTATGATCCTGTCAATATATTGGTACTAGTTTGGATCTGGGATGTCCCCAAAAAGCCAAATGCTAAAAGTGTTGGGCCCCAGCCTGTGACACCATTAGGAGGTGTCTAGTGGGTAGGAGATGGGTCATTTGGGCAATCCCCTGGAAGGGGATATTCGGACCCCAGCCCCTTCTTCTCTTTACATTCCTGGCCATGGGTAAGTGGGCTTCCACTATCATATACGCCCCACCATGACACGCTACCTTATCACAATCCCAAAAGCAAAAGAGCCAAACAACCATGGACTGAACCCTGCAAAACCCTGAGCCAAAATAAACACTTGACACTCATAAGTCAGGGATCTCAGATATTTTGTTGCAGTAACAGAAAGATGAATAACACAAAAAGAGTTTACAGAAGGAATTGGTAAGGACGCTGAAATGCAAAGAATGGCCAGATTGTCCAAACAGGACCAATATAATCACAAAAGTCCTCCTAAGAAGAAGGCGAGGGTCAGCATCAGAGAAGGAGCCATGACAGTAGAAGCAGAGATCAGAGAAAGATTTAAAAATGCTGCACTGCTGGTCTTAAAGACAAAGGAAGGGGACAAAAGACAAGGACGGTAGGCAGCCTCTGGAAGCTGGAATGCAAGGAAACAGGTCGCTTCTACAGCCTTCTGAAGGAATGTGGTCCATCTTGGATCTCAGACTTCTAGTCTTCACAGCTGAAAGACAGTGTGTGCTGTTTGTATACAGTTAGTTTGTGTTGTTACAGCAGCAGCATGAAACTAATATACCTCTCCATGTGAATTCTGCCCTCTCCGTAGGGCCACAGTGAATTCCAGGAGTTCTAAAGGAATCAGCTGAAAGTCAAGGGGCTATGATTCTTTACCATGTTGTCTCCATAGGAGAAGCCCTAAAACGGTGGGCATAACAAGCACCTCTTCCCTTTCATGCCCCTCCTAATAAAAGGATTTATTTCACTTGCTGTCTTGACTATCTCACTTCTCCACTGAATTTTGCACATCCGGACACCAACATAAGTCACTCACAAAGTCAGCATATTTTCTCGATATTTCCTTGAGATTTCCTCTCATCTACAATAAAGGGACTCTGTGGGTAACATCTTCAGCTTTTCATCCAAAATCCTAAAATAATCAACCCCGGCTCTTCCCTCGTTCCTTAGCCCAACCTGTCCAGTTATCAGATCCTGTCAGTTTCACCTCCAAAAAAGTTCCTGAATTTGCCCCTGTGCCTCTGCCTTACTGTAGCAGCTGAAGTCTTCTTAATGATTGACTATTCGGTAACAAGTCTCTGAAAGTCTTATCATCACGCACAGTTTGTAAAGAGGTAGGATTTCGCTCTCCCAGGTTAAACTTAGAAATGCCTATAGAAAATTCCTGTCTCCAGCCTTGGGACCTCAAATAGTGCATGCGTGTGCATGTGTGTGTGTGTGTGTGTGTGTGTGTATAGTCTGTTAGTTTGTTTGCACCACCACTCCCAGCCATAGTATATATTTTTTAATAAAAATTAATTCATGTAAAGTACTGAACACAGTGCCTAATGCCCCAGTAAAAAAAGTATTATTTGTTTATTCATTGAATTGCTATAGTAAAGAAAAATAAAATAGACTCTTGGTATGTTTTAAGATAAATCAGATGTCAGGTCATAGTTATTACTGCACCTTTCATGTGTTTCAAGATTGCTTTCTCAGCCATCTGCCAGCTTTATACATACCAAGCACCAAGATGACCCTTGCATGAAAATACTTAACACACTCATAGGAGAAAAAGGGCACCATTACAGTTATGATTTACCTTTACTGCCTGCCATGGGCTGGACTGTGTCCCTTCCACAAAATCCCTACATGGAAGCCTTAATTCTCAAGATTCTGGTTCTTGGAGATGAAGCCTGGGAGAGAAAGTCAGGGTTGGATGGCACATGAGGGAGCAGCTATGGGGTGAGATCTGTGCCCTTTTGTGAGGAGAACGGATACAGGGCTAGCCCCACCCCAGCCCACCTCCTTCTTTTCCCTAAACAGTGACAGAGCCCCTCGCCAAACCATACTGCCACCCCCTTCCCCGACTTCAGCCCCCAGATGCACAAGAAAATATGTATCTGTGGCTTAAACCACCCACTCACTGTAGGGTACAGTGGACACTTGACTTAACCAATTCAGTCAGTTCTCTAGGGCTGGTTATAACTCGAGTTGGCCATAAGTCAATACAGCTGAGATCTGGGTGTTTACCTGGGTACACGCTATAAATAACAAGAGGCAGTTTCTTCCATTAACCTAATTAACCCGAGTTGTTCATACTCAGGCTGGGTATAACTTCAGGTCCACATACCAGTACCCTCCTCCCTCAGCTGGGCTTACAACCAGCTAGGAACTAGATCGAGGAAGATGTTCGTATAAAACAGTGACGGGAGAGTTGTTTTTAATTCCATGTAGTAAGTTCTCATACTTTTTACACCAAAGCTCTGACTCACTAATTAGCATCAGTTTCACACTACACAGGGAAGTCGATTTCCAACCTGCCTGGCAAGAATTGCAATCGTGTTCAGTGACAAGGGATCACCCTCCTCTTTGTGGACACAACAGCAAATAAAAATTTAATCACAGTAAAGAGTAATATTAAATTATGTGACTTAGCTACAGTCAATGCAGCACTTTTTAAAGGTAGTTTTTCAAAAACTGGATTGGAATCGGTTGATTAAAATTCTATGTGAAGCCAACACAAAGAGGGGAAGTAATGGGAAGGGGCTGGAATCCTCCTAAAACACAAACGCATTGGAGGGGAAGGTATCTGCGTTCAGTTACCCAGAAGGAAGACAGTGCTCTCCTCAGATTATTTGGCCACCGGAACACAGCACCGCTACAGAACTCTTGGTGAAAAGACTCACAATCATGTCCCCACGTGTAGGATTCCACGTAGAGCTGAACACCCAGCCTCAAAAAACAGCAACAACAAAACAAAAACATGTTGTCAAATAGCCAGTGCAGGCCACCAGCTGAGCCTAGGAGTAATTCTAAATTCCACACTGCACACAAGGGGGCTGAGGAGGAGGAGAGAAAGGCCCGAGAGGTCAAAGGGCACCAACGATGGGGGCAGAAGAACTACACTGGAAAGGGAACCCCGAAAGGAATAAACTTAACACCCCCAGGAATGGGTCTAAAGGAGACAGAGCAGGAAGCAGGGCAACAGAACAGGAAGGGGAAAAGGCCTGATGAACTGAGAGAGATCAGCATAGCCACGGTCAGCTGGGCCGCAGACAACAAGTGCTGGAAAGATCAACAGCCACACCAAGGACATGTGTCATTTAGATAAGTGACAAAAGTAGACTATTTTGTTTTTATTTACTTTTGTTGCTGTTGTTGCTTGAGACATGGTCTCACTGTGTAGCCCAGGCTGTCCTAGAACGCATGGTGATCCTCCTGCCTTGGCCTTCCAAGTGCTGGGATTGCAGGTACGTGCCACCACGGCTCAGTGTTTTGTTTTATACTAACAAACCAACTCAGTCGCTTCATCTTGCTTGCTCCTTTTTGGAGGGGAAGGGATGCTGGGGATTGAACCTAGCACCTTGAACATGCTGAACCTGTGCTCCACCGCCACCCCTAACTCCACACTGAGCTCCTGGGGAAAAGGCCCCTTGCAGCCTCCCAAGTGACTGATGACAAGCAGGCTGACTGAGACGAAAGCTAAGCTAGCAGGTCACTTGATCGGCATTTCTTTCACATTTCTCTGGTCATGCTTTTCATTCTCCAGTGCACTCTGGGCTCAAGGCTGTCAAAAGATGCTTTCCTGCTTCCAATCATGCAACAGAAAACATCTTTATTTATTTTTTGTTTATTTGTTCATTTTTTGAGACAGGGTCATCTTGAGGCAAAGCTACCCCAGAACCAACCACACTAAAAATGCCAGCTAGTCTCTCAGGAAAGGGGCTGAGATTGCCCCAGGACATGGAATTTCCCCTTGGAGACAATACAGTTTATTTGTACTTTTTTTTTCTGTTGATGTTTTCCAAATTGTCTACATACAATAAACATTTTTAACAAGTAAACTCCTCTATAACATGAAGAGGGCCTTGTTCTGGGGACTAGTCTGACATCCACCCCACCAGGCTCCCATGGCCCCATGGCCATTCAAAATGGCAGCTCTACCTGTCACTCAAATTAAAAATGGCAGCTCCACCTCTTCAAATGGCCCATCTCCAGCTCCGTGAAAAAAAACAAAGTGGAACCAAGAGGAAGCAGTGAACAGTTTGGGCCAGACTGTCGGGTGTGAACTTCTGATTTGTTTTCTTCACATTCTAACAGTGTGCCTGGCAACACCCAAGTTTTACCTGCCATAGCCCTATGGGGGAGCAGAAAGGGCAGAGGCCCATGGGAAAGAGACACAGGTCCCGCCTGGCACAGCGCTCGCCATCCGGGAGTCCTGGGTCTGACTTCTGCAGACCATCCCTGTCGCCGCTCCTCAATGTTGGCTGGAAAGGGGAATTTCGATTCTGTCCCTCTGCTGCCTGATCCCTCAGAGAAACCGGCAACAAGCAAGCGCCAGGGACGCAGGCTGAGGCCACTCCTATTCCTAAAGGGAGGACTGGTGTTTTGTTTACTTCCCCTTATATCTCCCTGAATTCCCATCATCAATAGAACAGCAATGCCAAAAATTACTTTCAAATCTTAAAACGGGCAAAATTAATACTCACCTATAGAACTTTAAGTACATATTTATAAAATCTTTAAATACCTCACCCCCCACCCACACCCACATTATGGGTCCAGAGGTCAGAAAAAGATGTTCATCAGGCAATGGTAACTGCTGAGCCATGGCTTTCTTAGTCCATTCAGGCTGCTATAACAAAACGTCACGAACCAGCCGCTTGTAAACTACAGGGATTTATTTTTCACCATTCTGAAGCTTGGGATGCCCACGTTAAGGCAGGTTCACTGGACATGCTGTGCAAGAAATGTTAAAAGAAATTATTCAGAAAGAAGAAAAATAGCATATGTCAGAAACCTGGAGCCACAGAAATAAGGAGAGAGTTAGTGAGGAATAAATGAAGGCAAAATAAAATATTTTTTTTCTCATTCTTAACTGATGTGTGAGAGATGATTGTTTAAAATGACAGTAGCAACAAGCCAATTCGGTTACAGCTGACAGCAGATGGGAAGGAAACATTGGGACTATTCTAGGTTCCCTGCAGTGCTGTGAAGTGGGACGGTGCCATTTGAAAGAGGGTTCCAGTCAGTTGTACAGTGTGAATTCAAGAATGACCACTAAAAAAATTAAAATAAAAGCGATTGAACTAATAAGAGGAATAAAAATAGGAATAACATCAAATGCTCAAAAGAGAAGACAAAAAATAGTGGAAGATGAAAGGAAACTAAGAACAAAAGCAGTGGATAGAAAATACTTACAAAAATTATAGATATTAACACTACTATGGAAAAGTTTTGTTTAATTTTTATAATCAAAACTACTTTTTACTGCAGTAAACAAGGGTTGTAGTTATACTGACTACTGTGTGGGCCTATTTTTTAATCATTTATACTTCTGGGACTGGCCCTATATTTCTTTTTCTCTGTCTTAATTTTTTTCATTTTTTAAAAGAGAAGAGCAGCTCAGTTAGTGGTGCCTGCCTGTAATTCCAGCACTTGGGAGGCTGAGGCAGGAGAATTGCTGCAAATTTGAGGCCAGCCTGGGTTACAGAGTTCAAAACCTGTCTCAACTACATAGGGAGATCCTGTCTCA
>NW_022900949.1:22173627-22187931 GCF_012274545.1 Fukomys damarensis | reverse complement strand
TTTTAAAAAAAAAAAAAAAAAAAAAAAAAAAAAAAAAAAAAAAAAAAAAAAAAAAGGAGGGAGTAGGGGAAGAATAATAACCAGTCATTATGTTGTTGTAGGTTTAAATGAGATAATGTATAATAAAACCTTTACTTCAGCACCTGGCACAGAATAAGCACTCATTAAGTGCTTTCCTACCTTACTACGGCTTTCTGGGTGAAAAGAAAATAGTTTATGGAGTGCTTATTCTCTCTTAGGCATAGTAGAGATGATGTGCTGATGCAGTTTGTGTTGTGTTTAGTTTATTACATAAAAATATTGTACCCTATGTGCCTAGAGAACAATTAGAGAATACTTGTACAGCAAGTGTGTGTGCCTTTGTGCAGAGAGAGGGCCCATTGCTGTGGTTTTATGTGTGTGCCCCACAATGTGGGGACCCTTCCCACTCAAGACGATGGTGTCAGGAGGCAGGGGAAGTGCTTTGCCCTGATGAATGGGACCAGGGTCTTGGGAAAGGGGCTCCGGAGGAAGCGCTGTCTGCGAACCGGAAAGTGGACCTTCTGCAGGAACAGACAACAAATTCCATCTATAACTAGTCATTTTCTTTTCCTTCACTTTTTTTGGTTTGTTTGTTTCTTTGTTTTTGTTTTTGTTTTGGCTCTCCTTCACTTTTGAAGGATAATTTCACTGGATACAGAATTTTAGGGAGTGAGATTTTTTTTTCTTTCAACGGTGTCAATATTTTACTAGATTTTGTTTTGCTTTCCTGGTGAAGTCCAATTTTGTTCATATCTTTGTTCTCCCTATGTAAAGGTATATTTTTCTCTGGTTTCTTTCAAAAATCCTTTTGTCTTCGATTTTCTTAAATTTGAAAATAGGGCCGGGGATTTAGCTCAGTGGAGCCACCGCCTGCCTCACAAGCGCAAGGTCCTGAGTTCAATCCCCTGTACCCCCCAAAAAATTATATATATGTATATGTGTGTGTGTCTAGCTATAGATTTTTTTTGTATTTATTGTACTTGGGGTTCTCAGACCTTCCTGAATATGTAAATCCTTAATTTTAAGAAATTCTCCGTCATTGTAGCTTCAAATATTCTGCTTTTTTCTTTCCTTCCTCGTCGCTTCCATTACGTGTATATTAACCTCTTACAACTCTCGCACAGTTCTCGGATATTCTGTTTTGCGTTTTGCGTTCCTTTTATTCTCTTTGAATTTCAGTTTTAGAAGATCCCACCGAGGACCTGGAGATTTAGCTCAGTGGTTCTGCCACCTGCCTTGGAAGCGCAAGGACCTGAGTTCGATTTCCCGGTACTAAAAAAGAAGAAGATCCCACCGACATTTTTTGACCATGCCTATTCTTCCCTCCACCGTGTTGATACAGGGATGAGCCACACCAAAGACTTTTCCTGTTACATTGTTTTGTATTTCATACACTTTCCTAGAGTCACTTTCTCTGTTTACATCAACCGTACTTTTCACATGCTGCCCACCTTTTTCCCTTACAGCCCTCAGCATATTAATACAGTTGTTTTAAATTCCCACCTCAATAATTCCAACCTTTCTGCCCTATCTGACTGGCTCGATGCTTGCCCTATCTCTGCGTGTTGTTTTCTTATCTTTCAGCAAGCCTTCTGATTTTTTTTCCTGGGAAGCTGGACGTGACACCCTGAGGAAAGGGCCTGAGGTGAGGCGGCCTCGTTTTGAGGTGGCTTTGTTTATGTGGCTACAGGTCATGCTGTGTTTATTTGCTGTAGCTATGGGAATCAGAGGCTAAAATTTCCCACAGTGTCCTTGTGTTTGTCCCCTCTGTTGTCTTTGGGTTTCCCTGGAGACTTCTCTGGCAGTAAGGTCTGAGTGGTGTGGCTCTTTCAATCACATTTCCTAGTTAGTGTACAGAAGCCTCAAACGTGTTAGTAGGTGAGAGAGGAAGAGACAAAGCCTCTTGTCCCACGATTAGGTCTCCGTCTTTTACTGAGCCTCTTAGCTGTGACCTTCAGAATTCTTCTGAGGTCCCCCTCGTGTCCTCCTCATGGAAGGCTGGGGGCAAGGAGGGCTGCAGCTGGAGGTTCAGGCTCTGTAAAATCACAACAGCAAGGCTCTGGCAAGACAGCTGCTCCTGAGGAAAAATCTTGCTAAGAACAGAATGTTCTGGCTGCTTCGAAAAGGTTCATTTCCGCCTCCCCCTGCCAGAAGGAGAAGGGGACTTGATATTCACTTTGAAAGCTGGGCAGATCACCTGGAGGTACTCACAAAGGATGGAGCCCAGATAAGCCTGGACACACTTGGAATTTTAATCTCGGGTCTGTCCACGTTGAGCCTCCATCTGATTACAGTCCAGCGTCCCACAGAGGCCTCTCTTTATGGGCTTCTGGCTCCCGCACTTGGTGTCTTTCTGACAAGCAGGCTTTCTCTCCAATTCTGGAGGCAGCCTGTGGCCTTCATTATCCGATGGACCTAAGGAGAGTTTTTGATTTGAGTCTGCTCAGCTTTCTTCTTACTCTTCTTGTGCAGACAGGAGTGGCAACTCAAGCAAGATCTTTACAGGCCCAGTCAAACACCAGAAGTCGCCATGTAACACTTTTTATGGCTTCTTTTCTCTCTCCCGGGATCTGATAGCACATGTGTGATCTGGAACACGAAGAAAATCCCAAAGCCTCGGCATCATTTTCACAAGTGTAGTATAAAAACAGTTGCCATTTCTAGCTGAGACTAGTCACAGTTTGGGGATTTATATTTCTTATACCAGTCAGAAGTCTGATCTATTTCTCCTCAAGTTTTAACATATGCTATCACAGCAATATGTAACAGCTACAAAATGGGCAAATGCAGAATGAAATTAAAATATGCATTTGGTAAATATAGAACAAAATCTTCATTACAGTGGCACGACAGTGCACAGACTTAGTTCCTTCCACAAGTCTGGTTGCAAACTGAATGGCATGAGAACCCCATCGAATTTCCCCGGAAGACCAACATTAAACCTAACCGTGGAATTTGATTAGGTTCTCATCCAACTCGATTTGCAACCTGAATCATGTAAAGAATCAAGTTTGTGAAGCGAAGTACCACTGTACTGACCTAAGTGGACTGGAGAAATAATAGCGTAGATTAAGACTATTATTGTTCGAAGGGACATGTCTACCACCATACTGCCCTAAAACGTGCCCGATCTCATCTGTTTTAGGGGACATTCTTTGGGGGGGTGTCTGTGTGTGTGTGTGATATTTATCTAAATACGCATATATTCTTTCCAGTCCTGGGGATCATATCCAAAATCTCATGCATGTTAGGAAGCCAATGAGCTACATTCTCCAGTTTCTCCTTTTGAAATTAGGTCATATAAGATTTTCCTGAGGGCGCTGGGGCTTTAGCTCAGTGGTTCCAGCACCTGCTTTGCAAGTGACAAGGATCCGAGTTCGACCCCTGGTACCAAAAGAAAAAAAGAAAAAAAAAAGATTTTCCTGAGGTATTTTCATTAAAATATTGAAAATATACTGAAAAGAACTTTAGTAGATTTAACAGTACTTACACCCCAACACCTATAAATGCCCCCTTATTTGGGGTAGGGGAGGCTTCTGCAGCTGTAATTGTTAAAAATCCTGAGATTAAAAGATAGTCCTAAATTATCTGGGTAGGCTCTGAATTAAATGACCAATGTCCTTCAAAAGAAAGCCAGAATGGCCTGGGGATTTAGCTCAGTGGTTCCACCGCCTGCCTCTCAAGCACAAGGTCCAGAGTTCAATACCTGGTACCAAAAAAAAAAGAAAAGGCAAAGGAGGCCAGGGATTTAGCTCAGTGCCACAACACCTGCCTGGCAGTGTGAGGTCTTGAGTTCAATCCCTGGTACCAAAAACAAAAAAAAAAGGCAACAGGAGATTTGAGGCAGGTGGAAAGGAAGACGTAATGTAGGAGGCAATATAATGCAGGCGCAGCGATGGGGGTGGTGCAGCCACAAGCCAAAGACTGCTGAGCACCGCCAGGAGCTGAAAAGGTGAAGAATGGTTCTTCCCGGGAGGTTCTTCCCAGAGGGAGCCAAGCTCTGCTGACGGCTAACTTCCAATTTCTGCCCTCCCGAACCATGAAAGACCAAACTACCCTGTTTGGGGGTCTCCAGGAAATTAATGCAATCATTTAAAAGCATTTTCTAGACAAGCTTCTTCCCTGTCTCCCCCATCTCGTCTCTGGCTGATGACCAAGAGTGTAAATCAAGTCACTCTTCTGACATTTCTCAGAATTCCAGGAGTCAGCCGAGAACGGAGGGGATTTGGATTTTTGATTCAAAGCAAAAAAGACAGCATATTCCCTAATAAATTATAAAGTTTTTGAATGTCAGGATATCATGGACAATTGATCCTGCTGCCCCAGTACAAAGCGGGGTCCACTGTCGGTCCCTAATGTCTGATGATGAACTGACTGGAAAGACAACCCACATCTCTGGTTAGTTCATACAAACTTGGAATGCAGTATCCTCCAAAGCCAATTTAAAGTAGATGAGCCATCTGTTAACTATTAGAAGTTGTACGATGTAATTAATCTATGAATGCAACTTGGATATCAGCATCTTAGACCAAACATTTTAAAGGAGAGAAAAAGAACGAAAGATCTAAGGGTCCAAACTGTTGCTAACGTGGAAATATGTAGAATTATGATGACAATGCCTACAGAATAAAAGAAAATGCTAATCTAATCGACAAGAAAATAAAGCTACATGATAGACATATCCTTGCTATTAACCAGCTACATTTCGATGTTGGAGAGAAGAGAAATTTGAATGCTCCCAAATTACCTGCTCTGAACTCAACGTCTCCCTCTTTCCGAGGCCTGAGAGTAGGTGCATTTCCAGGGAGAAAGTGGGGTGAAAGACTTGGCAGTCCTTTCTATTAATTTGTATCCTTTTAAAATTTTCCCCCTTGGGCCGGGATTTAGCTCAGCGGTTCCGCCACCTGCCTTGCAAGCGCAAGGACCCGAGTTCGATCCCGGTACCAAAAAATACATAAATAAAATAAAATTTTCACCCTTTGTACTTAGTGATGCCCATAAGTATTTTCTCTTGATGGGGAACCTAAAACCTGGTTAGAATTGAGGCCCTTTAAAGTATCTTCAGCACCCACAGGCATTTTCATTTGAGTTCCCAGTTTCCTCACTTCTGGCACAGCGGCTTTGTTACAGCCCAGGCACTGGCCTAAGCACATCAGAGACAGCATCTATCCGCCACAATAACCCTGATCGTGTTACAATTCACCCCATTCTACAGATGGGGGAAATGAGGCACACAGAAGGTGAGGGTCTGCACAACTAATAAAGCCAGAGCCAGGACTTTAAGCCAACATACCTGCCTTTGGAGTTTGAATTCTCTCCCCATAGTCAATGAAGGAACGAGCTGAGTCTTCCTACTGGTACCTGGATACCAGGTTGAGAAGTCAGAGGGTTTTTCCTGTGAACAGAAGCTCATACTTTTGGAATATCATAGGGCCAGGACAACACCTGAGGGTCCCGACTGCAGCTTTCCTTGTCATTTTGGCATACGTAGGAGAGGCCTATTCAACAGGAAAAGTGGAAGCCGACATCTGCCTCGGATTCTGCACCTCCATTATGTAATTACTGACTATCCACCCAAAGCCTTTGACAATAGGTACATTTAAAGAATATTGTTGCTTTTAGCCCACAGCCTTCTATACAGTGAGTCATTCTTATCAGAAGACAAATCCCATTGACTCGAAGATCATTTTCGCAGCCCTTCCCTTTGTGGGCCTGACACGCTTGCTCACAAAGCACTTGACGACAGAAAGGCTCCCCAACTTGTAAAACTGGAAGTGGCGTGGGGATCCAGGGCTGCGGGAGGCTTAACAGAGTGACAGGAAAGGTCTTCGAAGCCAAGTCCTTGGAATTTCTCTTTCTCAGGCTTAGCAGGGGCAGTACAGAGACAAGGATTACTGATTGCTCTTCTCAAAGGGGCCCCACGCTCTTTGTTCCTTTGATGACTCGCACGGGACGGGGGTCTCTCATGGGTCACTCGTCAGCCCCCGGCTCTCAGGAGACCCACACGTGAACAGGTGGGTGCTTCCGGGAATGGGGGCCCTTCATTCATTCATTCGTTCGTTCATTCATTCGTTTCCCCAGTGCAACAGGCACCAGGAATAACAAGGAACGGAACAAGGCTCCTGACTTCAAGGCGCTTGCTGTGTAAAACCAACGAAAGAGACAATGAGATATAATTTAGTGTCTGAGACTCCCGATGGACGCCTGAATCCGTGGATAGGGCCAACCCCCGTATCCATGTTCTATGCTTGCCTGGATTATAATTTAGTGTCTGAGACTCCCGATGGATGCCTGAATCCGTGGATAGGGCCAACCCCCATCTATCCATGCTATGTTCTTGCCTGGACATATATATATGTGATGAAGCTTAATTTATGAATTAGGTATAGTAGGAGAATAATAACAATTCATATTAGAGTAGAACACTTATAACAATATACTGTGATAAAAGTTATATGGATGCAATCACACCTTGTCTCTCAAAATATAGAAACTTCCATTTGGTATTTTTTGGAACACGGTCGAGCACAGGTACTAGAAACTCCAGAAAATGAAACCACGAGTAAATAGGAGACGGGACCCTCTTCAAGCACCTGGAATACCAATGTCCGTGGCCTGAGGGCCCTCTAAAGGGGCCGCCTGCAAAAAATGCTTTCTTAAGGCAGAGGCAGGAAACCTCTGCCTCAGATGGGAGGGAGGTGTTCAAGGGTGAGAGGTTTGCTGGGGGACCAGGAATTTCAGGCAAAGGGGAACCCAGTGCTCTCAGGAGGTGGCCAAGCAGTCACAGCGATGGAAGGAGGGAGGTGACAAGGAGGGAGGCCTGGGAGACAGAGGCCAGCCAGAATGGAGGTCTGGAGTCGCAGGACCCAGGGAGTTGGAGGAAGTCAGAGGCCTCAGCGAGCATGGTCAGCAGCTGGAATGGGACAGGAAGCTGATGACTGGGGACTGGGGAAGGGAAGGGGTGCGGAAGGCATGAAGAAGTTTATGCGCATGCACCAGCTCCACACAAAGGATGAAATCACTGCACACTGCAAACGTGCACTAATAAAAGCATGAATGTAAAAGAACTTCCAGAGCCAGGGCCAAAGCAGGCTGTCTGCCAGCAGGGGTGCAGAGTGGTGAGTTGGGGTGCTGTCCTTTGGATCCTAAATGTCCCCCAAAAAAAGCCCATTTTCAGAAGCTTGGTCTCCAGGAAGGGGCCCTTAGGAAGCTGTGAAATCTTTTTGAGGTGGCATCAAGTGAAAGGTCCTAAATTAGGTTTGGGAGGGATGAAGGGATCGGGGAACCAATCCGTTTGTCCCACTCTCTCTTTTACTTCCCACCCACGTGGCAAGGGATTTTGCTGCGCCTCAAGCCCCCGCCCTGATTACCCAAGTTTGGGTGATGCTGTTTTAAGAAGCGTGGAGCTTGTTGTGCAAGCAGGGTTGCAGGCTGAGGCCTATAGGGCCACTTCCAGCCACACTGCTGGACCCAAGCCCCGCGGCAGGGTGGTGCTGTAACCCAGTGGGAGAGCCCTGAGTTCGATCCCCAGCACCGCCAAGTCCTTCTCTATAGATACTCAAGAGCAACCACAGAGAAGCAAAAGGATAAAGGGGAGAGAGAACACAGATCCCATCACCCAACTCAGACCTGTAATCGATGGTACAGAAGCCAATATCCACAGAGGCCTCCTGGAGCCCAGTCCCACACGTTCCCCTGCGTCACTGCATTGTACCCGAAGTTGTTTTATGCAGTGGTATTAACTCCAAGATGGACAGACTTCTCGCAATGTTCACCTGCTGTTGCAGAGATTTCTCGGGGCCAGAAATTAACTGCGGTTGAAACTGATCTGCCTTCAGGTCCAGGATGTAGGTCAGTGGTAGACTGCTTATGTAGCATGCATGAGGCCCTGGGGTTCATTCCCCAGCACCAAAAAAATTGTAAAAACTAAAAAGACCTTTAAAATGAGTTGCTTTTTACATGTGCCTTATTATTTTTTTAAGTCACTCTGTGCTAAACAACTCTTCTCTCTCTTAGCCATCTTATTTCTCCCCACTAGAGAATATAACTTCTCAGCAATAAATGATATTTAAAATATTTAAATTCTACAAAGAAATTCTTCCACACTTTCGAGTTTTATAAATTGCTAACTGATAAAATTAATGATTTTCTGGGCTGGGGATTTGGCTCGGTGGTTTCACCGCCTGCCTCGCAAGTGCAAGGTCCCAAATTCAATCCCCAGTACCAAAAAAACAAACAAATTAGTGATTTTCTCAGCCCGGCTGCCCCTTCCTTTCCCCTCTCAAAATTACTGCAAAATCAATCCAAACACTCACCTTGGACGTCAGGCAGCTCTGACTGTACCTCCGAAAGGAAGATCTGAACATTTTTGAAGAGATATCAGTCAACACGGCTAACCCACAAGGAAGAAAGGCAGACGGTGATAAATGAGGGGCTGCACCTGGCCTGGCTTGAGTGACAGCCTCAAATTAACACTACTTAGGATGTTTTCTCAAAACATAAATCCCCAAGTTGTCAGCATAAAAAGCACAACATATCCAGATGCACAACTCATTCCAGTAATGAAGTCAACTGTCTGTTACCAGAAAGGACTTTTATTCCGTCGGAACCTATGCCACCCCTGAAGACACCAGGCGGCCTCAAACCACAACAGGGCATCCGGTGGCTCGCTGAACGCTGGGTGTCAGGCACTTGGTCACACAACTGCAACTCAAGAGCTGAAAAACAAACTCATCTTCGCTGTTTTTAGATCACACACTTCCTTCTGGTTTAAAGTATGTACTTATTATCCCATTATTTCTTAGTAAATTCCAGGCAACCAAAAATTACTATCATCAAATGGAAATATTGCTGGTATCTTATCTCAGGTTTAAGATATGCAAAAATAATGCTTTGTTGTTCCATAAGGTCTATTTTCTACACACAGCCAAAAGTGACACAATCTTCTAAAGTTATACCTACAGAAAGCCTTCCAAGAGGTTTCGCTTTGTCTATGTCGTTGGCTTTACTTTTACACCACTGGAGCTGGGGGTGGATCTTCATTTCTGCTCTCTCCCTGTTTTCTTGGATTCAAGCACACTGCTCGGCTATGCCGTGCCAAGCCTGTGTGCACATGCGTGTGTGTACATGTCCATGTGCATGCTGGAAATTCAGGCCCAGGCCTCGTGCATGTTACACACAGGATCTATCCCAGCCACCCTTCCAGTCCCCGGGACTCTGAACAACTTATTTGACAACAGAACAAAACAACTCACTGGTATCACTTTGACTTAGTCTGTGCCGAGATAATTGAGTGTTCTTCAAAAAGCTCAGGAGCTTACTCAAGACTCTTTATCAACACCCTATCACTCCTCTAATACCATGTCCAAGCTCTGCAGCTCAGGAAACGCCTGGCAGCATTTCCCACCAAGTGAAATTTTTCTAGGATGTGATTTGATTTTCTCACATTCCCAGTTAGCAGTTACGATGGAGCTCGTCCTTATAAACTACAAGCCTGATGAGGATACGTTGGCACCGATTCATCTAAAAAAAAAAATCATAGCATATTTGATTTCGCTCTTCAACTTGTGAAAAAATGGTTATTTCTCTTCTGGTGAGTTTTATCAGATGATTTTCTACAGCATGGTGCTCAGTCCCTGGCTGTTCTTCAGAAACCCTGTGAGGCTGTTTAAACATACAGATGCCTAGGGCCCTGCTGCCAGAAATCCTGAATCTGTAGCTGCTATTTGTATATTTAAAAGCTCCACAGGTAATTTCTCTCCAGGGTAGAGAGCTGCTGTTCCACAATATGTCTACCAGTGTTTCTTCTGCAGGAGTGGAATGTAAAGATGGGCTCGCTCTTAAATTTTGCAGGCAGCAATTCGATATTGAGCCGTATTTTTATGTCATAACTCAGTGGAGAAGGTGCGGAGGACTGGAATATCGATTATGCCTGAAGCAGGCGGTGAGGGGTGAACCCCACCCTCGGCTTGTCTACAGAACTGAGTCTGGCTGAAGCCTACGTGCAGAGGTCAGAGTCACTCGCACCCAAATTCCGTTCCCACAACGAAAACCTTCGGGCTAGAAGGACGGTGTTCTAATTACAACCATATATTTTGTCTAGTCTGGTCCTGATTCGGGAATGCTTTGTCTGGTCCTTCATGAGCCCTGTTTACATTAATTTCCATAGAACCCACACATCCCGTCGCCTTTACCCCAGTTGATTGCCAATAAACTTCAGTGCTCAGGACTGGCACTTTGTCAGTTACCCTGGCATTAGTCATCCTGGCCCCCCACCTTCTCTTAGTGTATTCTTTCCTCAGGCCTGCGTTGTATGCTGGCCAGGTGGGGACTGGACCCTGACTACAGGGGTCTCTAACGAGAAGGGACTAGAGTCGCCACAGAGAACAGTTCCACCGTGCTGCCGTACCTCCCACTGCTCCCTGTCTTCACCTGCCTCCTCTGAACCCCAACTTCCCGCTCACATTTCACAGCTACAGGACTTGGCCAAGTCTTCCGGCCTGCTGGGTCACCCTACCCTCTGAGATCATGATGACGCTGATTTCCAGTCCATTGGTGTAGACAGGAAAGAAGGCAAGAGTGATGGAATCTGCCACCTGGGTCTCCAAGTTGCTGTCCCTTCAGGGTTTCTTCAGGGGGAGACCCCACTGGCTAAAGCTTTGACACCCTCCTTCCTGGAAGCACCACCATCACATAGGGAGATGCCGGCAAACTTCAGAAACCCTGCCCATGGCTAAATTGCTTGCTTGGTCTCTCTTCCGCCATCACCCTCCTCCGGCTGCCAGCCCTAGCTAGTCACCAACACCTGCTGCTTTTCCAATGCAGAGTAAGTTTCTCTTACAGTAACAAAGTACCTGAGACAGGCAATTTAAAAAGAAAAAAAGGTGTCAGTTTGGGTAGTACACATCTGTCATCCCAGGTGGAAAGGGTGAGGTAGAAATTTTACAAGTTCAAGGCCAGCCTGGACAACTGAGTGAAATCCTGTCTCCAAAACACTGATTCTATTAGCTTATGGTTCCAGGGGTCTCAGCCCACGGTTTATTGGCCCCACTGGTAATGGGACCTGTACTACATCCTGGCCAACAGTGCATGGTGGAGAGAGGTGCTCACCTCATAGTGGCCAGGAAGCAAGGAAAGAGAGAAGGGGCTGGAGTTCCACTGTCCCCTTTAAAGATGCACCCCACAGACCCGAGGGCTCCCATTAGCCCTACCTCTTAAAGTTTCCCCCACTTCCCAGTGCAGTCACAGTCCGGCAACCCAGCCTTCAGCTCATGCACCTTTAAGGAACAGACCAGACCCAGTGATAGCAGTAGTTTAGCTCTTCCTCTGCCGGGAGTTCGCCCCATGACAAGCCTTTCCCTACCATTCCCCCAAACACTATCAAATCACTGGATCATCCACAGGGTGACTGCTTTATCTCTGAGAAACTTTACCATCTGCTTCTAAACTAATTTTCTGTCCATTAAACTGGTCCCCAGTCAGTCAACAGAGATTGGTCCGAACGAATTGTTATCATTTAAATCTGTGAGCTTCTCTGACCTCTTGGAGAATAAATTAAAACAAAGAAGTCCTATCAAACCACTGGGGAAAGTCCCCGTGCCTTATCAGCTGCGTATTAGGATGTCTGAATGTGACGTATATGAATTCTTCCTGTTCCTTTTTCCAGTTTTTATTTTTTATTAGTACATGTTTGCAGCGCATAATGCTTACATCCCTTGCAAGGAGTGAGAACGTGTCCACAACACCTCTCGATGCTTTTGCATCCCCCTTCCTTCCCCTCCCTTTATCTCTTGGTCCCTTTCGCATTTGAGAAAGACCTTGCTCCCTATTTCCTAATATCCGTCTTTTATTTTGCTGTTTATTTATACTTCAGGTTTTTGATATAAGAGAAACCATGTGATATTTAGGCTCATGCGTCTGATTTATTTCATTTAACATGGATGGTTTCAGGGTGCGTCCACATTCCTACTAATGACTTGTTTATCCTTCTTTATGGCAGAGTCTTACACCCTCATATGTAAACACCACATTTTCTTTGTCCAGTCATCTGTTGATGGACGTATAGGCTGCTTCTAGGATCGGGCTAGTATGAATTGTGCTATTACTAACATAGATATGCATGTATCACTGTGATAAGATGTCTTTAACTCTGTCTGGAAGATGCCTAGAAAGAAAATAGCTAACTCAAGTGGACTTCCTACTTTTACTTTCTGAGGAATCTTCATACTGACTTCCATATTGGTTGTACCAGTTTATACTCCCAACAACGTAGAAGGACTGTATTTCCCCCCACAGCCTCACCAGGATTTGTTATTATTTGATTTCTTGATGATGGCCATTCTTTCTGGGATAAGATGGAATCCCCGTACTGTTTTCATCTCCGTGCTGTGTTTCTGTAACAGCCCGTGAAGCCTCCTTAAATGTATGCTTCAGTCCATCAACTGAGGCAAAGAAAGCAGACGGTCACATGAGGTAATGGGCACAGACACCAACCCGGATAGTCCACCCATGAGCCACCCTCCCTCCAGCGCCCGGGGACACTGCTCAGGTTCCCTCTCCAGAAGTCACCACGAGTCTAAGAAAGCTGCTCCTCTGCACGCTGCTGCCACAGTCACGTGCCGGGGAATTCTGACAGCTGGCGGGAGGGCGGAGGAGGAAGCCTGGAGAGCAGCTCGCCAAAGTACCAAGGCTCCTGCCAAGGCAGATTCCAAGCCACAGCATAACGCTGCTGAATGGCGAACCGGGGAGAGATGAGGACCAGCAGCTCTGCACACCGCTCGGGAAACGCACATCGAGTCACTGGCTAATGCACAGGACCACAGCTGTCCCTTGTCTCGTCAGGGCCACCCTAGCTGCTCACCTCCTCCTGGCCTCCTCTGAGGCCGTGTCTCAGCCCAGCCCTGCCGCCCTGGCTGCACCACAGCAAGGTCCCTGTTCAGCTGTCTGCTCAGACCGGGTCCCAAAGTCCGCTTCTGGGAAAACCCAGCCAGAGACAACTAGCTACGTTTACCAGCTGGTTTCTCAAAACTGGTCCTGAAAAGTAACAAGCCCCAAAGGGATTTCAAGACTACCACAACTCCAGGGAAGAGGGCAGTCATTCACAGCACTGAACAAATGGTAGGACGTGGGCGGGACCGAAGTTACAGATATGGAGATGAAATCAAAAGTGGCCGGTTCTGCCCTACAGAATTTTGTTTGCTGGATCAAAGGGACAAATGATAAAGTCAAGGTTTAAGACAGAAGTGGCTGTTCGCTCCACTGTCTGCCTGGTTCACAATAAAAGCCCACGATGTCTACCTCGCCTGAGAAACCGGCCCAACCTACTGGACCATGGTGGGCTCTGTCACTATTGAATACATTGTTTTAAAAGAACAAATGGCGTCTTACTCAGTGCCTGGAGAGATCTTTACATTTCAGGGGCTGAATTCCAAAAATCTAACTAAAAAAGAATCTCCTCTGAGTGTGTCAGAATTGATTGTCAAGAATACCAGCAAATGTACACTCATGGGTGGAAACCAGGGGTAGGTCAGGTGGTGTGAGCCCCGAAGCTTGGGAGCATTTCTTTAAGGAAAGGAATACACAGATTATAAAAATAAGCTGGGCATGGTGACACACACCGCCCAGCACTCAGGAGGCTGAAGCAGGAGAATCGTAGTTCAGAGCCAACAGGGGCTACATAGTGAGTTCAAGGCTGGCTTGGACTATACAACACCGTATCCCAAATAATAAAATTATATGTGTGTGTGAATATTTACTTAATAAAAAGAACTACAACCTTCAAAAAATTACAAATATCACAACATTTAAAAAATAATAGTATTTTTTCTAAGTGTCTAATGGTAACATAACTCTGCAGCACTTTTTGGCCTACGATTTGTGGTTGTATGCTCTCAGATGATGCCCATGTGCAACATTTTCCTACTGAGAATGCCAAGATAATTCAGCCTTACCCTTGACACGGCTGATCCAGCAACACTGTTTTATTATTGATAGGTTAGAAAATTTTCTTTTAACGTCACAAAGTTAGTTGTAGTGTCTTACAACTAATAAGGGAGTGTATCATTGGGAAATATATACCTACTCTCACTTATCAAACTCCCTAAGATGACAGAAAATTCCATAAAGACTAGAAAAAGGTAGTTTCAAGTTCATAAGTTTAATAAGACATTTTTTAGAGGCATATTTGCATATCCACTTTTTAAAAAAAAATCTAATGTCATAATCCTGGGAAGAAGATGCTTGAAAATAAAGTCTCTCCCTCTCCCTCTCCCTCTCCCTCTCCCC
>NW_022900949.1:22164661-22173276 GCF_012274545.1 Fukomys damarensis | reverse complement strand
CCCTCCCCTTCTCTCCCCCCACAAGAGTCTGCACCATCATCATTAGGCCCAGATGGCCACACACACCCACGTCAGAACTTCAGAAAACTTGAGCTAAGGGTTCTCCCTAGAGGATCCACAATCCTCTGAGTAGGTTAGTGAGAAAAAAAAAAGAAGAAGAACTGAGAAATTGCTTTATGGAAAAGTTCTCCAACTCATGGATGCAAACCCCATGGGTGTTTATCTGGACAGAAGAATCTCTCACTTCATTTTTCTTGCAGCCTAAGAGTGGCAAGTGGATAATTTTCTATTTTTGTGGAACTGCTGCCAACACCTTATTATTCCCTCTGTAATTGAAACAGAAGAGTGGGACTAAATGATAAAGACAAACAAAAGGAGCAAATAACACTATTACTTCACATGCTAACTATGGCTTTTGCAACATGTCTGAATACAACCTGTCTTTCTCTGGGAAAACAGAGTAACCCAGCTAAAATATACAAAGGCCTCTCAAAAAGAATGTTTATTATTTTCTGACTGGCCAATATGGGAAGCTCTTTCTTATATTTAACAACTTTCTCACCTGCTATGAGATAAGTGGATGCATTCAAAGGCTCAGTCACCAGCCTCTGGCACTGCTGGGAGGAAGTGGAACTCATGAGAGGCGGGGCTTAGCGGGAGGCAGTTGGGTCATCGGGTGCACTGCCCTTGGTGGGGATGTTATGATCTCAACTGTTCCTTGTCCTCTCTCTTTCACACCAAACCATATGGTTTTTCACCACAGGCCCAAAAGCAATGAGGCCAACCAATCGTGGACTTATGCCTCCACACGCAAGCCTAAATAAACCTTTTCTCTTCCCAAGCTGATGATCACAGGTATTTGTTACAATACTTGAAAGCTGGGCTGGGGATTTGGCTCGGTAGTTCCACCTCCTGCCTTGCAAGCTCAAAGGCCTGAGTTTAATCCCCAGTACCAAAAATTAAAAATAAAAATAAAAAACAATACTTGAAAGCTGTCTAACATACCCCCACATGGGTCTGAAAAGCTGGCTGGCTGCTCCGGATGCTTGTTTTCCCAGACTCCTTTGTGGCCAGCACAAAGGCAGGTAACGTCACCCACCCCTTGAATCCAAGGACAGGAAGCAAGAACAGCGGAGTGTGCTTTTTCTCTGATATCTGCAGCAACACTGTTTCAGAAATAAGTCACTGGGCCCAAAATTCTGCCAAGTCAGTCTCCTAAAAGCAGCCTGTGAACTAAGGTTTATTTGGGACCCAAGCTCAGGAAGTTAGGGAGCCAGAGTGCATTTTAATCAAAGGGTCTCCCCTGTGAGCACCCAAGCTTTGGCCCCATGGGGGTCCCTGGGGGATGGGTTAGAACAAACTCAGTTTACCCCACTGGGAGGTGAGAAATCTGGACTACTAGCCAACGTCATGGACTAAATGTATACATCCCCTCCCCATTCCTGCGTCAAAGCCCTGTGTGGCTATACGTGGAGTAAGGAAGTAATTAAGGTAAATAAAGTCATAAGAGTGGACCCTGACCCATCCAGTGTTCTTATGGAAGAGCCGCCAAAGAGCCCACACACAAGGAGAGGCCATCTGAGGACACAGGAAGAAGGTCGCCATCTAGACACAGAAGAAAGCCCTTCACTGGAAGCCAAATCAGCCAGAACCTTGACCTTGGACTTCCAGCCTCCAGGACTCAAAAAATTAAGTACTATGGCTCAGGTTGTGGTACATTATTATGGCTTCCTGAACTGACAGATACCTCCTCTGCTTCCCTTTGTCTTGTGAGCACTGTCACTCCCAGCCTGCGCCACTTGGGGTGGCCGGCATACTGTCAGAGGCAGCCACTGGGCAAAAGAATCATGGCAACTTTGAGGGACCCTAAGAGAGGAAGGAGCTGTGGGTGTCCATGGGGCTACAGGTAAGACCGTGACGAAACTGCTGCACTTAGAAGTCTGTGGCAGCAGGGGTGGGTTTTTCACCAGACCGGCTCTGAGGCATCAGCCCTTTTCCTGGAGACCCACCTCGGGCCAGGTGCCCAACTCTCCCAGACTCAGCAAGCTGCTTTCTCATGAATTTCTCTTCCTTTCTGTTGCTTGCAACTAGAAATACCCACCGTGCACTCCACATTAAGTCTTTATCCATATCATCTGTATCTCACCACCCAAAACTGCAACAACAAAGATACAAGGCAAACTCATCGATGACCCTGAAGGGATACCCTCTGCAAAATGAATGTACAGCATCTGCCTCAAATATGTATCAAAAAGCCTTAACACTTTCTCATGGCACCCAGCACTTCTGTTGCTAGCTAATTGTCTTAAAAATATATAATTGGATAAGAACTAAAAGATGAAGACTTTTTTCAGAGCATTATCAATAACAGCAAAAAAAAATTAGAAACAAATCAAAGGTCCAAAACCAGAGGAATATTTAAATAACTGCAAGACACGTACAGTGGAATACTTTGTAGGTATTAAAAATGACATTATATCAGTATGTTTTCAATGTGAAAAAAATGTTCATGGTGTAAACAAAAAAGCAAGTTGCATAACAGTATATTCAGTGGGATCTCAGTTTTGTAAGAAAAAATATGCAAGTCTTAAGAAAATACAGACAGAATATATATCAATATATTCATGAAAGTTATACTGGGGGAGAAGAAGAACAAAGGTAATTTTTGTTTTTACCTTATATTTAAATATATGTATAATGGTTCAATCAGAAGCATTAGCTACTTACCACATTTTTACATCAAAGTAGTACCTGCTCCTTTCATTTGCAAAGATGTTCTAGGGTAAGAAAGTAGCTATCACTAAAAAGTTTACTAAGGTAGTTAAGGAAATCTCCCATAGGAGAAGACATATGAAGATTGCATTAATCAACTTTCCCATTGCTAGCGTGATACTTGACACCCACGACTTAAAGGAGAGGTTTAATTTAGCTCATGGTCTCAGACGATTCAGTCCATAGTCAGCTGGCCAAAGGCAAGAACATCGTGGTGGAAGGACTTAGCCAAGCAAGGTTGCTTAGTTTATGGTGGTGAGGAAGGAGAGAAGGGAACAGCACCAAAGAGGAAAGGCAAAGGACCACATACAGTACCCAACATCACACCTCTGTAACTCATCCAGACACACCCAGAAGTGTGCTTTACTAAGAATCCCTGAGGAAGCTCCCAAGCCAATCAGGTTGACACTACTAAGCTCAACCACCACCCAATCTTCAAGACAATTTAGCATATAATTTAACACGGCCTTACTCAAACTGCCATGGTTAATATCAGCCGGCACAAAAATAATGGAAAGATTATGCGGGAACAATTAGCCATCAAGTGTGACTCAATATGGGAATTTATTCAGGGCTAAAAGTACAAACCTAAGACTGTCTTCATCATCAGTTGAATCAAGATGTTCTGGAATAAAACCAATTACATGAGATCAAAAAGTCCTGGCCAAAAAAAAATAGACTTTGGATTATATACAAATATTAATAAAAGCAGTAGATATTACTGATATCATAACTGTTGTTAGCAGGACATTTGCAAGTCCTAAGGAGACAAATAAATATCTCTGCCAGAAAAACTAAAGCAAACATGTAAGGCGAGCACTACTAAATTATGTTCTGTTGCCCTGGCATCTCTGAGGCTTTGCGAAGTTATCTGACACGTTACAGAATCTGGAATTTGTCACGGGTTACGGGAGAAGTCATTTCTCCCACTTATCTATCAGATGGCCAAAAGACTGTTTTACTTCTAGTCGTGTATTTAGCACCTGGTGAGATAGAAGCTGCACTGCTCCCCACCACCTTTTACCTCCTTGCGCCATCCAAGCAAGCTCAGATCTGGCTTGGGTGAGGCATCCGTGCACACAGAGCTTGCACTCTGTCCCTTCTCCATTTTGCTCGGCCCCGAGAGCCTGACCTTCACAGGTGACACCATGGACTCCTGTGACCTTGAGCTTCCGGGAGGGTCTGGCCAATGGGGAGCCCCTGCAGGAGAAGGATGAGGTAGGAGCTTCTCTCGGTTGAACCAGACGCTGGACCAAGGCTGCGCTCACCCAAGGTGGTGACAAACCTTCCCCAGATGGAGCCAGTTGGGATTCCAGAGGAAGAATCCAGAAATATCGGGGTGATCGGCCCATAGCGATTCTCGGAAGAGCTTACACAGTGCCACAGTGCCCTCACAGGATGTTCTACCTATGTGTCCAGGTGTGGAGTTTCTACGGGGATCAAGGAACTTGACTCAGGAGAACTAGATTCTGTGAGTGTTGTGGCAACGACCTAGATACCTTTATCAGCGCCCAGGAATGTTCAAGGTCCTGGCTTGGTTTCAAGTCTGCAAGGAAAAGACAGTGGGCTGCAGACCAGGTTAGTACTCCCTGGCTCTCTCCTGCAGATGGCCCACATCTCTCGGCCTTGGGGCTAGAACCGGAAGCAGCCTCTCCACAGAGGGTTTGACCCTCGGTACATCAGCCTAGGCTCTGGAAGCCACTCACCCAGCCACCTTCCAGCCTGGGGGTGCTAAGACCGTGCAGGCACCAGCAACAGAGCACTGCGATCGTCTGTGAATCTTTGAACACCTCCCCGCCATTGTAAACAGTCACTCTATTCATCGCTCCTCAGATTTCTCAATCGAGTTCGTCACCTCTTTCCCACAGGGATTCCGACTGATCCCTATGTCTTGGGGAAAGCTGGTCTTGCTCCAGGAACTCACCACGGTTTGTTTAAGGCAATCAGCAAATTCCATTCCGGTGACCAAGGAGTGGGCAGAAGCCATGGGTTCAGCGTGGGTGCAGTCACTTTGGGGCGGATATTGGCAGAGCCGTCCCTGATGACACACGGGGGGGGGCTGTCTTACTCAAAGAACAATGAGGGTCAGAGTGAGCTAGGAGGGGTCTCCCCAAGGCCATCAGGGCCTGGCTGCTTTCACGCAGGGTCTCTGCCAGGCCTGTGTGCTTGTGCCGGTGGGAGGAGCAGGTGCAGGGAGGCGCCAGGCCCGGAAGTCGGGTATGTGCCTTCCTCCCGTGCTCCCCAGGTCAGAACTCAGCCCAGGGCCACACCTGACCACAGGAGGCTGGGGTGCAGCGTTGCTGTGTGACCACGAAGCAGACAGAACAGTTGGATGAACCACTGGGCCAGTCTAACTCATTCTCCATCAAGGAGGGGTTGTTCTGCTGGAATGCACCGGGCAGCACGCAGCAGGAGTGAACTACGGTGACTTCGGTAAGAAGGGATTCATTTGTTTTCATGCATCAAGGAATCTGGGAGTAGACAATCCAGAGCTGGCAAAAAAGGCCCTCTCCTCCCTTCCTCCTCTGTAGCCCTTGAAGCGTGACATATATGCGTCCGGTTGGGAGACAGCAAACGGAGCCCTCTTAGTGCCAGACCCATCTGTGTCAGCTGCCCCGAAGCCCACCACAGCTCTAGAGACACAAACCAAGTGTCGTTATTGCTTCAGATCTTTCAAGCCGGACTTTCTCTTCCTTGAAGAAAAAAATCCTAACTCATAAAACCAAATTCTTGGATTCTTTAGCCCCGTACATACCCGACAATGGATTTGACCACATTTATCTCCTCAGACCAAGACGTGGGAATAAAATTAACATGAGCTGATCAAACATGGCAGACACCTTTGAGTAGGAAAACTTGTATTTTTTTTAAACTAAGTTTATTGGTACCATTTAGCTACACGTAATGATCACATTCATCATATGGAATTTGCACTTGTATGTGAAACAGCTTCTTTTTTTTAACTTGTATTTTTAAAAAAGAAAAATTCAAAGTGAAATCACACAATTAAATGTCACTGTCAAGCATGTTTTCCTCCCCTATTATCCTCGAAGTTTTGGAAGGCCTGTAAATAGATTTTAAATTTTGGTATTAATTATCCCCACTGGTTCTGCAGTCGTGCGCTGAAGTGCTGCATTTTTAAGTTTCAATAATTGGCCTCCTGAGACTCGCGGAGAGAAAGAACACACTCCAGAATGTCATCTTCTATTCTCAACATGTGACTATCATTATCTTCAAACAGTAATGCTTCCAAATGTACGAGCTATGTATGAGCTACTGTAGGGCTTTAAAATCCTTGGCTTGACATTTATAGCTGTCCTGGCCAGGAGAAGTTCATTTTAGCTGGGTTCCACTTAGGTTTCATGCATGCCCTCTCGGCTGTTTGGAAACACTGTAAAATATTGGGATACACACACACACACACACACACACACACACACACACCCCTACCCTCAGTCAGGTTTTTTGTTTTTGGCAGGAGCTGTGTGTCACAGATTCAGAAGGAGGAAGTGATTTAGACTAAGTCTATGACTGCACAAAGCCATCTGATCCCCAATCAATGTCACACAGCGAGGGCAGTCCCAGGATGAACGGCCAAGCTGGCCCGTGTGTGCAGGTAAGCTTTCTCCAGAACCCTGATTGGGCCCCGTTAAAGATCCCAGTTCCCGGAGGTCCAGGCTGGAGCAGAGATGCCAAGCCCAGTTAGGAGAGCCTCCAAAACCTCTCTTGAGCCTTTGGTAGAGGTAAAATGGTGTTCTTAAACTAAACTGGCCACTGCGGAGGGAGAGCTTTTTCTCAGAGTGGGATCCTTGAACTAAGAACAGTCACTGCATTGATGGAAGCTGGGCTTCCTTTATTTCCACACAGCAGGGAAGAGGCAGAATCAATCTCTGGAATCCAGGGAAGAAATCTTCCAGAAATGACCTGCCGGGCCACTGTCGTACGTGTTTGCTCTTCTGTGAGGCTGTCCATGCTCTAAGCACAAGTTTGTTTCTTCTTTCTCTCTGTCTCCCTCTCCCTCTGTTCCCCCCCAACAAAAGCCGCAGTGTGTTAAACCGTGTTAATTATTATATTGAGACACAGTGACGCATTGGCACGAATCCTCCCCCTCCCCCAAGCACGCCGAGCCCATCCTTCTCGCTGCTTTCTGAAGCAGCTCTGCAGTCCTCTTTCCTGAGTGTCTAGCTGCACTGTCACGGCTGTCTTGATGTCCTTTACTGATTCAAAATGTTTATCTTTCGGGCCGGGGATTTAGCTCAGCGGTTCGGTGGCCTGCCTTGCAAGCGCAAGGACCCAAGTTCAATTCCCGGTACCAAAAAAAAAAAGTTTACCTTTCATGGTCATTTTGACTTGTGAAAAGAACCAGAAGTCGTACGGTACCAGATCCAGCACGCAGTGTAAGACCTCACAATGCTTGCACAAGCCTACCCTCTGTCGATGGCTCTCGGCGACAGCATCCACCAGATATTTTTTTTAACATTCCTCATAAAATCTCTAAAGAAGACTTCCACAACTGCTTCAGAAAATGTCAAAAATGAAGGAGTGTGTTAGAAGCCAGGGGGAGTTATTTGGAGTATTCTGATTAATGGCAACATGTATTTTACTGTAACACATTTTTAAATTTTAAGATTGCCATATTTTTAGCACCCCATATATTAAACACTTGCATATATGGACATACGTATATGGTACATCCATAAATAACTGTGTATGTGCACATGTAGTGTTATGTATTATACACTGGTATACATATAACACATGCTATTTATATTATCTTTATACACCTGTGATAACACTATGTATGTATATATATATTCTATATCATATATGTATCAGAGAGAATATGAAAATGTTATTTATATATGTTCTGAATCACACACACACGGAACAACTTATAGATTTATATTTGCCTGCAATGACATACAAAATGTTTTAATCTTTTAATAAATGCATTGAAAATCAAACAGATGAACAAATACGGCCCAGGGAATACAATCTGCACCCTGACCTTCCCTGTGAAGACTTCCAGACCCAGCATTGTTTGGGGCACCAAGTCCTAGACAGCACCCCATCGTCAGGGGTCAGAGGGTAAACTGAGGCACGCGCGGCTAAGGAGCAGAAGGAATAAACCACCACCCGTCGTGCCTGAAAAACCAGACCAGCTTTCCACTCGCGACTCTGTCTCAACAGAAGTCATGGGAGTTCCGCCCAAAGACGCAGAAAGCACGGTCCCGCGGCTCTGCCCGCTCGGCCGCTAGGTGGCTGCGGGACCCGCCCGCTTCAGCTTGCCCACCGCCTCCCAGGCCAGGGCGGTGGCAAGTGCGTCCCGTGGCCTAGTGGCCACTCCCAAGCCCACTGGCTTCTCCCGTCTCTCCTGGAGTCCCCCGTGGGAAGCGTTTGCCATTTCTCCTCATCCCAAAGAGCTGGCTTGACTGCAGTTCTCACTCTTTGAGCTGCTGTGTCAATACTTCAAAACATTCAGTCAGTTAAATCAGTTCAGCCAAAAATTGTCACAATGTTTAGCATTGTGTTGACACAGCCCGTGGCACTGGGGGAGATACAGCTCATTAAGTTCTTAGTGATTCTTTACGGAGCAGCGCTGCGCACGGTTACAGCTACAGATGTAACCGGACCACCGTGACAAAAGGGAGGAAATGAATTCACACCGCAGGCCCTGCCATGCCAGCGCCGCCGGATTTCTGCTCTTCTCAGTCCATTAAATCTCATCCGAACCTGAGCCCTGTGTGCCGCCTGGCTCCGGAGTTGGATTTAAGATGTAGTTTATTATGGAGCTCCTGTTTACACACTCCTGTTTACTCAAAAGATGCAAAAAAAAAAAAAAA
>NW_022900949.1:22159078-22164266 GCF_012274545.1 Fukomys damarensis | reverse complement strand
CCTCTGTTTAACCTCTCCTGTTTACTAAAAAAAAAAAAAAAAAAAAAAAAAAAAAAGGCTTAACAGTCGGGTTTCACTTAACGATGTAAATTCCTTGAACTTGTTCGCGGTCTTGCTGCAAAACTAACGTGGCTCCTTTAGACTGGAATGTGGGGTGTCAAAGTGGACTTCAGGGAGGGTTAGAAAGAGGCAGAGGAGGGGCTGGAGTGTAGGAAAGTTGGAGAGTCCAGGGCCTTCTCTGGGGTTGGTCCCCAAAACAGAGGTGCAGAGATAAGATAGACGGGGGAGGGCGGCTAAGACAGGGAGGAGCGGGGGAGCGGGGAGGTAAGGGGCCCGCAGGAGAAGCTGGCTTTGCTAACAAGTAGCCAGGAGTGTTAACGAGGCATTTTGCCAAGCCTGTCCCCAGGCACTGAACCAAGGCAGAAGGAGGCCTGGGGCGGCCAGAAACAGAATAAACAGAGAAACCCTCAGACAGGGCTACAGCAGCCATTGGCACGGGTAGTAACAGGGCTTATAGTACAAATCGATTCGTCCGCCTTTTAGTCTCAACAGTTCGGTCTCTAAATGAACTAGGAAACAGCCACACCACCCCTACCAACTAGAGTTCCACTCTGCGCCCCGCTGACAGGAAGTCTGATCCCAATCCACCGGCCCTGAAGGAGGCAGAGGAAGAGGCAGGAGGTCCCTCAAAAGCCAGACTTGTAGACCACCACCAGCCTGGCCAGGGAGTGGTCGCAGGTGAAACAGATTCCCCCACAGTTGTGAAACTCAGCAGTTTCCTGTCTTGAACGACAACAACATATTAGATCTTGATTTCTGCCTTCACCTTTTTCAGCTCTCTCCCACAACTAATTGGTGATTTTCAAGGAGTTGCCCCTCTGCATAGTTCTCCTACATACAGAAAACACAAGTCAAGAAAGAGGACTCCCTATGCTTTTCAAATTAAGAATCGCTATGTAGCCCAGGTTGGCCTTGAACTTGCAGAAATCCTCCTGCCTCTGCTTCCCAAATGCTGGGATTACAAGTGTGTGCCACCACCCTGGCCTCTTCTGTTGTTTGTTGTTGTTTTGTTTTTAAAGAATACAAATGTTCTCTTCAGAGAACCAAATGCTAAAAGGCTACCTAAAAATATTAATAGTCGTTAGTCCTGGAAGTTTCAATTAAACATGAGTCCCAGTTGTTTTCTTTTGCCATATATAATTTTAGATAATTCTGTAATAGCATGCATTAGCAGTAAATAAGGAACTCCTGAACAGTATTTCTCCCACTGCTCCCGACAACTGCACATTTGTGTGTGTGTGTGTGTGTGTGTGTGTGTGTGCGTGTGTGCGTGGAGGGCAGTCACTATACTGGGGAGACCCTTTTCCCTCCTACCCTCTTTATTCCTTTCCTCCTTCTTTCCTTTCCCTTTTTCCTCAGAATAAGTGCATAAATGCTTACTAGTATCTTTATACCACCTTAGGAATTTAAAAGAAGGCTTCATGAAATACCATTTAAAATGTGCCAGGCATAGGCAGGCATGGTGGTGCCAGCACTTGGGAGGCCAAGGCAGGAGGATCTCTGCAAGTTGGAGGCCAGCCTAGGCTACATAGTGAGTTCAAGGCCAGCCTGAACTCCCTAATGAGACCGTGTTCCAAAGAAACAAAAGAAAAAGAACACAAAATCATGAATTTGAAAGGTAGCAAAGAAGTATATTCAGAATAAGAAAAGAATTTAAAACAAATAACACATCTTAAAAAGTTGATCAATGCCACAAACAGCACAAACGCAGAGGAGTGACATGGTCTGTTTGGGAAGTGGCCCACCGCTAAGATGTTTTCCTGTAAATTTGCTTCTGGCTGTCCCCAGCCTCCTCTGCTCCCCACCCACTGCTGGTCAGTACCTGGGACAGGTCGAGGCACCATCTGCCTGGCTTCTGGGTCCCCTTTTGCTGCTGTGGACAGACACCCACAGCTGTCTGCACTGGACCAGAGAGAAGCCCACATCTCCAAAATCCTAGAGTGAGGGGCTCGTCACAGAATGGAGTGAAGTGTACAAAATCTGCCAGGAGGTCCAGGAGAGAGACTTAACCAGCTAGCCCCTAACAGCCAGGGGCAGAGAAGACAACCAAATGTGAACCCCAAACCAAATCTCGCCAAAGACCACACTCTGAATTCCGGGTACAGGTCTGCGAAGGAGCTGTTTCACACGCGGGTAACTCTAGCTGGTTTCACCCAGAATAAGAAGCAGAACTATTTATTTATTTAAGAGCGGTGAACAGCTCTCCCAAGCATTGCCAGGAAAGCCTGTGAGTCTAAATACACACCGTCCTCCAATAATTTAAAAATTTAAGTTCCAGCTATTGAAAAAAATTGTTTTGACATCATACAACTTTAGATTCCAATCTAGGCTGTGCTAGTTACTGGCTACACAACTCCAGATAAGGTACTACTTAACTACTAGCAAGCTCAGTTTGCTCACCTGTAAAATGCATTTTTAAATATTTACTCAGCCAGGGGTCATGGTGCACACCTGTAATCCAGCACTCAGGAGGCTGAGGCAGGAGAACTGCTGCAAGTTCAAGGCTAGCGTGGGCTGCATAGTAATTTCAGTGCCTGAACTACAAAGCAAAAAATTGTCCGTCTTAAAAAAAGTTTACTCAATAGGATGGAATTTTCAACTGTACTGAATTCATTTATTCTAACAGTTTATGTCTGGCATAGAAGCAGACATAAAGACAACAGAACAGAACACAGAGTCCAGAAGTAAATTTATATATTTATGGTCAACTGATCTTTGACAAAGATACCAGAACACACATGGACAGTCTCTTTAATAAACAGGTTGGGAAAATCAAACATATACATTCAAAAGAATAAACTTAGGATTTTTGTGTCACATTATATAAGATGATCAACTAAAAATGCATAGAAGACTTAAATACAAAACCTAAAACCATAAAACTACTAGAAGAAAACATCAGGCAAAAGCTCCAGAATATTGGCCTGGTGATGATTTTCTTTCCATAATACCCCAAAACCACAGGCAACAAAAGCAAAAATAGACAAATGGGATTGCATTAAACTAAAAGGCTTCTGCACAGCAAAAAAAAAAAACTTTCATCAAGTGAAGAAACAACCTATGAGATGAGAGACAGTATCTGTAGACCACATATACAATAAGGAGTTGCAACCAAATATATAAGGAACTTCACTCAATAGCAAGAAAATAAGCAACTTGGTTTTTAAATGGCATTGTAAAAATCTAAATAGGTATATCTCAAAAGAAGATGTACAAATGTCCAACAAGTATATGAATAAATGTTAGGAAACGCCAATCAAAACCAACTTACGATGTCAACCCATGCCCATGAGAATGGCTGTTATCGAGGAGCCCAGGGATAATAGATGTTGGCAGTGATGTGGACATAAGAGAACCCTTGTACGTGCAAACTGGTGCCACTGTTATAGAAAAGAGTATGGAGGCTACTTGAAATATTAAGAAACAGCCATATGATCCCGCAATCCCACTACAGGAAACGAAGCCAATATATTACAAAGGTAGCTAGCCCGTGTGCATTACAGCATTATTCAAACAGGCCAATAAACAACCTAAGTCCACTGATGGATGAACAGGTAAAGAAAATTACACACACAATACTACTGAGCCTTTTAAAGAAGGAAATCTTGTCATTGGCTAAAACAAAGTTGAACCTGGAGGACATTACACAAATAGGCCAGGCATAGCAAAACAAATGCAGTATTATCTCATTTATACTGTACATGGAATCTAAAAAGTCCAACTTACATGCAGGGTACAACAGCAGTTCCTAGGATCTGGGATGAACTGGCAGTTGGTTAAAGGGTACGAAGGCCAAGAGAAAGGAAATGGGCCGTGACCACCAAAGCTTTTCTCTTTGTTGCCTGCGTTAGTCAGCTTTCTGCTACAGTAACAAACACCTGAGATCATCCCCTTAGAAAAAGAAAAGGTTATTGTGGCTCATACTTTTGGGGATGTCAGTCCCAGGTCACCTGGCCCTGTGGCTTTGGGCCTGTGGCGGCAACTCATAGCACAAGCACAGCAAACTGCTCACCTCAAGGCCAAGAGAGAAAGAAAACAAAAGAGGAAGAGACAGGGGAGCCCAACAGCCTCTTCAAGGACACGCCCCAATGACCTAAGATCCCCCACTAGGCCTCACCTCTTAAAGGTACCACCACCCGCAAACAGAGTCACAGGTCGCGCACCAGTCTTTCACTCCACACCCAAACCACAGCATCACCACTGAGAACCAGCTGTGGAGCTGCCTTTGGTTACATTCAACGCCACCGTGTATGTTTTAACGAGTTTCATATTATTATCTTAACTTAAAGTTTGCATTTCTAATCTGTGGTATACAACATCAAGAAGTGCCTTTTCAAAGCTTAATGATTTTTTTTAAGTTTAATTTTTTGAAACCAGAGTGATGACTCACTGTCAACATTTATAGCCTAGAGACTAAAAAATTTCGATGACAGATTTTCTTACTTTTATTGGGTTTGTTTTGTTTTTATTCAAGTCTTGTTTTCTCCTATGAAATCTGTATTTTTATTGTTTTGTTATTTCTGCTGATTTCAATTAAGTTAAAGAAATTTTTGACTACTCAAACCTTATTATTGCTAAACCTAAAATTTCTAACCCTGCCAAATCACTACAATGTTCCTAAAATATTATAATCCTCTCTTGAAGATCACACAGACAAGATTCCATAAATATATATATATATATATATATATATATATATGAAATCTCAAATCAGTGATACTTTTTGCATTTGTTGATGGATAAATTTATTTTTTTCAATTGGATATTTTGCGATCTGTGAATCTAAAAACCCACTTATAGGACAGTTTATTATTATTTTTTTTTTTTTAGATAGGCTCTCACTTTGTAATTCTGACTGCTCCTGAACTCACTATGTGGCCCAAGCTGACCCCAAACTTGTGGTGATCCTCCTGTCTCAGCCTCCTGAGTTCAGGAATTACAGTCATGTGCCACTGCTCCTGGCTATACTGTAGAACAGTTTATTGATCTCATGGTATCCTCCCTCACTCAGGAAAAAAGGAGTTCTTTTCAAGACATCTTCCCTGCTGCAATCCTATATCTGTATATACTTTCATGTTTTAGGGCATTTGTTTATTACAAGCACTAGCAAAATTGTAGGAGTTTTAGA
>NW_022900949.1:22152466-22159019 GCF_012274545.1 Fukomys damarensis | reverse complement strand
GAATATAGATAAGTAATGTTGAATTTTTTTTAATATTATATGATATTGGGGCAGGGGGTTGAGTGATACCACTAAACTCTGTCCACAGCCTTTTAATTCTATTTTGTGGCAAGATTTTGCTGAATTGCCCAGGCTGATCTAGCGTGTGTGATCCTCCTAAGCCTTCTGAGTACCTGGGTTATAGTTATGTGCCACTGTGGCAGGCCCAGTTGTCCCACACTTACCCTGGATCACATCCTGAATTATTTTCCACACGCGTAACTTCTTTTCAGGAAATGAAACTTCACCTGAGCCTCCGTCCTGACTCTCGGCCTGTGGTAACCGTTTCCTCTGCTCCCAGCACTGCCTGCTGCTCGGGGGTCGGAGTGAGACTGAGGAGGTGGCGGTGGCCCTGGCTTGGGGTGACAGGGACATGTGAGAGCCTCCAGAACCCTCTGCTTCCTGTCCGGCATGCACCCCAGGTGAGATGATAACGTCTCCGCACTGCGCTCCCGCAATGCCCTGCAAGCAGCAGGAAGGAGGAAAAACCCCTTCTAATATAAGGTCTAACTGCTACAAGTTCCACAGAATAACCTAAAAACTTAATCATCATTGTTTTATATTTTCAACAATTTGAATTAATATAAAGAAAAACAAAATGAATTAGCAACTTCTCAGAATCAGAAATTTTGTTGTTGTGACTTGGGTTTGGGTTGCAGTCTAGGCCAGCGTCTGGACAGGTAGTTCAGGCTGCCCTTGAACTCACTACGTAGCCCACACTGGCCTTCAAATTGCCGCAATCCTCCTGCCTCAACCTCCCCAGTGCTGGGGTGACAGGCATGCGCTGCTACACCCAGTTCAATCGGAATTTTTCTGAAAATTGTAGTACTTGGGACAACTGTTCCCAAGTAGTAAACCCACCGGATTTCACCATCTACTAAAACCTTTTGGGCTCTCTTTGACCAGAGGGTAAACGGTGTTGTTTTCAATGGTTTGATTCCCAGTGGTTTCATTTCTACTCTGGGTCTCTCGAGGGGGCAGGAGGGGACCCGGACAGCTGGGCATGGCTTTCTGCCCTGTGGCTCGCACCACGGGCCACCCCCTCACTCACAGAGCTCCGTGTGTCAGAAGGGACAACATGCCTAGTGTGCGGTGCTCTACCTCAGCCAGTATACCCAGAAGCTGCTCAGAGCAGCCGCTTCCAGGTGACACCAACGCTGACACGGCCTGAGGGGACAGCTCAGGTAGCACAGCTGTTAGGCAGGGTTTCCCAGAATGAACCAACCCTTTCTTCCCCGTTCATGGTTCTTGGGCTGGAGACCCCTGCTGTGCTGTTTTGAAATACAGCCCATTCCATTTCATCTTTAAAGGAGAATTTTGATAGCCTATAAAATAATTCAAGCCCACCTCTGAGATTCGGCCTCTGCTTTCCCCCACGGAGGAGGAAAGGGACTGAGAACACAAGTTGGGAATGAGTCCAGCCAGGAGTCAAATCCCAGTTCTGCCCTTAACTCTGGCCCAGGCCAAGGGCATTCATTCCCTGATTCTCCACTTCTGATCCCCAAAAAAGGTAATGAATGATATCCATCCTACCGTCAGAATGAATTCAGCCTATGTGTTAAAGCACATTGCCTAGAAGACAGCAACTGCCTGTTAATTTCCCTCGCCTTAAAATGGCCGTTACTTCTTCCCATAATGCTCTGCTTCTCAAATAAAAAGATGGCTTCTCCCACCTAACAGAGGACAGCCTTTTTCTTCCCATGATGCCTCTTCTCCCACCAAAAAGTAACCAGATACTTGCAACCTTCAGAAGTAACCAGTGATGTCACAAACCCCTCCTAGTGATGTCACAGGCTCCTCCAATCCCTTAATACTACCTCACTTAATTCCACCCCAGCTCCTAATAAGTCCCACCCATCTTATAAAAGAAGCTCTTCATTCTTTCATACTGCTCCCTTTCCTTTGATCGGAGACATCCTGGCACGTCGTCCCTACAGTAAAGACTTGTAGTAGCTCTGGTCTGGTCTTGGTTTTTGGCTCTTTTTTACCTGACACCACCCACTTAAAAAAAAGAAAGAAAAATGTTAGTTTCCTTCATTGTTGTGCTTTTCACTTTTTGAAATGGTGGTGCTTTGTTTTGGTTTGTTGGTTTGTTTTGAGACAGGGTCTCTCTATAAGTTCGGGCTGGGCTTGAACTCACTATGTAGCCCAGGATGGCCTCAGACTCACTGCAACCCTCCCACCTCGGCCTCCCACATTCTGGAATTACAGGTGTGCAGCACCACCATACCCAGCATAATTCTGTTCTGCACTGCTGAGAGGCACAAGGGAGCAAGCTGATGTGCTCCACCTTGGGTTCTTCCTGAGTTCTCATCTCCATGAAGGCAGCCGTGAAGAGAGGAAGGGGCTGCCTTCATCCCACTTCAAGCGCACTTTTGCCCTAAAGACAAAGGGGCTGACAGGGTGACGGAGAGGTGGCAGAGATAAGTGAGGGAGTGTGATGCCTGCAGAAGGAACGTCCCACGGGGGCCACGCCCAGAAGGGCTGAGGCAGCAGGAGGGCGGACGCAGCTGCACCCGTGGGTCTCCACGCCCCACGGCAGCCCCGGACCCAGCGCCTGGGAAGCCTGAGGGTTTGGAGCAAGGAGGAGGGGACAGGGCGTAAAAGCATCACAAAGGTTTCCAGGAGATCGCAGGAGCAGCAGAGCCCTTGACAGTTGGAGAAAGGGGGCCCTCAGTTGCAGAGGCGGTGCTAGAGGGATGTGGGGGGTCTGCTTCGAGGATGGAGCCAACAGCACTTCTGAGCGTCTGTATGTGGAACAGGAAGGAGAAGCGGAAGGGAGTGCAGTGCCCAGGTTCCCAGCCCGAGCAATGACGCAGCACGGATGCCCTTAGCCGAAGTGATGGGCTGGGGTTGGCTTGGGCTGAGACAAACAAGCACCGGTGAGAAAGTCCGGAATTCTGTTCTAGACAGATTGAGAGGTTCATGATGCCTGAGGGATGGTGAGGAGATGGCAGGATGTTTGGGCACTGGGTTCAAGGCCAGGGTCTGCGGTGGAGACAAAAGTGAGATCCAAGCTGGATATAGTGGCAAACACTTGTATTTCCAGTACTTGAGGGGCTGAGGCAGGGGGATCACTGTGAGTTCTCAGCCAGCCTGGGCTAGACATTAAGTTCAAGGCCAACCTGAAGTACATAGCAAGACTCTGTCTCAAAAAAAGAAAAAAGAAATACAATAATACCACTGAACTGTACATTTAAAAATTGTTAGCCATGGTGGCACATACCTGTAAATCCTAGCTACCCAGGAGGCTGAGGCAGGAGGATCACAAATTTATGCCAGCCTGAGCAACTAACCAAGACCCTGTTTCAAAATAAATAAATAAAAAGGGTTGGAGATGTAGCTCAGTGATAGAGAACCCATGGGTTCAAACTCCAGTACCACAAAAGTGAACCAATAAAAATTAGATAGTAGCCAGATGGGTGGTACACACCTATAATCCAGTTCTCAGGAGGCTGAGGCAGGACAATTGCCATGAGTTGGAAGCCAGCCTGGGCTACACAGTGAGTTCAAGGTCAACCTGTACTATACAGAGAAAGTGTCAAAAAAATTAGATAGGGCCAGGGATTTAGCTCAGTGGTGCTGCACCTGCCTCATAAGCACAAGGTCCCGAGTTTGATCCCCGGTTCCAAAAAAAAAAAAAATAGTAAATTGTATGTACACGTATTTTACTAAAATAAAAAGAATTGGAGGAAAACCTATCACTTCTATTTCCTGTTTTTAATACTGCGCTACAGTTACATAAGATGTCACTACTGGGGGCAGAGTACATAAAACTTTCGCTTTTTGAAATTTCCTATGAGACTGTAATTGTGTTTTTTTTCACTCCCCCTTTAATTGGCCCAAGTAAAGCCAAGACATTTCCTTTGGTAACCTGCTCTGATTGTAAAAACCACTCCAGGGCCAGGGGATTTAGATGAGTGGTTCTGCTGCCTGCCTCGTCCCTCACAGGCGAAAGGTCCGGAGTTCAAAAACCAGAACCAAAAAAAATACACACACACACACTCCACCTGGCCCAGCCGATACTGTCCAGGGCAACCGTAATCCCGTCTAGATCTGTTCTTGTACACGACGCACGAAGCAATTTCCAGCGTCCTAACGTGACCCGCTGAGTGCGAAGCCTCTCAGAGCTGGGTGTTACGTTTGTGTTCTCCGCAGGCCTCTCCAGCAGCTCTTCTGCCTTCGGTATCCTGAGCCCACGGTGTTCTGCGGACCGTGCCTCCTCCGGACATCCCGCTCGAGTCCTTCTTCTGCCCGGGCCCCCAGCGGGAGCTCAGGCTGTCCTGGACCTGGGAGCCTATCTGCGCGCACTCTGGTCCCGGCCACACAAAGCAATGTCCTGGCACCATCCGGAGACCAGCACAGTTGTCTCCTAAAAGCGTCGGATTTGCCACCCCTGAGCCCTGACAGCGGATCCCGCCGTGCGTCCCCTTGCCCTTGGGAAGCCAGTCACATGAGAAGCCAGCCGGCCGCCGTCCCCAGGCAATCGCACGGTGTGATGGGGCTCCCTGGTCACCCCGGCCGAAGGACAGGCGTAAGTGCCGGGGAGGAGCCGAGAGCAGCGTGTCCCCCCAGCCACTGCAGTCGTGACGGGGAAGGAGGGTCCTGCTGCCTCTCTCTCCCTGTCTGGGGAACGCGTGTCCGGACTCTCCGGCTACTGGGCAGCACCTGGGAGCGCGTGCCGGCCACCCGCTCTGTGCCAATGGCAGGAGGCCAAACGATGGGAGTGTTGTTCTCACCACAGAAGGCTCCCAACACCCCGGTCACAGAATAGTTCTCCCGGCGGCACGAGGAACGCGCCCACGGCGACAAGAGGGGCGAAGGAGGAGAGGGCAGGGCACGCACGGGAGGCTGCCGCAGAGGTGGTCATGAAGTGTGGGTGACCAGTTAGATCCCCCAGGGCCTGGTCCCTCCTCGGCCAGGAACCGGGCAGCCCAGGGGTTAAAGTACCTGCACAGCTGCTCCCCTGGAGGGTCTGCGAAGTTGTATAAGGCCTGGGTCGTGCACAGCACGTTCAGATCCCAGGACAGCGAAGAGAAGGGTGGAGAACGAGGCGCTTCGGAAGCGCATCCCGCTGCGCACAGGCGGGCAGGAAAACTGCACCGTGGTCATCGTGCGCTCAACGCGTGACAGCAAGCGGCTGGCACACCCACCCCTGGCACCAGCACTGCATCCAAAACCAGAGTCAGTCACCTGCTAGGTGTCAGCAGAAAGTTGTCCCGTGCAGACACTCACCGTGGCCCAGCTGACAATTGACAAATCCCACTGAGCTCGGGACCACTGCGCACTTCCACTATGGACAGCGCTCTTCCTGCCAGGTGGACGACCAGCTGTGTTCCAAAATTTCCCCCAAATTCTGATATGCTCAGAATCTTAAGTGTGTTTGTTCCTCTCACCTTCACTGCTTTTATATATATATTTTTTTTTTCTTTTTTGTATTTCTTTGGAGACGGGGTCTTGCGATGTAGCCCAAGCTGGCCTTGAACTCACAGCGGTCCTCCTGCCTCAGCCTCCTGAGTACTGGGATCACAGGCGTGCACCACCACGCCCAGCTAGCATGGACACGCTCTTTACCCTCCCTCTCTTCTGTCCACCACGTCATCCGTCTCTCAGACAACCTTAGCCAGCTTGGATTTCAAACCCAGCTTCCTAAACAGCCAGTGTTGGAGGCTCCAGAGCAGCTCCGAGCCCTGAAACTACACACTTGAGAGTCCTGGTGTGCCTGGAGGGAGGGGCAGAGATGGCTTCATGGCTGAGACTCGGCCTGCAGCAGAGGCCCCCTCAGCAGAGGGAGAGGAGGGGCCTGGGGTGATCAGAGAGCCAGGGCCGGCGTGAGACTGTGACAACACCTCCGAGGTCACAGGAGCTGGAAAACGGGTGTTTTGAGAATCAGCAGCTGCTCTCCCCAAAGTGAAGACGCAGCGGGCCAAGTAATTCAAAGCAGACCGGGCTGAGAGTGGTCAATAAACACATCTCAGGCCCATAAACCCCTTACAGAGCGCTGTTAAAAGAAAACATTTGCCTTATTGTCACCTAGAATCAGGGACCGAGGTTACCGCAAAGTGGACAAGCATTCTCACTCCACCCTGCTCCTCCCGAACAGGGCATCCGTCAGCCACCCCAGAGCCAGACGGAAAGGAAATGGCTTTAAGAAAAAATGAAACACTGTACAGTCTTGGAGGCCCTAAGAAGGCCCTAGTAGTCCGAGCCCCCGTGCTTTTCTCTATGTGCTAAACTGGAAGCTCCTCTGAATGATTTTCTCTTCGCCTGTTCAAGATCAGCATTCAGTGGCGCTTTCCATAGGTGATTTGTATCTGATCGATCACCAGAGTACAGCAGCCACACACACACACACACACACACACACACACACACACCGCCAAAGGTCAGAGGTTTGGAGCTGCCTAACAAAAAGCCTAGAAGGTTGGGGGTTTGGCTCAGTGGTTCTGCCACCTCTCACACACACACAAGGTCCAGAGTTCAATCCCTGGTACCAAAAAAAAAAAAAAAGAAG
>NW_022900949.1:22129656-22152413 GCF_012274545.1 Fukomys damarensis | reverse complement strand
AAAAAAAAAAAAAAAAGAAGGCTAGACCAAATAGAATATGTAACAACTGAAACTTACAACAGTATTGCTTCTTGATATTTTACTGTTCTGTTTTTTTTGAGGCAGGGTCTCACTATGTAATGAGACTGATCCGGAACTCTCTATGTAGCCCAGGCTGGTCTCGAACTCACAGTGATCCTCCTGCCTCAGCCTCCCGAGTGCTGGGATTACAGGGGTGCGCCACCACGCCCAGCAATATTTTACAGTTCTGTTACCTTCTTTAAAAAATTTTTTTAGCCAAGCAGGTGGCACAGACATACCAGTAATCCCGGCACTCCACTCTCCCAATTACGGCAGGAAGAATCGGCGTGAGTTCGAGGCCAGCCTGGGCTACATAACAAGAAAGAAAAAGAAAATTAAGAGTCCCTTATTGTCTTTCAAATTAAATTTAAACTTAAATATTCTCTAATTTAGGTCATGAAATGAATCCCAAACTCTTTCTGATCTCATAAGTACTGCGTTTTTCCTAAGCTTTCAGCAACAACAGCAGCAACATGATGACAGCAATAACACCTCACACGTTGAAAGCATCTGCTGGAAGAGGAAACAGTTCCAAGAGTTTCATACATTTTAAATAATTTAATCTTCATAATCACCCAGTAAGACGCACCTTGAGACCATAATCTAAAGTGAAGTAAATCAGACACACAAGATTAAATACCGTGCACTTTCTCTTCTAGGAGAAACCCAGAGTATAAATAAAGAGCAAAAGATAAGGTAGATGATAGGAGGAGGGAGACAGATCTTTTCCAAAAGGGACAGGGACCAAGAGGTGGAGGGAGAGAAGGCAGGGGGTGGAAGGGATGAAAAAGAGACGCGGGGTGTGTTCTGTGCCCCACACTAGGGCTGCAGCCATCATGTACTGTAAGCACGTATTAATAAAAATAAACACTGGAAAGGAAAGACAGGGCAGGCACTGTCTTCTCCCGGAAGACAACAGCCTAAAGGAGTGGCTTTCCCAAGGTCACAGAGCAGCATGCAGTAAGTAGAGCCAGGATTTAAAGTCAGCACCCTGACGTCTAACCCGGGAATCAAACTCAGGTCCATTGCGCTGGCAAGGTAGGCAGAGGCACCACTGAGCTAAATCCCTGGCCCTCATTTTATTGCTTTTTGAGTGTCTTGACTTAGACCCCTGAGGAACACAGAAACCCTGAGCACAGGCACCTTTCTTCCGGAATCTGGGACCATCGAGAGCTCGCAACCAAAGTGCTCATCTACGCCCGCTGTCTTCCCTGTGTCAGGTCAATTTCCCTGGGATGTAAAATAAAAGCAGTCGCGCCTTTGCGGTGCATCAGCCTGGCCACACACCATGGGGAGCTCGAGACCACTTGGAAAAGAGCCAAGGGAGTCTTCCCACACTGCTGCAAAGTCATTCATGGGGGGGGCGGTGATTGTGCAAATTGTCAGTCGTTGTGTAGTAATGTCTCAGTGCTGTCTGAAATAGGTGTACTTTTTCCCAAAAGCTCAGAGACGCAGCCAAACTTTGTGACTTCAGGAAGAATACAGAGTTTTTACTTTAAGATGATGCATGCCACCCAGACATGCGTGTAATCCACACCTGGAATCCCAGCATTCAGAAGGCTGAGGCAGGAGGATCGCAGCAGGTTTGAGGCCAGAATGGTCTACACAGAGTTCCAGACCAGTCTGAATTACACAGTGAGACCCTGTCTCAAAAAATAAAAACCTAAGGACTTGGGGATTTAGCTTAGTGGTTCCACTGCCTGACTCAAAAGAGCAAGGTCCCAAGTTTGACCAACAGTACCAAAAAAAGAACAAAAATATAAACCCAGATTTTATAATTTGGCCCATACATTCTTAACTGTTTCTTTGGCTTTGTCTCCTCCAGATTTAAAAGCTATGCAGCTACCAGGGCGACAATGCCAGGCACCTACCCTCTATAGAGTAACTCTAACTACTGATCCCAACTATGACCCTCTGGCCCCTCGCCCCCTCACAGCAGTTAGGGGTACTTCTTCAGAGGCAGGAATGTTGCAGAGAGGTAAGTTAATTACATATCACGTAGGCAGAAAGAGAGGGCTGCCCTCAAGGAGCCAACACTGCAAGGAGCCAACAAGCAGGGCAATCAAGACACATTCACTGAAGGCCAGAAAGGTAAAAGGAGAGAAACTACTACACCCTTGTTTCCTCTAGGGATAAAGAGCAGTAACTGATATTCTAAATAGGTATGATCTTCTGGGTGGGGGCCAAGGTCTTAGCCCAGTCTTTCCAGAAAATATCCCTGACCCCCACCCTTACTGAAAATCCTTGTGCACTTGCTAAGTGACTTGCTCCATTTGACCATTTTAATCAGTGTTACCTGGGTGACTGCACTTATAACCCAACTGGTTGGTCATGGTTTTGCCCCACCTCATGCCCACCTTGTAATTTTCCACTGGGTTTTACGGTGCTGTTCCACTTTGTACCCGCCTCACCACATGGCTTTGCTGTATAAAATGCCTTTGAGAAGCGGGGTGAGCGGACAGCCCACTTTCCGGTCCCCCTTCTGTCTCTCTTGGACAGCTTTCTTTCCCTCAATAAATTTTTCCGACTCTTAAAAAATATGTAAAATAATAAAAAACCTGAATAAATAAAGCAAGCCAGTTTGAGGATGTAACCCAGTGGCAGAGCGCTTGCCTAGCATACAGGACGCCCTGGCACTGATCACCAGCATGCAAAAATTAGAAATAAAAAAGAGGCTGAAAAAGAGGAGAAAAGATTTGACTTTTAGGATATTCAGCCCCCTAAAAAGACTGTAGTTCAGCGGCAGGTGGCTGACTCCTGAGCATACCAGGTGTCTCTGCTGTCGGTCAGGAAGGTTCAAGTTACCAAGAAAAACCAAGTCTCTGGTTACCTTGACAACACAGGAAACAGAGCCAGCAGGTTGGACTCTAAATTCCTTTCCAAGCCTGGTAGATTTAGTACCATTTTATCAGAGCTACATGCCTGAAACGCTGGTTTTCCGGATAGACTTGAAGCACCCTAGAAATGGTTTTCAGGGTAAATACGTCTTTTGTTTCCTGGATAATGTTACACAGGTTTACTCATTCTGATAAGCCAAGTCTCCTATCTTGAATTGTCCTCTTGGTTTTCTCTACTGCCTGGAGTCCCTGAACGATAGCCCCAAGTCTGTTCCAATTTGCCCTGGTAAGGTGGCAAACATAATACTTTTTTTTTTTTTTAAATCAGTCTAGCACGGTCCTTTGGCCTACTGTGAAGATGTTGAATATCTTACTCTTCGTTACAAATAAAAAGGCCAAGAAATAGTAACTTGAAGTCATCGGATGATTTCCTCTGAGATCTAGGCGCTCGCTGCTGAATACTGTACCAAGGAAACAGACACCCCAGAAATCCTGTCCACCCCACACTCCCAGCTCCTGCCTGAGTCTTTCCCAGGCCGTGGGAGGCTCACTGGAAGGGCCTATCCACGAGATCCCCACCCCACAATCTCTGTGGTTCCGCTCCCCAGAGTAGCTCCCAACAGGGGATACTCTTTAATCGCTCCTCATGCCACCCCAACTGCCGGAGGCCTCTGCCCAGCTCCCTTGAGATTTCCCCAGCGGAAACCTGACCTCAGTCAGCCTCATCCAAACCTAGTACAGACTTTCCCATTAAAAATCATTCCAAGGGCCAGCGATTTAGCTCAGTGGTGCTGCTGTCTGCCTGGCAAGTGCAAGGACCTGAGTTTGATCCTCTGTACAAAAAAAAAAAAAAAAAAATTCCAAGCAGTACCTAATATCTGCATTCCTGCCGGGCATGGGGGCGTATGCCTATCATCCCAGCACTTGGAAGGCTGAGGCAGGAGGATTGCCACATATTCCAGCCTCTGTCTCAAAAAAAAAAAAAAAAAATCACTGTCTACAAATAGTCTGAAGAAAATCATTTGCTTTGCTTTTTTAAAAAATTGTTCTGCTTGATGTAGTAAACACAAAAATAACATTTGATATCATCACAAGTTCTTGACTGAGCTTGTTTAATGCTTTTAAACTTAAAACAAATGGCATCAGAGGCTCAGAGCAGAAAACAATATATCATCTCTTAGTTCTTGACGGTTTATAATAAGTAAGCAGATTTGGGAAGTTAGAAGAAAACACAGGAGCTCTACTTCCTGGGAAAAGAGGAGGAGGGATGTTCATTCTGAGAAACAGACAAGGAAATAAAAAAGAACAGTATGAAACCATGACAGTTTTTGGCATCTTGAGCACTCCTTGGTGAGCCCGTTTTCCGGGTTTTCGATCTTCTGGGCTTCCTCCGTGGAGTTGCTTTGATCGGCTGCATGGATCTGTGCAGAGCAGAGCTCTTCCTGGGTGGGCTCCTTCCTCAGCCTGGCCTGTTTCCCTGGGGCTCACACTCCAGCCGGGGCGGCGCAGTTTCAGGAGGGTTCTCGGCACAGAACCTCCCTTCCTCTGCAAGGCCAGAAACTGCACAGCTCAGGGGTCCGCCCAAAGCTCAGGAGGGGCCAGCAGCCCAGCCTGCCAGGCCCAGGGGTTGTGCAAAGCAATCGGCAGGGTACTAAGAACACGGTGGCCATTCGGCCTTCCTGCTGGCAACAGTCTCCGTGTTCTTTGAATTGCAACAAATTTAGACTAAACATCTTATTTGGCCTTCTTTGCATTTCTAGAATCAGGTGACACGGTGTCCTAAAAGAGAGAAGGAATGTGCCAAATGCAGGACAGAGGGTTGGGCTCCATGCATGGGGAGGGAGTGAGGGGGAGAAACAACAAAACGCAGGTTGTTTCAGAACTGCTGCCCTTGGCCAAGTGTGGTGGCGCACATCTGTAATCCCAGCACTTGGGAAGCTGAGGCAGGAGGTTCGCCGTGAGCTGAAGGCCAGCCTGAACTGCATACGGGATTCTAGACAGCGCCTGGGTCTCCAAGACCCACATACGTGAAGGAATGAATGACCGGGGTGCCACGCACCGGGGTGTCTCTGACGGGGAAGCGTGTGGTCAGTGAAATTAAAATCGCTGCTGCTCTCCCAGCAAGATGCCTGGCACGGGGGCAGAGGGTGTGCTCAGCAGCAGCAGGTCCTGCTGCAATCACAGCACCGCAATTTAAAACAAAACAAGACTCACTACCTTGTTGAGGCCGGCCTTGTACTCATAATGTGGCCAAGGTTGGCCTCAAACTCACAGTGATCCTCCAAAAGTACTTTTAGAAGTGAAGAATTTGAGAGAAACAGGTGTTCTTGTCCAGATGTGAGATTCCCAACCCCCTGCCAATTCAATAGAAGGCTTTTGTTCCCTCGTTAAAATACCTAGAGCTGGTTATATAATCCAGTATCTTGTTTCTTTAGCTGGACACACTCAGCTCGTTTACCACGTTGCTGAGCTGACATCTCAAAGACCTGGGTTCCAACTCCAGTTTTTCAGATATCCTTGCTCTGAACTGCTCTGGCTTGCTGAATCACAGACGCTGAACTTGAAGCAAGTTCAATGCCAGCTCCTTCAAGGGTTTGCTCCTCTGAGCTTGAGATACTGAACCATCAACACCTAGTCTCATGTACGTCCTCCGGACCTGTTTCTCACCCAAGAAATTTCAGATTTCAACAACAGACCATCTGGTTGCTGAGAAGGATGGTTTATACTTGTAGTAGGTTTGTAAGGAGCAAAAAGTGATTTATTTTCACCTTTTGTTTGCTTGTTTTTGAGACAGAATTACACTATATAGCCCAAGCTGGCCTCAGACTCACAGCAATCCTCCTGCCTCAGCCTCCCATGTGCTAGGAAAACAGGTGTGCACCACAACACCCAGTCTATTTTGTGAGAGTAAAGAAAACTTAGCACACAGGAGTTTGGGAAGTCGGACAGCACTGTTTCAGGGATCCACTTTCCCACCTGCTCCTCAGCAAAGTGGCTGGCCTGCGCCATTCCATGCTGGGGCTCTGTATCCATTACACAACGACTCCCGGGTTCTCCCCTTCCCGCGGCCACTGAACTGGCGCGTCCTGGGTGCCTCCCACAAATCAGTCCTACAATACCCGTCCTTCTGCATCTCCCTTATTTCCCTTCACCTGTCTCCGAGTTCATCCGTGACCTAAAGTGTGTCAGAATTTCTCCTTATCTAAACATTAATTTCTCAAAGTGGTGGGGGCGACACACAAAAGGCAACAGATGTGTGCAAAAAAAAAATCCCTCCAAATCGCGACTCTTCAGAGAAATGCAAGTGCGAACTCCAGGGAGCCGGCACCTCCCACCCGTTAGAGTGGCTGTGATCAGAAAGACAAAAGACACAAGCGCAGGACAGGGTGGGCTGGGCTTTGTTCATGGAAATGTGAATTGGTGCCGCTGCTAGAAAACACATCCAGGGGGCTTCCTCAAAAAACAAACACAGACCTATGTACGATCCAGCAGCCCCACCGGAAATGGAATCTGCGTATGAAAGATACTTCTGGGAGATGCGTCTCCCAAGGTCAGGGTAGGATTTTTCACAATAGGCAGGATAGGGAATCAAGTTAAGTGTCCACCCGCAGATGAATGGACAAAGATAACATAAGATTATTTGCCTATAATGGAATTTTAAAAGCCTTTAAATAATAAAGAAGTCCTATCCTTTGCAGTAAAATGGGCGAAGGCGAGGATATTATACTAAGAGAAGAAATCCAGGAGCACAAAGAGGAATCCTGCATGATCTCACTTTTATGTGGAATCGGAAACAGTCAAAGTCACGGAAGTTGAGCGTAGAATGACGTTTAGCAAGAGGCAGGGTGGGAGGTGGGGAGGCGGTGAACAAAGTCCCACTCACACAGGATGAGCAAGTCCCTGTGACCAGTTATACACGTGGTGGCTGTAGGTGATAGTGGACTGTACTCTTGAAAAGCGCTAGAATAGTTTACCTGTCCTCGCCCCTAAAGAAAGATCATTCATATGCTAATTTACTCAAGTCAGCCATTCCATAATGCACACATCTCCAAACACTACGGTTTAGATCTAAAAGTCCCCTAAAAGTCTCATGCGTTTGAAGGTGGTGGGGCCGTGAGGGTGCTGTACTCATCAGTGGGTTCACCCTTTGGTAACTTCAGTAGCTGAATGTGCTGCTGAAAGACCAGGCCTGTTTGGAGGTGGGTCACTGCAGACGTGACCTAGAATAGTCTGTTTTTGTCCCTGGCTCCTCCCTTCTCGCTGCTTCCTGGCTGCCACTGGCTGAACAGCTCTCCTCCGCTGTGGCCTCCTGCCTTAGAGGCCAGTTTGCCATGGACTGAACCTACCGGCACTGTGAGCCAAAATGAGCAGGCATTGTCTCCGCAACAGGAGGATGGCTAATGCGACGTGCTGCATAACACATATGTACAACTTTTACCTGTGATCTAAAATAAATACTTGTAACATTTTCTTTAAAACTTCATCCTTCTTAAAGCCTAATAACTCATCACACATATATACCACACCGCGTACACAGACCACCACACTGCGTTTATCCATGCACCCCCTGGCAGAAACGTGAGTTGCTTTCATCTTTTGGTCTCTGTGAATAATGCGGCTATGGACACAGCTATGCAAATAGCTGCACTCTTACTTTCAGTTATTTTAACTATATACCCAGAAATAGAGTTGCTGGGTGACGGTGTAGTTCTATATTTAATTTTTGTTTTTTCTTGTTTTGTTTTTTGAGACAGGCTCTCACTACGGAGTTGAGACTACCTGGAACTCACTATATAGCCCAGGCTGGTGTTGAACTCACAGCGATCCTCCTGCCTCAGCCTCCTGAGAGCTGGGATTACAGGTATATTTAATTTTTTGAGGAACCACCACTAACACTGTACCATTTTACATTCCCTTGACAATGGACAAGTTTTCCAGTTGGTCCACATCCTCACCAACACTTGTCTTCTATTTTTTTGATGTTGTTTTGTTTTTTTAACAAAAGTCATGGATATGATGTGGTTTCTCATTGGAGATTTGACTTGAATATTCCCAACAGTGAGCCTCATTTCAAAAGCTTACTGGCCATTTGTAGATCTTTAGAGAACTATCTGTTCAAGACCTCTGCCTACTTTTTAACTGGGTTGCTTGTTGTTTATTGAGTTTTAGGAGTTTCTTTTTATATTCTGGATATTAATCCCTTACCAGATGTGTTTTACAAATGTTTAATCCCACTCATAGGGATAAAACAATGGCTGACTTTTTACTCTGTCAACAGTGTCTTTTGATACATAAGCTTTTCATTTTCTTTTCTTTTTCTTTTTTTGTACTGAGGATCGAACTCAGGACCTTGTGCTTGTGAGGCAGGCAGTGGCATAAGCTTTTAATTTTGATGAATTCCAATTTGCCTATATTATTTTGATGCTTAGATTATATCCAAAAATAATCACTGCCAAATCTAATGTCATAAGCTTGTCCCTATATCTTTTTACGAGAGTTTTATAGTTTCAGCTCTTAAATCTAGGTTTTTAAAGTTAATTTTTATATTTTGTATAAGGTAAGGCAAAGATCTTATTTTAGCTTTAAATTTTATTTAGTATCATATTTTACCCTTTTTTTTCCCTTTGGTATTGGGGATCGAACTCAGGACCTTGTATTTGTAAAGCAGGTGGCAGATCCACTGAGCTAAATCTCCAGCCCTATCATATTTTAAAAATAATTCAACTATAGCGGATTATTTGCAAAACAATTCTTAGCCAAAAACTGCACCAACAGATTCCTCTAGGAACTCTGCCCAGAGAACTTTCAGAAAGCGTGGGAAATTCTCTGCCAAGTCCAAAGAGTGGTCACTAGCAACATGTGGTTTTGAGCAGTGAAAACGTAGCTAGTGTGTTGGACGGATTAGATTTTAAATTTCATTTAATTAAGTAATTCAACCTGGGTCTGGTGGCGTGCGCCTCTAATCCCAACACTCAGGAGGCTGAGGCAGGAAACTCACACAATGAATTCACATAGTGAATCACATAGTGAAGATCAGCCTACACTACACAGTGAGACACTGTCAAAAAAAAGTTTAATTTTAATTTTAATTTAAATAACTACGTGTAGGGCTGGGTATTTAGCTCAGTGGTTTCACTGTCTGCCTTGCAAGTGCAATGTCCCGAGTTCGATCCCTGGTACCAAAAAAGAAAAAACTAAATAAATAACGATGTGGCTAATGGTTACCATATGGGAGAGACCAATGTTTAGATTCTCTGTTTTTTCCAAAAAGTAAAATATTTCATGTAAAAGCCTTATGACCCTCAGATTGCGACCATATTCTTAGCACAAGGTTAAATATATTAAGGCTAGACATAAGAAATGCTACATGAAAATGTCCTTGAATTTCCTGCAGAATTCCTTTTAAAGAAATCAAATTTCACCGCCATCTCTGTTCCACCTATAAACGCCCCTCGGAGTCCTCTCATATCCTGCGACTTGCACTTTTTCTTTCGTCTTTTGTCAATAAGGCACACTTCTTCCTAACAAATGGTAACTCCTACGATATTTTCTTTCCCTTCTTTCTTGGTTGAGAAGAAACTCGGAGCAAAGAATACTTTTTATGCATACTAACAGTTCTTAAACTTTGTTTTCTAATATAATCATTTCTTCCTCTTCCTCCCCAGACACATCCCTCCAAATGGTATGATGTTTGCTCCTTGACCGGGATTGGACTGATCTGGTCGGATCGACTTCCTGTACTTCCTCTTGGAGCTGTAGCCAGCCAGACTTAGAATGAGGTGGCAACCTGCACAGACACTGCACACATTGTTACGTCCATGAGGCCCGGGGTTGCAGGGTCCCCAAGCTGACCTTCTCTGGGGCTGTATCGCTCTCTGATGTGCAAAGAGGAAGAGGAGGCAGAGAAGATCAGCAAAAACTTTACTGCAGGAATTGCAAGAAGCTGTACAAAGCTGCTGGGGACAGGAGTCGGGTGCTCAGGGCGCTACTCAATTGTTTACGGAACTTGCTAGGGGCCAGAGTAAGTGGGCCAAAGGAGAATTGGAAGGAAACTTTTGCTTGTTTGGTTGGTTGGTTTAGGGAGAAATAGGTAACGGACCTAGAGAGGGGCTTAGGGGGAACAACGTAGCTATACAGAAGGACGTCAAAACCCCAGAGCTGTTTGCTGAGATGCAGAGGCCACTTAAAGGGGCCTAGTCCTTAATCTAATCCTACCTAAGAATCCCACTGTCCCTACAATATGAAACGAGGGAATACATTCACTTTCTACAACAGTTTAAGGTCCTGCGAGGGCCTCCAATCCCCTCGATTTGGTAGCTGTGGCCAGGTCAGCGGAAGTCTATGTACACTGAAAAACTGGGTTTCAACTTGCCAAGATTAAAACTAGACCTGTACCTCTCAACATGTACTAAACTAAAATCGAAATGGATTACAGATCTAAACATTAAAATGGAAACACTAAACCAGCTGGAAGAGAGGTTAGGTAGAACTCTTGAAGACATTGGTGTAGGAAAAGACTTCATGAACAAAACCTCAGTACATGTGAACTAGCACAAAGAATCAGCAACTGGGATGTCATTAAAAAGCTCCTGCACAGCAAGAGAAACCACCAACAGAGTGAAGAGACGACCCCCAGAGTGGGAAAAAATTTTTACCAGCTGTTCCTCAGACAAAGGTCTACTGTCTAGAATATATAAAGAGCTTACTAAAATCAGACTTCTCAAGGGGCCTGGGATTTAGCTTAATGGCACCAAGCCTGCCTTGCAAGCCCAAGGTTGTGAGTTTGATCCCTGGTACACACACACACACACAGACACAATCAGACCTCTCAAATTTAAAGACCCAATCCAAAAATGGGCATCAGAAATGAACAGACACTTCTCAGACCAAGAAGGAGAAACAGCAAATAAACATATGAAAAAATGTTTGACATCACTAATCATTCAAGAGATGCAAAAGAGAACAACGCTGAGATCCCGCTTCACCCCAGAAGGAATGGTTGCTATCAAGAAATCAGCCAATAACAAATGCTGCTGGGTATCTGGGGAGAAAGGAACCCTTCTCCACTATTGGTGGGAGGGAAGACTGATACAACCACTGTGGAAATCAGTGTGGAGATACCTCAAACAACTAGGACTAAAAGCCCCATATGAACCAGCTATTCCCCTGCATGTTTACCACAGGCACACCCATGTTTATAGCGGCACAGTTTGTAATAGCTAAAACTTGGAAACAGCCTAATTGCCCATCAACTAGAGACTGGATAAAGAAGATGTGAGGTTTTTTTTAAATAAAGTGGAGTACTACTCAGCCATGAAGAGTGATAAACTAGAGACATTTATAACTAAATGGATGCACATTGAGGCCATACTCTTTAAGTGAAATAAACAGGACACCCATGTGTAAATACCGAATTGCTTCTCTGGTGTCAGAAACTGAAAGTGTAAATAAGGATCAAAATACACAATAGATAATGTGAAATAGGAAGACGTCCAAAGGGGAGGGGTAGGAGAAAGGAAAAAAAAGAAAAAATGGAAACCAAGTCTTTGTAAACAGGAAAAGTTGAAGGGGTTGAAGGAAGGAGAGAGAAATGGGGGACAAAATAAGAACCAAGATACATCATGTAAAGGTACAAGATCCCAATGATGAACATCATCATACTTTATACTTAAAACGTACCAATAAAATTAATGAAAAATAAATGGTATCAGCCTCATTGGGATGCAGTTCACCTCAGTGAGCTCAGTCTCTTCCTGGAGAGTGTTCAGTACCCAGCATTTCCTCTGTCTACACAGTAGGCTGAACAGTCCCTTTTCCTCTAAGTATCGCTGTGAGTGTGACCTCATTAGGAAATAAGGTCTTGGCAGGTAACTCTTCTCCAGAGACTCTGTTCACTATAGACTGAATGTTTGTGTATGCACACACGTATATACACACACACACACACACACACACACACACACACAAAGAGTTGTCTAATACCAGGGTGATGGTGTTTAGAAGTGGGGCTTTGGAAGGTGACTAAAAGTAAAGCACTCACAAGTGGGATTAGTGCCTTTAAAAACGAGGTCCCAGGGCTGGGTATTTAGCTCAGTGATTCCACTGCCTGCCTCGCAAGTGCAAGGACCCAAGTTCAATCCCCAATCCAAAAAAAAAAAAAAAAAAAAAAGAGGTCCAGCCAGGCATGGTGGTAAACACCTATAATCTCAGCTCTTGGAGGCTGAAGCAGGAGGATCACTGCAAGTTCAAGGCCAGCCTGAACTACAGAGTAAGACCCTGTCTCAAAAAAACAAAATAAAAGCAAAACAGAAACCAAAGACTGCTAGCTGTAGGGTGACCAGCACAGGAGGCAGGAGCCACAAAAAATATGGGCAGAGTTAGCATAAGATCTGGACACTGCAGCCTAACCCTTCCCAAACAAAGGCACACAGAGAAAGCAGATAGCTTAGAACACTGGGAAAAACCTGACGAAATTAAGACAAGAGGCCAGTTATAAAGTATTTAGTGGCAAAAAAATTACTTTTCAATTTAATATGGTCACTATAAGAAAAAGAAAGGGCCAATTATTAGAGATTATATTACACATGAATTTGTATAAATTTTCAAATAAAATCATGTTGAATTTTTATTGAGAATATTGAGCTCAGTTCCAAGAATATAACCTTTTTAAATCAAATTATGCTACTGACGGCAAAAATGGCAATTTTTTAAGGAGGGCCTCCAGATTCTTAAAAACCATCATCCATGAAACAAATTTTTGCGGAACTGGGGATGGAGCTCAGGTCCTTGCTCTTGCAAGGCAGGTGCGGCACCACTGAGCTAAATCCCCTGTCCACCGAAAAAAACCTTTTCAATAAATAGCTTTTTTGAGGAGTTTTTGGATTGTTTTGTTTTTTTGGTTGGGTCTTTTTTGATTGGTTTGCTTTTGGTTTTTTGAGACAAGGTTTCACCATGCAGTTCAGGCTGACCTTGAAAACACTTTGTAACCCAGGCTGGCCTCGAACTTCCAACTCCCGGTGATGGTCCTCCCTCAACCTCCCGGTACTGAGATGACAGGTACCCGCCACCATGTCCTACTCATTTGAGTTTTAAATGCGGAAATATTATACAAATATACACTAAAGAACTTAAAGCCACGACAAGCGTTGAAATACTTAAAGATTCTATTAGTCATTCAGACTCCTTACTGATAAACCTAAGATTTAAATGTCTTGTGATGGTTTGAATGGATTTCTAAACCAACCAGACCTTTTCATGTTTAAGATTTCAAAGTAGTTGGGTGTAGTTGGTGCATGTGGGTGATTCCAGCACTCCCAAGGCTGAGGCAGGAGGATCACTGGGAGTTCAAGGCCAGCCTATCTCCGTCTCAAAAAAAAATTTTTTTTTCACAGTAATAATGGAATCCATAACCCACAGAATAAGCATGTGTAAATCAGGCACTAACCAGCTACTAACATGTGGACACCGTGACAGGGACCGCCAGGCACAAAGGGACCGAAGCATCTTCAGCGATGGTCCCCCCAAAGTCCATCTGGGTCCGAAGGCGACGCCCCTAGGAACTACAACCTTACCAGGTCCTGCCAGGCCGCCCTGGGAGTCAGACAGCAACAGCGCACAAGCCCGCATGCGCGAGAACCTGAGCGAGAACAGCACCGAGAATATCACGCGAGAACATCGCGCGAGCCTTTCACGCGAGAACGACTGGCTGGCAGGGGTGGACGAAGACCGGGGGAGCTAGACCCGGAAGCCACGTTTGACAGTAGGAAGAGACGAAAGCGGATGGACTGAGGTAGCCTCAAGCAGGTGAAGCAGGCTAAACAGTTGAAGTATAATTTCATAGTAAGGGCCAGGGATTTAGCTCAGTGGTTCGGTGGCCCGCCTTGCAAGCATAAGGACCCGAGTTCAATCCCTGGTACCAAAAAAATAAATAAATATTTAAAATAATAATAATAATAATAAAGACCTATTACTCAGGGCCGCCGGGGATTTAGCTCAGTGGTTCCGCCGCCTGCCTTGCAAGCGCAAGGTCCCAAGTTCGGTCCCCGGTACCAAAAAATAAAATAAAGTAAAACTAAATAAATATAATGACCCACTACAAAGTATTTGGCAACTCGTAAGCTGGACTGTTCAGTACAGTAGCTACAGCTGGATGTGGTAGTGCACACCTGTAATTCCAGCACTCGGGAGGCAGAGGCAGGAGGATTGCTGAGTTAGAGGCCAGCCTGGGCAACATAGCAACTCAAAACCACAAAAAATAAAAGTAGTTGACAAAGTATAAGCTGCTGTTCAATACCGTAGCCACTAACTGTGCAGCCACTTAAATTTAAATTTGGTTCACTACAATTAAATAAAATTTCAATTTGGTTCCTGGTCACACTGATTACATTTTGGGTGTTTAAGCGCTGTGTGTGGCCGCTGTTCAGGGCAGTTTCACAGGAGGGTGCTGCTCTGGAGAACGTGTCCTCCTAACTACACACATTTTCTAACTTTGGGCTGTCACACCAGAGAAGGGTCCAGCTCTAAAGGTCATCTGCCTCTTGCCTTCCAAGACAAATTCAGTTACTTTCATTAGTCAAATCTCAGTCTATCTCAGGGTCTAGAGAAAAACTGAAGCCAGCTCATCCTGGTCTGTGACAACTGAATATTAAATTTCCAGAATTTTTTAAGTCAGCTGCTAAACATAACCAATTCTTCAATATTAAATTATATAAATTTGCAGGTAAGCCAGGTATGATGCTGCACGTCTGTAATCCCAGCACTCTGGTAGACTGAGGCAGGAGGATCTTAAGTTCAAGCCTCGCCTGGGAAACTTAGAGACTCGGGGACATTGTGTCAAAATAAAATATAAAATAAAAAGGGGGATGTAGCTCAGTGTGAAGGCCCTGGATTCAATCCTCAGTACCATAAAGATTTTTAAAGTTTATCCTTTAATAAATTATATTTAAAACAAAAGGAAATACTCAAGCCTGTTACATCCCAGTTCTTTTTCTACGTTTTACTGCTATCTCTAAGGCGGGGCTAATTTACACCTGTCCTATGTATCCGCAGAATCGCTAGCGCTATACAACATTGTGCTGTCACACATCTCCTGCCAGCCCCACCCTGGTAGCTTCTAATCGGCCATGGTGGGATTTCAGATACCACAAAAACCACTGCACCCTAAAAGCAGAGCTGTTAGGTACTTTCCACTCTGGTCATTATGCCTACAGGGACGGATTTTCACGTGGACCAAAGTTTCCTTTTCTCTTAGGTATACACCAAAAAGTAGAATTGCTATGTTGAAAGACAAGTCTCTATTTAACCTTTTGGGAATGCTAGGTTACTGTGCAAAGCAGCTACCTAACAACAGTGCCTGAGGGCTCCTATTCCCCCACCTCTTCACCAGCACTTGTTATTATTTCTTTTCATGATAGCCTTGCTGGCGGATATGAAGGCGTATTTCATTGTGGTTTTCCTTTGGCTTCTTGGTTTTCCTCCTCTGACCCTCCAGGATGTGTTACTGGGGAAGAAAGGAAATAATGGAGGATGTGGGCTTGAGAAAGAAGGTTGGCTGGAGTGGAAGCTTGCACAGAGCGTGCCTCGGGCTGAAAGCAGAGAGTGCCAAGGAGAGAGGCAGGAGGCAATGTGCCAAAGGAATTCAGAAAGGGTAGGAGCCACACTGGGCTCACGGAGGTCGCTGGGCCTGGCTGGAGTCTTACAAGATGACAGGATTTGGACAGCAAGAGGAAGCCAGGCTGGGCAAGGGGCTCCTGTGGTCACAGCCGCGTGTGACAAGGCATGGCGTGGCAGACAGCAAGGAGCAGAGGGGGCCTGGCCGGAGGAGACTCGGGAAATGAGGGGTGCGAGGTGAGAGGGGTCAGGCGCCAAGCTGCCTCCATGATGGGCCCCTCGGACTAGAGAAACCAAGGTGCAGCCACACCGCTGTGATGGCAGCGGGGAAGTCCAGTCACGCCTGCAAACCTGGCCACCCACTCAGAGGTCAGGAGACTCCCCAAGGCAGGCAGTGCGCTGAGCCCTGAGCAGCCACGGACAGCGAAGTCCCACGGCCACCTTCGGCCAGTACTGGCGGTAACCAGGAAACAGGTTTTTATTTATTTAATGGAAGAACAACAGCTCATATTCACTGGGTCAGGCATCATCTTAAGTCATTTAATTCTTGCTTTTACAAACCTCCAAGACTGGTACCATTATCCACTCATTTACAGATGAGGAAATTGAAGGCTGAGCATATTAAGTAACGCAGCCGTGCATGGTGGCATGTGCCTATGACCCCACAACTCTGGGAGGCTGAGGCAGGAGGATCACAAATTCAAGTCCTGCTTGGGGAATTTAGCTAGACCTTGTCTCAAAGTAAAAAGGGCTGGGATGTAGCTCAGGGTGAAGGTCCTGGGTTCAATCAATCCCCAGGACCACCAAAATATATATATACATATATGAGTAGCTCACCCCAGGTGGTGAAGCCCATGGAACACATTCTTAATCACCAAGCTGCTCTGGTCCCTCTTCCAGGAAGGCGAGGAAGAAAAAAATAGAAAAAGAAGAGAGAGTTCAGGTATGAACGCGACCCACGAGGTTTCTAGTTCATTCCCAACCTGACTTCCTGGGGCTCAAGGTGCCGCCCCATCCCTCCCTGTCCTTCCCCACTCCCAAAGGATCTGCTCCAGAGAAGGTTGTGTTGTTGCTGACCCAGCATCCACTCCAACCTCCAACCCCATGTGCCTCCCTCTTGCTCAGCATACCCTGATTTTCCTTTGGGGAACTCCAGTCTTCCTGGTGGCAGAGCCCCAGGTTGGAGATAAGATTGACAGGCACTGTAGCTCTGAGAGGTGCTGATTGGTCAAAACCACTCATCAGAATTCCACCCATTCACCAATGGGGTGGTTTCAAAGATGGGCAGTAATCAAAACCTAAACCAATCAGCACTAGGCCTGTCCTTGGCCTCGGAGTTTGGCTTGCCCATCTGACAGGTGGGGTAGAAAAGAAGAAGGCGAAGCCAGGCATGGTGGCACATGCCTTGAATCCCAGCACTCGGGAGGCTGAGGCAGGAGGATCGCTGTGAGTTTGAGTCCAGCCTCGGCTACATAGTGTGTTCCAGGTCAGTCTCAACTACACAGTGAGACCCTGTCTCGAAAAAATAGAAAAGAAAAGAAGAAGGTGAATGAGTCCGATTTTATATCTGCAGGGAGGACACACTCACTAACTCTGCTCAGTTTGGTCAAGGAAGTATGTCACCTTGAGATCGGAAAAGCAGTCCTCAGAGCTGTCATGAGCCTCTGGGCCCAGCTGGCCAAGCCCTGCCTTCTGGGTTTCCTGGGAAACAAACGCACAGGCGTGCACGTCACTTGACAGGTTGGATGCATCAGTTCTGCGCCCAGCCCTGCCCAGGGCACTGCTGGCTCCAGGCCCTGTCTCACAGGCTCCTCTATTCCACCCCGATACGTTTCATTTTCTTGTTTGCAACTACAGCATTTACTTTGAATTTAGATAACGTTCCTCTGTTTTCCTCTCCCGCCTTTCAAACAGATCTGCAGTGTGACGCTGCCTGACAAACTGGCCTTGATTTTTTTTTTAATGTTCATTTGTTGGAGTATTTTTGTACATTGGCAGCCCAGAAGCATCAGGTTCTGGATCATTATGTTCTTCTGTTTTCCCTTTTCAAGGACTCCGTTAAAACCGTAGTGTGGCCAGACAGGCAGGGCTTTCAGACCTTCTTCTGAAGGTCAGGCCCTCTACTCTGTGCCCCTTTAGATCTGGCGTCTCCCAAAAGGGAGAAACCCACACCCCCCCACACACACACACACACCAAACAGCAAAAGCTGGCACCCTGATTTGCAAAACATAGGAAGAAGCAAGCTCTCTGATGCTTAAACCTCATGCAAGCCAGGCCCAGCGGCACACACCTGTAATCACAGCTACGTGGGAAGCTGAGGCAGGAGAATTGAAAGTACAAGCCAGACTGAGTGATTTAGCAAAGACTCTCGAAATAAAAAATGTTGGGGATGTAGCTCTGTGACAGAGTTGCTTCCCCACAGGTGCAGGGCCCTGAGTTCAATCTCTCGTGGATATGTGCAGAAGTGCTGGAGAAATACCAACACTCAGGAGGCTAAGGCAGGAGGATGTCAGCAAGTTCGAGACCAGCCTGAAATTCATAGCAAGACCCTCTGAAAAAAATAAGTAAATAAATAACAGAAGTGTTGGTGTGGACAGGAAGCATTTACATTTAAGTCACTGTGAGTCACCATTGGGGCAAGAACTCAGGGTCTTCACAGGGGTGAGACACGGGGAAGAGCTCTAGGACTCCTCTTCCGGTTTTTATTGACTCCTCAAACATCTGTACCATTTTAAAGTTGTGCAAGAAGGTTGCAAACTGGTACAGTCTCCCTCACCCGGGCTTCACAAAAGGCCCTTCAGGCTTAGCTGAGGATGTCTGCATATTTTAAACTTCCAGGGAAAGATAGAACATGAGCTCAGGGGAGGAGAGGATGATTTTTGTATTTACTTTTATCTTGTGCTGATTTTAGTCTCATTAGAACCATGCTGCGTGACTGTCCAGTCTGTGGGGGCGGGCGTGAGGTATCAGAGAAGTCTGAGCACTGAGTTTAACCCGTCTGTCCCCGCAGTAACTCCAGCCTGTACGAGTGGGAGACATTGAGACACACACCTGTAATCCCAATGAGTCAGGAGGCTGAGGCAGGAGACAATGCTCCAGGGTTCTCTGATTAGGGTCACCAGCATTTCATTCCCATCAGAGACCCTAAGAAGAATTTTGATTCCAACCTTTCCATAAAGGGTGCTGAGCCTCCAAGTGGATTATTTCTATCATCCTGATCACCCTAAGTTTAAAATTTCCAGGCACTTCAGCAGCACATACACTAAAATTGCCAGGCATGGTGGCGCACACCTATAATCCCAGCACTTGGAAGGCTGAGGCAGGAGGATCGCCACCAGTTCAGAGCCAGCCTGGGCTGCCCAGTGAGTTTAAGACCAGCCTGCAATACACAGAAATACCCTGTCTCAAATAAAATGAAATAAACACATGAAGAGGTGTATCAAAGTCTAATGCACACCACACACCCAGAGCAGCCGCCTGACCCACTCAGCCACATACACTGCAAGCTGTTGCTGCGGCTCAGTCAGGCAACAGCCACCTGGAGACAGCGAGGAAATGCAGCACATCCACGGCCCTGTCCAGAAGCTCGCCTAGGACTGTGAGCAGAGGTCTCAGGACTCTGCAAGCCAAAAGCCCCTCTCTTTTGTAAGGCGGCCCCTGACTGCGAGCAGGCCGAAAAAGGGAACTGAGAAACGGAAGAGACTGCGTCCGTTAACCTGGCACGTACACCCGGCGATCGGCGGCTTAGCTGGCAGATTGTGCGGGTCTCGATGGGAGGCTGGAGGCACAACAAGTGGCTGTCGCTATGGAAACAGCTCAGCTAGACCCTAAGAATGAAGGACTGGCCGCCTGGGAAACGCAGGAGGAGAGGAGATGTTGCTCTGAGGTTGACAGGGAGGATCAAATGGCTTTGCATCCTGGAGCACCCCGGCGAAGTTTGCCCTGAGGCCGCAGGACTGAGAGGGGAAAACGGCCCCTGTCCCCCGGGCTCCGGCCGGCCGCTGCCCCAGCACAGCTGGCCTCCAGCCTGAGCCTGTTGCCCGTTCTCAGGGCCAGGGCTGGAAACCCTGCAAGAAACCCGAGGAACAACATTCATGGGCTACGATAGAGGGGAGAGGAGAGGAGAGTAGGGCTTCGGCGAATTCACAGCTGCGGGCAAAACCCCGGGGATCTTTCTCCCAGGAAGTGGTCAGATTCCAGGGCAGGCTTTAAAAAGAAAGCCTCCTTTTCTAGATGGACTGAGCACCGTTCTAGCCCGGGGGGGGGGGCTCAGGCCTTGCTTCGGGCCCTCTGGTTTCAAGGTGCTCATTAAATGCCCCAGGCAGACATCTAAATGACAGGGTTGTAGACTAAGCCACCCTCGACACCAGGGCGGGCATTCTGCAAAGAGGCCGCAGTCCCTCCAGCAGACTTTTGAAGGAGATTCAAGGGCACTGTCTATGGGGGTGACTTCCGCATGCAGAAATGCAGCTCCACACTTGGTGCTCTCAAAGTAATAGTAATAATAAGAAAATTAAAGCCGGGTGTGGTGATGCACGCCTGTCATCCCAGCACTCAGGAGGCTGAGGCAGGAGGATCCCTGGAGTGCAAGGCCAGCCTTTACCCTGTGCAATGGCCCACATGGAACCAGGGGTGACTTGGAAAAGCACCAACTGATTCACAAATGGGATGAGACAGCAAAGGGGCCAATGCCCGTGGCTTCCAGGAAGTCCTGGGCATCCTTGGGGCAAGAGGAACAGCGTTGGCTGGACCTTGGTCCTAGGAAAGGCTGGGGTGGTCATGTCATCCCCGCATGAGCCAGGGTCAACAGCCTTCCATAGGTGTCCCCCTCACCTGCACCTAAGCCACCCAGGGCAAGTGCCATTTTTGCAAGATATTAGTGGAAGTCCTAGAAAAGCAGCATTAGTCTACAGTCGGGAAAAACAGTGACAGGCCAGGCTAGCGCTCGGGGCTCCGTGCTTTCCACCACTCTGGAAACCACTGCTTCCTGTCTTAGTCCATTCCGTCGTGATAGCAGTATCCTTTTGGCTGGGTGATGTAGTAATAACATCCCCAAGGCTGGGGAGTCCACAGTTTCCCCCATTCTCACAGACTGTGCCCAAATGTCACCCTGCACCACAGCTCTGGCTTCTCGGTCACCCACACTGGTCCAGGACAAGTTGGCCGGTCCAAGCAGCTGGTTCCTGCTCCCAGAGGCCCCAGGTTCCGCTGTCCCTGGGGGTAGGAGACTTACGGACTCCGTCATTGCCCAAGGGCTGGTTGTAGCTCAAGTCGGTTGTAAGTTAGTACAACAAAGACTGGGATGTTTACCTGAATGTCTCTGAGTCCTGTGAGCCAGTCTAGCAAAATAACCACAGCCGGGGGAGGCACCGTGAGAACCCGGATGGCAGAAGTAGAACTCACAGCTTGGGGCTTGCGACTGGCACCCGAGGCATGTGGGGGAGCCGGCAACTCAGGGCATCTCTGAGCAGGCAGTGTCAGAGCGGAATCTGGGCACCCGGGAATCCGCTGATTGCAGGCTTGTGCCAGGAAGGAGCTGGTCAAGGAGTGTTGAGTAAACAGAAAAAGGTTCAAAAAAAACTTTGTGGGGACAGGGAGGGGTTGACTGGCTGGTTGATTGGTCTCTTGGTTTCCAGATTTCAGACACCCCTGGCTTAGACGCCCGCACTCTTCTTCCATGGACAGCAGCTTGGTGATCTGAACCAGTAAACTCTTCGAGCCCTAGGTATCCAATCTGTGAGGTGAGATCATTCATTTCTGGAAGCCATTAGGTTGCTTCCACTGCAAATAATAAGGACTCCCAACTCCACGGCTTAAGGAGTAAGCAGATGTTTTTATCTCTTTGGGACAAGAAGTCTGGGATGGCGAAGCTCTAAATCCCGCCCACCAGAGCTCTGGCTCCATCCTCTGACCCGTCTCACTCTTGCTGCCTGCTGTGTGGATTTTCCGGCCCTCTCTAGACAATGCAGCCACCCATGGAGAAGGGCCTTAAAGGGCTTCAGTTGGCTCCGATTTCAATTAGAGAACAAAACTTTCTCCAAAAGCCCTCTCCCAGCCACTGTCCAGATGTGAAGCACATCCGGGCTGCTGTGGGAGACCCCTTGCCTGCTGTTGAAGGCCCTACCATTAGCCTCATAATTACAGCAACTTGGGGGTGGGGTTATCAGGAATCGAACTCAGGACCTCCTGCTTGCGAAGCAGGCGCAGCACTGCTGAGCTATATTCCCGGCCTTACTGCAATTTAATTTTAAATTAAATAAAACTTAGAAATCAGTTCTTCAGCCAAGCTAGCCACATTTTAATTGCTCAATGGCTGTGTGGCCACTGCAATGGAAAGAGTATTTTCATCATCACGGAGAGTTTATGGGACAGAGCTACTCTGTAACTCAGCCCAAAGACCAGATCCCACGCCTGAACAGTCTCCTAAATTAATGCGCAGTTACGATTGAATGATGCCCCTTAGATATGGGACATCTGTGCTACACCCACCCCCAAGTCACGTGCTCGTTCCTAACCAATCACTAGCAAGGATGATGAGACTCCCAGGATTGACTCAGCCTTAGACCAATCACGACTCCAGCCTGGTGTTTGAAATGTGCTCCTCCCACACCTGTGGCCACTCAGAAGAGGGTAGAAACTACTATGTGAAGCCTGAATAGGGGGTGGGGATGTAGCTCAGTGGCACCGCGCCTGCCTGGCAAACACAAGATCCTGAGTTCAATCCCCGGTACTAGTACCAAAAAAGAAAAAGAAAAGACTGAGCCAACAGGCAGGGGACCTGTCTAGCGGGCAGGGAGGGAGAGGGATTCAGAGACTAGGCAGCACACAACTCATAAGGTTCTGGTAAGAGTCACTGTAATACATCCACAGCAATCTCTATGGTGTTTACAAAGTAACAATTAATGGATTTTAGCTACCCTGATCAGGGTTGCTGTTGGCCTACAGCAAAGATGGCGAACCTTTTAGAGAACAAGTGCCCAAACTGCGATCCAAAAGCCACTTATTTATCACAGAGTGCCAACACTGCCCGATTTGTGCTGTTACCCGATGCTCAGCTGCTGAGGGGTGCTGGAGCGGCTTGGCTCAGGTGCCAACACAGAGGGCTCCGTGTGCCAATTGCGACATGCGCGCGTGCCATAGGTTCGCCACCACGGGCCTAGAGGATCACTGCAGCCGAGGATTTGAGGCCAGCCTGAGCCACATGGACCCTGGCTTAACAATAATAAAATAATAATAATAATAATAATAAT
>NW_022900949.1:22098426-22129623 GCF_012274545.1 Fukomys damarensis | reverse complement strand
AATAATAATAATAATAATAATAATAATAATAATAATAATAATAATAACATCGACATTGTGCTTTGACCGGTGCCAGATCTCACAACAATCAAGAGAAACACTAGGGATTCTCCCGTTCCGTGGGGACCACAGAGAAATGCAGGATGTTGTCACCTCTGCTTTCCATCTGACTCTGCACTAAGGCATTTCCTATGGGGACTCAGCCCTCTGGCACCCCGACTCCGAGAGCTTGCTCAGGCAGTCTGGGCTGAAGCCACCGGGGCCTTCTCTTCCCCCCCAGGAACCGCACAGTGAGCCGCCCTCCCGGCCCCCAGGGGATGAGCTCTCTCAGCAGAACCCCGCTGCAGGAGCTGGGGCCCCACTGGGGACGTGCTCTCGGATGCACAGATGTCATCGCTTTCATCTTCCCGCCGAAGAGGAGGTGTTTAATATTCCAAAGCAGGCCAATTTGTCAAACGAAATAATGAATGCTGGTGGTTGGAAACAGCACACCACCCCAGAACATTTTGACTTCAAAGGCTATCTTCTCCTTCATTAGCAAAGATTACTAAATATCAACACATTAGGCTGGAACGCACAGCTCGTTAATGCTGAATGTAATTATATCAAGCTGTCCGTTCTGGCTTCTCTGCTGGGCTAGATCTGCTGTTTATCAAAACTTGCGGCAGGGAGGCTACGTGATACCTAGTAAGACGAAATGCCCAATGAGTGAAGAGTTTCCAAAAGTGGTCCTTCCACCAGCCCGGTGTCCAGGCAGGCACCTATGGAAGGCACTTGATGTGCACGAAACAGGTAGCAAGAAGGTGGTGAGACCCAGATCGGAAAAAGAGTCAACAGACAGACTTTGCCTGAGAGACATGTGAGCAGTTCTCTGCTTTCGGATTCTGATGTGTGTGAGCCCTGTGTAAAACTGTAAGAAAAGTTGCAATGTCTAACGCAGGTTCAAATATCTTTCTGGCCATTGTCTCCAACGTGGCCACAGTCACGCTTGAGTCCCCAAGGCAGAATCCGGAATTCCACTGAATGGTGGCATCATCTGGTGGACATAAGCGATACTGCAGCTCCCTTCCCGGCGCCTGTCATCCTGCGGGGACTGTTAATTGCTTTTTTCTGGCTTTTTTTTTTTTTTTTTTTTTTTTTTTTTTTTTTTTTTTTTTCTTTTTTTTTTGGTAATGGGGATCAAACTCAGAACCTTGCACTTGTGAGGCAGGTGGTGCCACCACTGAGCTAAATCCCCGGTCCCCTGGGACTGTTCATTTCTTAATGGTGCTCCATCATTCAGGGAATTATTGTAAACTATTGAAATAAGCCCTGTTTAGCACCTTCAATGAAGAACTCTCCACATTAGTAAGACACTTATAGGCTGCCATAAAATCTTATCAGCTGGTACCGAGCCTGAGGGTTTCCATACTTTCTAATTGTTTAGTGTGTGTAGATCTTACAGAACCTCAAAAAAGTCATAAACTCCTTGAGGTTAAGTCTTTCAGTCTTTTCTTATACTTCGCCATTACTGTCTTCATGGGTTCTCAGTAGGACTTGCCAAAGACCAAATCACGTACACAACACACGAGTAAACTACACTGAAGAGAGCAGAATGTGCAGTTCAAAGTGTATAGAGTTTACATCCAACATGGAGGCATACACCTGTAATCTCAGTACTTGGGAGGCTGAGGCAGGAGGATCACCAGAAGTTTGAGGTCAGCCTGGGTGACATAGTGAGTTCAAGGCCACCTAAACTACACAGTAAAATCCTGTCTCAAGAAAAATTGATATAGATAGATGATGAAATATTATTCAACCATAAAAAAATAAGATCCTGCCATTTACAAAAACATGGATGAGTCTGAAAGACATCATGCTAAGTGAAATAATACAGACATGGAAAGACACTCCATGATCTAATTTATACTTAGAATCTAAAGAAGCTGGACTCAAAGCAGAGAATAGGAAAGTGGTTGGCAGCTACTGCGAGTAAGGAAAAAACTAGGAAGATGCTGCTCAAGGGGCACAAAATTTCAGGTATAGACGTACAACGTGAAAACGATCAGTAATAATTATATTTCAGGGTCTGAGATTTAGCCCAGTGGTTCTGCCACCTGCCTCAAAAGCTCAAGATCCTGCGTTCAATCCCCACTATTTGTGGTGGGGTGTGGTGCACACCTATAATCTCAGCACTCTGGATTCTGAGGCAGGGGTTCCATGCCAGCCTGGACTACATAACAAGACCTTGTCTCAAAAAAACCCAATACTAATAGTAATATTTGTGTACTTGAAATTGCTGAGAGTAGATCTTAGATATTCCCACCACATGTACACACACACACACACACACACACACACACACAAAATAACTGCATGAGGCACAGATAAATCGAATGGTGTAATTACTTCACAAAGTGTGTGTTTATAAATCACACTGTAAATAGTCAACATAAATATTTTTACGTGTTAAAAATAATAAATAAATGTATAGCAAAATACCAGGTTGGCATGGTGGTACATACCTATAATCCTGGCACTAGGGAGGCCGAGGCAGGATTGCAAATGGAAGGCTAGCCAGGGTAATTTAGCTAGATCCTGTCTCAAAATGAAAAAATAAACAGGGCTATAGTGTTGCTCAGGAGTAGAGACCTTGCCTACCATGCAGAGGCCTTCGGTTCAATTTCCAGTGCTGCAGTAAAATAAATTTAAATGAAATGAAAATGTACTTATGGTCGCAGAAGTAGACAGAAACCACTCCCAGCTGGAGAGCTCCCTGCCCCTGAAGTCACGCAAAGGAGCTGAGCTTCCCCTGTAGGACCAAAGCCTCCCTAAAGGCCCAGCCTATCCTTACAAACCAGTACCTTTGCCCAGGTCCCCTTTACCAGAACGTGTTTCCTCCCCCTGCAGCAGAGGCCATCAGCCGCTCCCTTCCCTGCGCCCATGCTGGGCGTTCCAAGATGGCGTCCACAGGCCCCACTGAGTTAGCTGCCTTCGCCCGCCATCCTCTCGGGTAACTTGCTTCGCACCCATCGTGAAACAGTTACTTCCGTACAAACCCACCTCACTGTCTCACGAAGTCAAAGAGTGAGTTCACGGACAGAAGGAAGGAGTTGGGGGAGGATTCATTGGAAATACGAAGAAGGGAAATAGCAGGTAGCAGGAGGGTTGCCATCCAGAGGCCTCTCCTGCTTCCTTTGTCTTGGCCTTATCTGGGTAAGCAGAGTGCAGGAACTTCTTTCAAATAGGTGGTTTAAAAAAAAATCAATAAAAACTGCTAAATAGGTGGCTTCGCAGGATTAGGGCCTAGAGAAAATTAGCTATTTAGCTGGTCCAGCGGAAACTCAGTTCAAAGGGAACAGTTACTCTGCGTTTTTTCACATTTTTCCAACTCCAAGGAGGAGCTGTCAACTAACTGAGCACACTCTGCTGAACTTCTTCCTGGAAGAAAGGTCCTCATCCCTCCATGCTTAGCTTAACTTGAATCCGTTTTCCCGCACTGGCTTCCTCCTGATGAGCTGGCCGAGCTGTCCACCACCTCACTCCGTTACCCCAGCAGTCGGTGACACGGGGGTCAGGCCCGCGGTGGACTCCAAAGACCTCCTAGCTGGCATTTGCTGGAACGCAGGCTTCCGAGTTGGGGAAGCAGGCGAGGGCAGAACCCAGCTGACAGCAACCAGGGGCCCAGGCTCCCAAGCGCTCTGCCCTGGAGGAAGCGAACCCTGCCGAGACCGTGCGAGGGTCCGAGTGGGTCCTTTGCCTGAGACGCAAGGTCACCGCCCAGATCGCCGACCCACAGAAGCGCTGAGCAGATCAACACCGCCTGTTCTGTTTTCTGGTGTTCGAAGCTGGGAACGAACCCGCAGGCTTTGTGCTGTCTGCGGCTGAGGGAATGAATTCTCCAGCAGGCACTGCTAGGGGAACGAACCCTGCCCGCTGGACCTGGGCTCGGAAAACCGAGCGTCAGAGCACTGCTATTGTGAGCTGGATCCACACCGCTGGCAGAGGAAATTCGCACCCAGACCCTCCACCCATCGTCCCCACCGCCTCCCCCAGGGGGGAACAGCTTTCAAGTTCTGGCCACAAGACCCACCGCGCTGTTACAAATCTTCCCACTGCCTCAGAAAGGCAACCAAAACCTCACTGGCTACAGAGACGCTTAGCTCTTGCTGCTCTCAGCGTCCGGCTCTGGTTGCTCCCTGGAAATTCCACGCAAAGCTCTTCAAAACAATTCTGACCGTGCAAAGCAAAAGGAGCCGCACGCTGTCTTCGTTTTGCTGCTGGTTCTGCTCTTTGTTTCTTCATGTACTGATTCAGCGTGTATCCTGCCAGCATCCGGGAGAGGTGTTTTATTACAGCAACAGAAAACAGACTAAAATAATCTGGGCATGGTGGCGCACACTGGGGAGGCTGAGGCAGGAGGAGCGCTGTGTTCAAGACCAGCCTGAACTATATAGCAAGACCCTGTCTCAAAACAAAGAAAGAAACAAAAACAAACACCTACAGCACTGGGCTTAGAGGCTAAAGGTTATAATGCAAGTCATGCAGAAAGTAATCTGGCTCAATAGAAATCTCCCACTGATTACTCCAGGCCTATGCCATCAAATGTAAATGCCATCAGCCTCCTGTGACTATTTTGCATCACATTTAGATGAATTAAAATTAAAATCCAGTTCCTTCCTCTAACTGGCCACGTATTGAAGACCCAAAGGCTGCCTGGGAAAAGTGGCTATAGCATTAGATAGTTCCAGTACTGCAGAAAGTTCTGATGGGAAATTTTGAAGATCTCAATGCCCAGGCTGCACTCCAGACCAATTAAATAAGAATTGCTTGAGGGAACCCTGCTATTAGATTTTTTTTTGAGAGAGAGAGAGAGTCCCGCTATGTAACCCAGACTGTTCTCAAACTCACTGGGATCCTCCTGCTTCAGCCTCCCAAGTGCTGGGCTTATAGATGTATACCACCATGCTTGGCCTAGATTTTGAGGAGTTTTGGTTTAATTTTGTTTTGTTTTGTTGAACAAGATCTTGCTATGTAGTTCAGCCCGGCCTTAAACTCACTATATAGCCCACGCTGCCCTCATAGTCATGGTAATCCTCCTGTCTCAGCCTCCCAAGTGCTAGGATAGTAGGCATGCACTACCATGCCCAGCTTTAGATTCTGCATGTAAACATTAGACACTCAGATTGGGAAGACAGAGCTATCTTTCTGGCTTATTAGCCAGAATCTACCCTGGCACAGTGGTGCTGGGAGTACACAGGAAAAGGTTATGCACACATGGAGAACAAGAGAGGAGCATGAGGGCATTCATGTTTGTCAGCTTTCTGTTACTATAACAAACTGCCCAAGACAATCAACTTAAAAAGAAGAAAGGTTTGGTTAATGGTTTCCACCTGTGGTCAGTTGTCCCTGTGGCTTTTGGGCCCAGAGCAAAGGAATACATCATGGCGTGAAGCTGCTCACCTCATGGAAGCCAGGAGGTGAGAGGACAAGGAAGGGGCTGGGGGGGGCCAATGTCCCAAAAGACACCAATGTCCCAGCGTCATTCCACTAGGCCCCACCTCTTAAAGGTTCCACCTAAGAGGCTAGACATGGTGGCACAGGTCTGTCATCCCAACACCCACAAGGCTGAGATAGGAGAATCGCCTCGAGTTTAAGGCAAGCCTGGGCTACGTGGTAAGACTCACAAAAAACAAAACAAAAGAAAAAATAGAAATCAGCTTTGCCAGGCACAGTGGCCCACAGCTACACTCGCAGATACTTGGAAGCCTAAGGCAGGAGGAGCGTGTGTTCCAGGTCAGTCTGAGAAAATTAGAGATCCTGACTCAGAATAAAAATTAGAAGGAGCTGAGGATGTTGCTCAGCACTGCTTTGGTTCAATCCCCAGTGCTGGGAAAAAAAACAAACAGAAAATCAGCCTTGCAGACTGAGTCACACAGGCCCAGAGCCTCGTGTCAGAGCTGTCCGCCTGGTCTACAAGGGAAAGAAAGAGGCAGCGTGTGACAACTGGGGAAGAAACAGAAGACTACAGATTCTGTAGCTACAGATTCTGACCCACTCACTGGCACGGTGATGGAAGTCCTGTCATGATTCCCATAGAACCAAGGGGGAAACCGGAAGTTAGGAGTGTTCAATCTTCCCACAGGACTGGGCAAGGCAGTTACAAGTCAGACAGACTCGTGGGTTCCAAAGCCTTCTGGGGGAAATCAAGCATCAGCGACACCTCTTTAACAGCAACGGTCTTCAACGTCACACTGCCTGGGTTTACCCAGCTCTGCAGCCCTCACAGCAGGGTCCTTGCTCAAGGCCTCTAGGGTAGCCAGGCGTGGTGGTGCACACCTGTAATCCAAGCACCTGGGAGGCTGAGGCGGGAGGATCATCTCGAGTGCGAGGCCAGCATGGGCTACATAGTGAGTTCCAGGCCGGCCCGAACTACATAGAAAGACCTCGCTCAAAAGCCAAAAGAAAAGAACCAGGCATCCTGGCCTGCTTCAGGACCAGGCCACCTCCAGGGGGCACTGTGACCACTGCTTTTATGAGGATGCTACCTCCCAGGCCCTGGCAATTAGATCAAACTCCTGTTCCATGTAAAAAGACCAGCGCAAGGACCAGAATGTCTCATGTTGAGCCTTGCAGCTCACATCAGAAGTATAACTTTGTTGGACGTGGTGGTGCTCACCTGAGATCCCAGCACTTAGGAGGCTGAGGCAGGACGATTACCTGGGTTCCATGGTACGTTCAAGGTCACCCAAAAACTACATAGCAAGACCCTATATCAAAAATAAAGGAAAAAAAGTCATGAAAAGGTAGTGGGGCAACGATCAAATCCACTCGAACAGGTTATTTTATTTTACTGCTCAACCTCTAAAACTCCTTTGCCTCTCTAGAAAAGCCAGAGTCCCCCGGATAACCCATGGAGAGATAATTTCAAAATAATTTATTGAGGCTGTGTAGAACCTGGCTGATCCTGCAGAGTAGGGTCACGGGGCTCTTTCCAGGTTGGTGCCAGTCCCCACGATGCCTTCAGCAAAGAGGTGTAGGCCTGGGACCCCGAAAAGAGCCACACAACTGTCTCTTGCCTATGTGTGATTCTCCTTTCCACTCTGAGAGTCATCGCCCACACAGTCCCACCCCCCCAAACCACCAGATCACCAAGTGGAAGGTGCTGTTTACAGTGCTCCCCTGCCGAAGGCATTAAGAACAAAATAACTCTAAACCCCTACAGGAGTTGGAGTAGGGAACAGTTTATAGGGATGTTACTGGGATTCTGGGACATGAGAGATCTTTCCAGGTACTTGTCTAAACAAAGAATTAGACAAGGTTTGAAAAAAGGCACCAAGGTTTGACATTTATTAAAGGTAGGAAAAGAACTATGCTGCTCTCCACAGTCCAGAGAAGGCCATTGAAAAAGAGCACACAGTAACCATATGGCCACCATCTTTTATAGCCTCCCATTCTGACGTCAGAGGTAGGCCATCCTATCAAAGACCTGCTTGATCTCATACCAGAAGAATTGAAGATAGCATTCTCTGATTGGTCCCAAGGGCAGGATTTGGACACATGTGTCCTGGATTGCCGTGACTGACGGGCCACACCCACTTGCTCAGGTGGTCGGCCATGCCCTAACCTCCTGCTTCCTGGAAGAAGGTTCTGGGTGTGGTAGGACCATTCTAAGCATCGCAGGAACATTCTCGGTGTTGCAGTCTGAGGCAACACATGTAGTGGAGGGCTGCGTGGGGACAAGAGCGAAGATAGCGGGCAAGATGTGGACATGAACTGGGGTCACCCAAAGACAAAAACAAGCCATGACTTCATGTAAGGAGCATTGTGGGAACTTTGAGGAGACAGTGACAGGAAGACATGCTTTTTTGTTTGTTTTGGGACAGGGTCTCACTATGTAGTTCAGGCTGACTTTGAGCTCACTGTGTAGCCCAGGCTGGCCTGGAACACCTGCCTCAGCCTCCCTAGTGCTGAGATTACAGGTGTGCGCCACCATGCTCAGTTTTTTTGCAGCTTTTAAGTAGAACATCATGGCCTTATTTTCCTGCCTGGAATATAGTCTTAGATTACCAGAAATAATGTGGTTTCCCACATGCCTTCTTCCTTTAAACTGAATACAAGCAGGGTATGGTGGTAGACGCCTGTAATCCCAGCACTTATGGGAGGCTGAGGCAGGAGTTCAAGGCCAGCCTAGGCTACATAGTGAGACCCTGTCTCAGAAAAATAAATAAGTAAACTGAATACAAGTGGCTTAAAGACAGAATTCAAATCTGATTATCTGTGCATTCCCAGCACAGGGCATGATGCATGTCCATTACGTCCATTAATTTTAGCTGCACTGAATTTTTCCTTTCTCTAATCATTGTTCCTCACGGAGTGAGCCTGGTCCCAACTGGGCTCCCGTAGCCCTGCCCCCAAGCCACTAGGCCCAGGCTCCAGAATTACTTCTCCATTGATATGCGCTGGGCACATCCTATTTCTCTTCTTAAGTCCAAACTCAATAGCCATCTGTTTGTTCTGGTTTTCTAGCACTAATTGCCATTCCTGATTTTGTTTGCTATGTTTGACCTGGTATTTTAGAACTAACTCTTAATTGTGTTTTTATTTAATATGGATCGCACATGGAAAGCAAGAGCATACGGGTGCTATATAAATGCAAATTTGATTGTATTTCACTCCAGACCTTAGAGAGTTTCCAAACTTATTTCTGCTCAAGGAAGTTCCCCCCAAAGTGCTTCTGCAGGTTTCCTGACTCTCTCCCTAACTCGGTCCCTACAAAGACAGAATTCCCATCACACAAGAGCCAAGGAGTCTACCAAACCGTGGGGTTCAAAATTCTACTGGGCTCTGCCTAAAATTAACAAAGCCAACACTGAGCTCTACCATTGCTTTAAATCTTGCTCTTGTGAATGAATTGAACATCTTGCACAAGGAAACCCCACCCTTCCAGCAGCCCATGCCTGGAATGGGGCGGGGGTGGAGCATTGCAAGTTCAAGGCCACCCTGGGCTATGTAGTGAGAACCTGTCTCCAAAAAAAAAGAGAAAAAGGGGGGCAAAACTAAAGCTCCATCCTCATCCCAACTAGGTCCTGTGATGTTACGTAAAGTTTAAATTTGCAAGGACTAATTTTAATTTTTGTGCTTTTTGAAGAACAGAGTCAGTATCACACAACTATGTCATCAGTCAGTAGGTAACTGACCTAACTTCTAGGGCTCTGGGGAAACTGTTCAAGGTGAGTGGCCTCACTTTTTTATTTTTAGGCAAAATATTTCTTAGTACATTTCAGATGTACATACTGATCACACTCAGCACAGGGAACCTGTACCTGTACATGACGTGTCTTGGTTCCTCTTTCTTCCCCAACCCTCCCCTCTCTTCCATCCCCTCACCCCCTCATTTACAAAAGCTCTGTTGTGACTTTTCCCTTCTTTCCCTCTTTTTCTTGTTCTTCCTCCCCACCAATCCCATTCTCTTCATTGGACATTTTCTCCCCATTTCCCAACATCTATTATACATTTTGATTCTTCTTGTGATGTTTGGTTTCCCACATCAGAGAAACAATGCAGTATTTAAACATGTGTGTCTGATTTTTCTACTCAAGAATGTGATCTAGGGCCAGGAATTTAGCTCTGTGGCACCACACCTGCCTCACAAGTGCAAGGTCCTGAGTTCGATCCCAAGTGCCACAAAAAAAAAGAAAAAGAATATGATCTCAAGGTGCACCCATTTAGCTAGAAATGTTTCAAGCTTATCCTTTTTTTTTTTTTTTTTTTTTTTTTTTTTTTTTTTTTTTTTTTTTTTTTTTTTTTTTTTTTTTTTTTTTGGATCGGGGATGGAACACTGGACCTTGCACTTTCAAGGCAGGCAGTAGGGTGGAACCACTGAGCTAAATCCCTAGCCCAAGTGTATCCTTCTTTATGGCAGAGTAGTACTCCCTAGTATAAAAAAATCTACTTTCTCCATTCATCACTTGCTGGGCACATGGGCTGTTTCCAAGAGGTAGCTCTAACACATTGTGCTGCTAAAAACATGGGTGTGGCTGTGCATATATTGCTGTGGTATGATGGCTTTAACTCTTTCCGGAAGATATCAAGGAGAACAGCTAGATTGAAGAGAACTTCCAGTTTTAATTGTTTGATGAATCTCCACACTCCAATCTTTCACAGTGGTTGTACCAGTCCGCACTCCCACCAACAGGAGAAAAGGGTTCCATTTCCCCACAGCCCGCCAGCATTTGTTGTTGGTTGACGTCTTTTTTCTTCTTCTCCTTTTTTCTTTTCTTGAGTATTAGAAGGCAGGAAGAGATGTCAGGTGCTGTGGTGCGTGCCTGCAATCACAGTTACTCAGGAGGCTGAGGCAGGAGGGCCACAAGCTCAAGGCCAGCCTGAGCAATCTAACAAGACACTATCTCAAAATAAAAAAGAGATGGGGGGCCAGGGATTTAGCTCAGTGGCACCATTCCTACCTCACAAGCACAAGGTCCTGAGTTGAATCCCCAGTACCAAAAAAAAAAAAGAGAGAGAGAGAGATGGGTATGTAGCTCAGTGCCCCCTGGATCTGATCCACAGTAATACACACACACACACACACACACACACACACACACACACACACACACAGAAGGAAGCCAGGGATTAGGGAAGAATGTTCTGCATAAAAGGAGCAGCATAAGCAAAGGACCAGAGACCAGATAGTGGTACTGGGTGTTGGCTATGGGCCACTGTGCCAGACACTTTAGCCACTGCGCTGCATGAATCCTCGTGGTGATGTGGTGAGACCAGAATATTGGTTGATTTCTGGATAGCAGCCATTCTTTCTGGGGTGAGGTGGAAGCTCAGCATTGTTTTCTCTGCATCTCTCGAATGACCAGTGATGTGGAACATTTTTTCATATATTTACTTGCTCTTTCTACTTCTTTGACTGAGAAGTGTCTGTCCATTTCAGATGCCCATTTTTGAATTGGGCCTTTGAATTTTGAGGGTCTGATTTTTTTTAAGTTCTTTATATATTGTAGATAGTAGACCTTTGTTTGAGGAACAGCTGGTGAAAAGTTTTTCCCACTCTGTGTGTTGTCTCTCCACGGTGTTAGTGGTTTCTTTTGCTGTGCAAAAGCTTTTTAATAAGATGAGATCCCAGTTGTTGACTCTTTGTGATAGTTTCTCTGCAATAGGGGTTTTGTTCATAGAGTCTTTGCCTACATCTGTGTCTTCAAGAATTCTACCTATTCTAGATCTTTGATCAATATTTAGTTTAGTGCATAGTGAAAGATATGAGTTTACTTTTAATTTTTGGCATATGGAAAGCCAGTTTTTACAGCATCATTTATTAAAGAGGCTTTCTTCCAGTGAAGATGTGTGGCTCCTTTGTCAAAGATGAGGTGGCTGAGTGTGTCTGGAGTTAATTCTGTGTCATCTAATCTGTTCCATTGATTCTCAGGTCTGTTTTGTTGTTTTGTTGTTGTTGTTGTTTTGTTTTGTTTTTAGCCAGTACCATGCTGTTTTTATCACAGTAGTTTTGAGTATAGTCAGGGATTGTGATGCCCCATTCCTTGCCTTTGTTGCCCAGAATTCCCTTTGCTATTCTAGACTCTTCTGGTTCCAAATGAATCTTAGGATTGTTTTCTCTAATTCTGTGATATGCTATTGGTATTTTGATTGGGATTGCATTAAATCTATATAACAATTTCAGAAGTATGACCATTTGTATTATATTGGTTCTTCCTACCCAAGAACAAGGGATACCTTTCCATTTTATGATATACTCTTCAATCTCTTTTTTCAGAGTACTATAGTTTTCCATGTAAAGGTCTTTTACTTTCTTTCTTAGACTGACTCCTAGGTATTTCATTTTTTTGTATGCTATTGTGAAAGTAGTTGTTTCCCTAATTTCTATCTCAGTGAGTTTGTTATTTGTGTATGGGAATGCTATTGATCTCTAAGTGTTGACTTTGTATCTAGCTACACTACTGACTTTGGTTATCAAATCTAGAAGTCTTTTGGTGGAGTTTTTTGGGTGTTCTATGTAGAGTGTCATGTCACCCACAAATAATGATTATTTAACTTATTCCTTTTCTATCCTTATACCTTTTATTTCTTTCTTATCTCATTCCTCTGACTAATATTCCCAGAACTATATTGAATAAGAATGATAATAGTGAACATCCATGTCTTGTTCCTGATTTTAGAGTGAAAGCTCTCAGTTTTTGTCCATGTAGTATGATGTTGGCTGTTGGCTTCTCATAGATGCCTTTTATCAGACTGAGGTAAAAACCATCTATACCAGTTTTCTGTAGGGTTTTTTTTTAACATGAATGCATGTTGGACTTTGTCAAATGCTTTTTCTGTATCTATTGAGATGATCATATGGTTTTTATCCATTGATTTGCATATGTTGAATCATCCTTGCATCCCTGGGATGAATCCTACTTGGTCATGGTGTACAAACTTCTTAATGATTTTCTGCATTCTGTTTGCCAATATCTTATTGAGGATTTTTCCATCTATGTTCATTAGGGAGATTGGCCTGCAGTTCTCTTTTTTGGTTGGCTTTTTCTCTGGTTTTGATATCAGGGTAATGCTTGCTTCCAGGAATGAATTTGAGAGCATTGCTTCCCTTTCAGTTTCGTTAAAGAGCTTGAGAAGTAGCGGCATTAAATCTTCTCTAAATTTCTTGTAAAATGCAACAGTGAATCCATCAGGGCCTGGGCTTTTCTTTGTGGGTAGGTTTTTAATTACATCTCAGATTTTATTGACTGATACTGGTTTATTTAAAATTTTTATATCTTCTTGATTCAGCTTTGGTAATTCATACATATCCAAGAATCTGTCCATTTCTTCTGTGTTTTCCATCTCATTAGAATACAGGTTTTCAAAGTAGGTATTGGTGATCTTCTGGATTTCTGTGTGATTTGTGATGATTTCACCCTTTTTATTTCTAAATGCATGGATTTGAGTCTTTTCTTTCCTTTTTTCTCTTTTGGTAAGGTTGGCTAAGGGTTTGTCAATTTTATTTAATCTTTCAAAGAACCAACTATTTGATTCATTGATTCTTTGTATTGCTTTCTTAGCCTCAATTGCATTAATTTCTGCTCTGATCTTTATAATTTCCTTCCTCATGCAAGCTTTCAGCGTGGCTTGCTCTTCTTTTTCTACAAACTTGAGGTTCAACATGAGATTGCTTATTTGAGCTCACTCTGTTTTTCAGATATGGGAGTTCACCACTCTAAATTTCCCACAGAGGACTGCTTTCATTGCATTCCATAAGTTCTAATATGTTGCATTGTCATTATCATTGAGTTATTGAAACTGTCTAATTTCTGCTTTAATTTCATCTGTGACTCATTGTTGAGAAGGGTGTTATTCAATTTCCATGTGTTTATGAAATTCTTGTGGTTTCTTTTGCCATCAGTTTCCAATTTCATTGTACTATGGTCTGATAATATGCATGGGGTGATTTCAATTCCCTTGCACTTGAGCATGTTCTATGATCTAGCATGTGGTCTATTTTGGAGAATGTCCCATTTGCAGCTGAGAAGAATGTGTATTCTGATGTTGTGGGATGGAACATTCTGTAGATATCTACTAAGTCCATTTGTTGAAAAGTTTGGTTCAATTCTAATATTTCATTGTTAATTTTTTTGTCTAGCTGATCTGTTTTTTTGTGACAATGGGCTATTGAGGTCCCCATTATGACTGTATTAGTGCTTATCTGATTTTTCGTGCCTGTTAATATTTGTTTTATATATTGGGTGTGCTTCTATTTGGTGTTGCTTTTCATTTCCATTTAGATTTATTTTATATAGTTGTGTGCACTAGTATTTTGTATATATATATGATTTTTATCTCTTCCTCTTGGATTGTCCCCTTTACAACAGTAGTAACATTTTTATTTCTCTTAATCAGTCTTGGTTTTAAAACCATTTTGTCTTCAAATAGAGTAGCTACTCCTGCTTTTTTCCAAGTTACTGTTACATGAAGTATTGTTTTCCATCCTTTGATTTTCAGTCTATGTATTTCTTTTTGATATTGTTGGACCTTGTTTCTTGATCCATTCTACCAGGCTGCTTCTTTTGATTTTTGAATTGATTTACATGTACATTTACATTGATGGTAATAACTAAAATGTAGTGACTTATCCTTGTTCTGTTATTTTCATGTTGTTGGTTTCCTCCCCCCACCCTGTTTAATTGCTTGCCTTGTCTGGCGGATTCATTCTGTTGGGGTTCATGGTGTTGTGATTCTTGTAATCTCTCCGTAGAATGTCCTTCAGAATATTTATATGCCGGGCGTAGCGGCACACGCCTGTAATCCCAGCACTCAGAAGGCTGAGGCAGGAGGATCACTGTGAGTTCAAGACCAGCCTGGGCTACATAAGTGAGTTCCAGGTCAGTCTCAACTACATAGTGAGACCCTGTCTCAAAAAACCAAAAAATAAGAATAAAAATAAAAATAAAAAAGAAGAAGTCTATTATAATTCTGATGGGCTTTCCTGTATAGGTGATCTGTTTCTTTTCTCTAACAGCTTTTACTATTCTGTTCTTGTGTTGAATTTCTAGATTCTTGACTATTATATGGCTTGGTGTAGTTTTATCATAGCTAATTGGAATTCTATATGCCTCACTTATCTGTATGTCAAATTCTTTTTTCTTGCTTGGGAAGTTTTCTGTCATTACTTCTGTGAACATGTTTTTAATGTCATTTGTGCTAGTTCCTGCTTTTTCATTGATTTCAATCAATCTTATGCTATTCTTTGTGTCATCTAGCAACTATTGGATTGATTTTTCATGGTCCCTTGCTACTTTTAAGACTCTTTTTCATGATCACTACTATCATCCTGTCTTCTATATCTACTATTCTGTCTTCACATTGGTTCATTCTGCTGTGCGTGCTTTCAGTGTAACTTTTAACCTCCTAGATATCTGTTTAAATCTGTTTCATGGATTCCATTTCTTTCCAATGCTGGGTGTTCATGGTTTCCATCATTTTCCTAAGCTCCTCTATTTTTTTTTTATCTGTATCTTCTCTAGAATCACTAATCATGTCTTTCATTATTTTTACCATCTCCATAGTTATCTGAGAAACTTTTCTGATTTGATAATTTCTAAAACCTCATTTGTGTGCTTTATTCCTTCTTCTACTACACTTCAGAGAGTCCAAGTGGATGGGTTTCAAATTGTTCCACCTCATTGCTCCTAGATTTGCTTTGGTGAGCTGGAATTTTGAGGTTGCATCTTGTTTAACTGTCTTCTCATTTTCATTTTATCTTATTTTATTTCTGGGTTAATGGTTGTACATTTCATATGGTGAATAGCTTTATTGCTAGTATTTGGAACCCTTAGGAAATGACTACTTCTCAGAGATGTCTTCCAGGTATAGCTGGCTTTTGGGTTTTAAGTCTATGGCAAGATCCTACCTCTTCAACTTACTGGTGATGAGAAGTTGCTGGGTATTTGGTCTACCCCTTGGTTTTTTTGGCACTGGCCTATAGTGTTGTTTATGACTCATAGGCAATATCAGTCATAGTGTATTAGGAAGAACAACTGATTAGAACAACTATGTCACCTTGGCTAAAGTATAATCATCAATAACAATAGCCTAGACAAAATGACAAATTATGACAAGTATTAATTTGCCACCTTTAACTGTATAAAGTAGATTTGTGGTTATGTTATAAAATCCAAAATGAACCAGAAATTGTATATAGTAAATACACCCTCAGTATGGTGATTTTACCCTCAGAGAAGATAATTTAAAAGGGATTGGGGGAAAAATAAAGAAATAGAAGAAGAGAAAGAGATTAGAGGCAGGTGGTGGAACCACTGAGCCAAATCCCCAGCCCACAAGAGAAAGAGATTAGAAACAAGACAAATGAAGATTACAGAAACTTTAGGAAACTGGTGAAAAAGACAGGAAGGAAAGAGAGAAGGAAGAAATAAAGACAAGAACAGAATGGAACAACAACAAAAACACTACAAATAATGTTCACACATATAAAAACAAGAACAAGAGACCAGAGATTTAGCTCAGTGGTTCAGCCACCTGCTTTGCAATCACAATGTCCTGAGTTCAATCCCTAGCACCAAAAAATAAGTAAATAAATACAAGAACAAACGATTGAGAAAAAACAAAACAAAATAAAAACCAGAAAGGAAAAAGGAAGAAACTAAGAAAAAAGTGTTTACTAATAGACAAATTGGGTACATGTTGATTGCTCCCAACAAGCCAGCCATGGATTTATGGCAAAGTAGTTGATAATCCTAGCAAGCCTGCACCTTTAATTCTGGAGCTCAGGAGGCTTCTGGCTGTAAGGCTAGAATCTGATTTGTTTAGCCCAACACTCCATGTGCCTCCTGCTGGCTTGAACTTGGTTCCCTACCAGCTTGAACTTGGCTCCTTCAACTCCTGCCAATTTGCACTCGGTTCTGCCTCACCCTGACACTGGGATCCATTAGATGGAGCCAACCTGCAGCTGCTCTGAGTTCCAAGCTCAGCTGGCCTCTCTTCAAGATGACTACCAGCCAATTGCCCTCTCCTGAGTGACATCTGAACCAGATTAATTCACCAGCTACTGCAGCCTGCTGTGTCCACTGCTCTGTTCCACTGATGTTTTTCTCTGTAGAGGCCTCTGGGGTTCCCAGTAGTCACCATGGGTCTACAGGTTCGAGCTGCCCCTCCTGTGCAGTAAGAAGGGCTCAGGGGGAAAGTACTTACCACCTCTTTCTTCTTCAAAATCTCTGTCCTTGCTCTCTCTGTGGACTTCCACTATCACTTCAGATCCTTGCTGGGTCCCGGGGACCCACTCCTTCCTTCTTCTCTTCCTCACATCACTTTATTCCAGCATCTGGACACCAAATCTCAGAAAGGCTATATGTCTGCTGTTCACCACTCCACCATCTTCCTAGAAGTCTCCACAATGGATTTTGAAGACTCTGATAAGTATGTTAAAATTTTTGTTAATGCTGACATTAAATCCATACTGAAATATTCTGTTTTGGTTTTTTGAGACAGGGTCTCACTATGTAGTTGAGACTGACCTGGAACTCACTATGTAGCCCAGGCTGGTCTCGAACTCACAGGTATCTTCCTGCCTCAGCCTCCCACGTGCTGGGATTACAGGCATGCACCACCATGCCTGGCTTAATAGTTATTTTGGATATATCTAATTAAATAGAATACATCAACAACAAAAAATCATTGAAACAGAGTCTTACTGTGTAGCCCACACTGGCCTCAAACTCAGGTGACCCTCTTGCCTCCAGGACTTATTTATGATCTATAGGATGCTCCATATAAGCCCTAGCCGTCAAAAACTAATTTCCTCCAGTGCCTCAGGAGCCAAGGATGCTGTGTTCACTGAGCTCCCCACAGCCCCCCACCCCCACACACAGCTGAAATAAGTGTCTGGCTAAGACAAAGACACAGGGCTCACGGTGCTTCTGTGCAGGACATGCCCAGCCTTACCTTTTCACTGTGAGTGCAGCCACTTAACCGACTGGGCTGAATGCATTACCCTCCTTCCGCACAGAGCCCTGCAGGTGGCAAGGGGCTAAGCTGGGTGGGTCTGCAGTGGAGAAAACTCTCATTAGACAACTGGCAGAAGCTCTGGGGAGGGAGAGGTGTGAATGCTGAGCTGCATCCCAGAGTTGCACTCAAAAGCAAGGGGAGAAAGAGATGAAGTGCATGAGTCTCCAGCATCAGTGAGAAAGCCAGCCAGGTGGAAGGCATTGCATGAATGAGAGACCAGGACTGACGTGGAAGTCTAGATTAATCTGCTTTTGCTGCTGCATCATCTGTCCACAACACAGCCCACTTCTTTGAAAATCTCCAGCATCAAGGGTCTGTGCTCAGAGAGGGCTGCAGAGCAGGTTTTTGCTTGGGTGGGAAGGGGGTGGGTTGTTGGGATCCCCTGGTGGAGCCCCCTCCTTGGGGAGGGCCTTGTGCAGCACCAGGAGGACATTTGCAAGGGGCCAGCACACTCTTCCTTCCAGGGCGGGGATGAAGCAGATGTGAGCAGAAGAAAGGAAATCATCATCCCGGGAGTTCTCAGTAGCCCATTTTCATCAGGGTGAAGGAAAAGGCAGAAAAGTTTGCCTCCATCTCAGCCCATTAGCAGTCACTATCATCAGTCTTTGACAACACGGGTGCTGGCTCCTTCCTAGAATTCACAAGCTGAGATGATAGGTGTGTACCACCATGCTCAGTTTGTTGCCCAATATTAATCATAACTACCCTTAATTACACAGTGGGTAACTGCTAGTTGGCTCAGAAGTTGAACATTAAAGTGAGAATTTATGAAATGTGTCGTTCTTGCCCAAAGAAATACCCTCACATCACATATTCTTCACAGGATCTTTTTTTGGGGGAGTGCTGGGGATTGAACTCGTGTCCTTGAGCTTGCAAGGCAGGTGGCAGAACTGCTGAGCTAAATCCTCAGCCCTCTTCACAGGATCTTGCTATATAGCCCAGGCTGGCCTAGAATTCAGGGAAATCCTCCTACCTCAGCCTCCTGAGGGCTGTGATGACAGGTACACACCACCACACCCAGCTTGGATAGTTTTTCAAACCCAAGTTACTTGTTAGTGATCAAGGGGTTGGCAAGGGTGGGGTCATACAGAGACTAGGAGAGCCATTTCCTGTGGCTGCCAGAACTCCCACCACAGGTGTGTGTCTTCCAGAGGGCAAGGCCTTGGCAGGGCCACACCTCCTCCAAAACCTGCAGCAGAGGAGCCTCTCTTGCCTCCCAGCTTCTCTGTCCTGATGTCCCTTGGCTGGTGGCCATGTCACCCATACCTTGTCCCTGTAGGCTCCTCGGACGAAGGATGCCACTGGGTGTAGGGCTGCCCCATGCAGGCTGTGCAGGTCTGGAGCGTGCACTGGAAAGGTCTCTGTTCCACTGAAGTCACCTGCCAAGGTCCCAGGATGGTCCTCTTTCCCAAGAGGCCCTGTGGGACTCACTGGCCAAGGGCAAAGCTCCCTGCCCAGTGCCAAGCCTGTCCCAGCACACTGGGTGATGCCAACTGTGTGACCCAGGTTTCTGTCCAGTGGCACTGTACACGCTGCTGCCACCACAGGAGAGGTAGAGGAGGGTGGCACACCATTCTGCCAGGACATGGGGCAAAGTTCCAGCCTGAGGTGCTTTTCTGCTGGGTGCAGTGGTGTACTTCTGTAATCCCAGCTACCCAGGAGGCTGAGGCAGGAGGACTGCAAGTCAAAGACCAGCCTGGGTAACTTAGGGAGATCCAAAATAAAATAAAATAAAATGGGCTTCCCAGGCATGGTGGAGCACACCTATCATCCTAGCCCTTGGGAAGCTGAGGCAGGAGGATTGCTGCATCACCTGTCACCTATTTTGACACTATATTGTCACCCTAAGAAGCACAGGTTTCCATGCCAAAATGTTCTTTTCGTGCTATTTTGCTGTCATCCTCCATCAGCGGTAAAGAAATGGCTAGGTCCTCACCTGGTCCTCACACTTTTGTAAGTCACAGGAAAGATAAACAATCAGCCTAGTGTCACATAGCACTTCAGGTGGAAGCAGATGGCTGTTTTTTCACCTGTCTCTACTGATTAAGAGCAGACACTTTGATATACATGCCGAGAGGATTGCTGTACCCAAAGAATTATGCCTCCTCCCCTCTGTCCCTCAAGCTTCTGGTTTTCAAAGTTGCCTAAATCCCACTGATACAGAGAACTTTTGTAAATAATCTAAAAAGCTACAAAATATTAGGAAAATGTAAAATGACTTCTGCAGTCTGCTCTGTTTAGTTCAAAATTAACAGACACTGGAGGTATTGACCATGAAATGGGACATCTGGCCTCATCCTGACTTTGAACACCCCTTTCCTGTGCACTAGAATAGAAAGTTAGATGTATCTAACTACACGGAATTGTTACATCTGGGTTAAAGTGAACTGTCTGCTTACTGTAATTTGTACATGGGTAATGTGAAATAAAATGTAACCACCTGAATGAGATCAAGTCTGTAAAACCCTATAAAAGAAGGAGCTGCAACCCCGTGAGGGGTCAATCACTGGCATTGCTCTTAGTGCAATTGACCTTTTATGGAAAAAGAAACTTTTTATTATTTCACTTCCATTCAGCTTGTCTCTATGTGCATGTCACTTACCAAATTCCTTCACGACCCCTCCAGCCTGAGGTTCTCTACCTGTTCCTAGACAGTTTCCTTCCTCAGAACTTCAAAGCCACTCAGTTTGTCCGCATGACACCCGAGATGGAACAGACCAGTCTCAGCCCTGTCTTTCCAGAGAGAAGCGTGGAAGCATCCACGGGAGGGGCGTAACCTGCAGAGAATGTAATTGACTGAGAAACTCAGTCCATAATAGGAGCAGAACCTACAAGCTGTTCTCTAGGCTAAATTTCACACTGAAAGAGCTCTGACACTAGAGCCCTAGGTTCAATCCCCAGTACTGAAAAAAACAGATGTATCTGGATTGCTGGTGCACACACACACACACACACACACAGCACTCCAGGAGGCTGAGGCAGGAGGATCCACGAGGTATATTGCTGGTGCACACACACACACACACACACACAGCACTCCAGGAGGCTGAGGCAGGAGGATCACCACAAGTTCAAGCTCAGTCTTGGAAACTTAGCCACCTAGCAAGTCTTTGCCTCAAAATAAAAAGTTTAAGAAGGGCTGGGGATGTAGCTCAGTTGGAAAGACATAGAAAAACCAATCTGACACAAGAGTAAGTTGACACTACAAGGAGATCATGAAATGTGTGTTTGTTTGATAGGACAAACGAATAGGTTTTACCCACAAATCCATGAAAGGAAGGAAGGATGGGCTTTAGAGTTTCTGTCTAGGTGTCCCCCAAAGCCTCCTGTGCTCAGAGGTGCGACTTTGGGGAGGTGACAGGACCTGCTCATCAGTGGATTAGACCGCGATGCAGTCTCAGTGAAAGAGAGGCAGGGGTGGACCAGCCTGGCAGAGGGAGGGGTTTCCTGGGGGTTGGGCTAGGGGGCGGAGCTCCTCCCTGGAGCCCTCTCTGCTCCTAGCTATGCTGTGCAGGCCCTGAGCTTTCTCCTACAGATGCCCCTCCCCCCTGCCACCCTGCCTTGGGGTCCAGTGTGGACTGAGACCTTTAGAAACAGGGAGCCAAACCCTACCTCTCCTCTTTAACTTGTGGATGTCTGGTATTGGGTCCCAGCCACGGCACAGCAACTAAGACGAGGGATGAACACTGGTACCAAAAAAAAACATGTAGGAGACCTTGGTTAAACCCTAATTTTTAAAAATCCACCTAAAAATACATTTTAGGAATGATCAGGAAAAACCCAGTTCAGAGTTAACATAGGAAATATCAAGGCGTGCTTACTAATTTGATTAGGTGTGACCCTGGTATTGTATTTATGAATCCCTTTACTTTGGGGAACAAGACTATGGTACCCGTCACACTTTAGATAGAGACAGCCCCTACCAAGCCCCCAACACTCACAGGCGGGGCTTTCCGAGGTGACGGGGTCCTGGGGTGCTGACCTCTGGGTGGGCCCATCCAGCAGAGAATTCTCTGCCCAGAGCACAGTGGGAGGCTGGGCCTGGGGAGGGGCGGGGCCTCTCAGGCTGAGTCATCCTCCCTGGCCCCGCCCACTAGGTACCTCTGTGCAAAGGCCCTGGGTTTAGTCCCCACTAACAAAAAGAAGAATTCGTACTTACCTTACACAACAAAAATTACCATTACCCTGTCAGCATACTGTTTCCTTGGTTTATTGAAACATGTGAAAATTGAAATAGACATTAAAAGGCACTGTGCATATTGTATGTGCCTTTGGTTGTTTTGCCGTTGTTTTCTGCTTTAGGTCAGTACTTCGTTCTTTAAGTGTGATCATCAGAAGCCAGATAGCAGAAAGCTAGTATGATGATACAGAAGAGATGTAAAGGAAGCCAGGTGTGATAGCATGTGCCTGTAATCCAGCACCCAGGAGGCTGAGTCCGGAGGATCACCATGACTTCAAGGCCAGCCTGGGGTATATCATGAGACCCCATCTCATAATAAACAAAGGAACTATAGGAAAGATATATTGCATTTATGAGATTCCTATGAACTGTTTTCAATGATGATATATGTAAGTTTTTTAAGGTAAGAAAAATACCTTGATTCTGAACTCGTCAAATTATACTGTAGATTTTCCTCTTAAGGCAATTATGGTACTTTACATTTTCTTACAATAATTCTCTTTTCCCTGTCCCTTTTTTGTTTTGTTTTGTTTTGCTAATGTATTCTGAAATCATTTTCATCTGTAACATTGCTTTATAGAACTCCCCACATCTCGTGTGAAATACTCATTACCATTTCTTTTTCTCCACGTCTTTCTCCTCGAATAAAGCAAGCCAGGAGTGACATGAGAACTTCCAAGGAAACAGGAACCATCCCAGTTATGTCCGGGCCACCACTGCTGAGCAGCAGCTCAGATGCAGCCCAGAAAGTGTGCGGTTGTCACGTAGACCCCGCTCCTGCTGACCCTTCAAAGACAACTCAGTGGGGCACCTGCCCCTGCACCCCCATTACAAACAGTGGCAGCGGCACAGGACCCAGCTGACCCTGGCCCCTGACTCGGGATGTCACCAGCTCATGCCTGACTAATGCTCCAGTTTCTGAGAAACCAGGGGTGTTCCCAGGGCCTCATCACAGGGGCTGGGGGAGGTGTTCGCCCTTCCCAGGCCAATGAAACTAGCAGCGGGCGTGCTCGGGGAGACAGGTCTCTGTCGTGAGAATTAAACAGGCAGCTTTTGTCCCCTGGGAAGCTGATGGGGACCCCAAGGTCACTGCAGGGCTCAGAGGTGCCAGAGACCACTCTGGGAAGAGGGTTGAGGCCCAACACAAAAGGTGATCCCTGCCCTGCCCCACCGCCCTTGCAGTAGTCAACAAGATTACCAAATAAAGCTCTAACCCGATTTATTGAACTGAATTCCGGGGCACACTGTGCCAGGTCCCTGGACACACACACACACACACACACACACACACACGCACGCACGGGCACGGGGCAGAGGGGAGTGGGTCTGCAGTCAGGATGTCCAGAGCCTCAGCGGCTCCCTGAGGATACCTGCACGGAGCTGACAGTGGCCCAGCCAAATATGACCCTTCAGCAAAACAGGGAAGGGGAACACACTTGGCCTGGGTTTAACTCAAAAAATAACCCACCGTCTGCCTGTGATGTGTGGAATAACCTTTCTGTCGCAGTTACTGGAAAAGCTGAATAATACTCATAATGGCTACATTTACTGAGCAAAGGTGGGTCGGCCCGGTATCCGCAGGGTTCCATGTCTGTGTCTTCACCTAACGACACACTAAAATATTCCAGAGCCAGGCGTGGTGGTGCACGCCTGCAGTCCCAACACTTCTGAGGCTGAGGCAGGAGGATCTCTGTGAGTTCAAGGCCAGCCTGGGCTACATCGTGAGTTCAAAGTCAGCCTGAACTACATAGCGAGGCCCTGCCTCAAACAAAACAAAACAAAAAACAAAACACCACCATAAGGACACCTGACTGTTTAGGATAGTGTCATTATAACTTAATTACCCTTTCAAGATTCTTTCTCCAAAACTAGTCCCATTGTGAGAGTAGGGCTGTGAATATGGGACGCATACAGTTCAGTTGGAATCATCTGTGTGCCTGGATTTATCTAAATATATAATTCCATCTTCAACAGCCTTGCAAGGTTTGTACTGCTATTCCATTTCACAAATGAGGCACTAAAGTTCAGAAGGGCTTAAAACTCAGTCCTTGTCACACAGCTCGTAAGCATCCGGAAGCGCAGACCTGGCTTGTGTTACTGAGAAGCCCAGGCTCTTAACTACCATGGTGGACTAATGGGCAGCTCGGAGGGCCCAGCTCAACTGAGTCCGCGAGGCTGGGCCCGGAGGACCCACCTGAGGACTGTTACCAAGAGCAGAGAGAGAACAGGAGGGCAAGATCTTGGCCTGTTGATTTTCTAGGAGAAGCTTGCTGCGCATGGTTTTCCTGACCCAGACTTGGCTGTTCTCATCGGAGGAGGAGCTCGGGGCCTCACTGTCCCTGGGAATGGATGCTGTTCTGGTCAGGGGAGCTCTGATCCTCACCGTGAGCATCGCTTCCTGGCTCCAGTGTAGATCCCTCAGCCTGGCGGCACAGATCCTTCATCTCACCTGCATAGGTTTTCTGGCTTCTGCCACCGGCCTTTGGACCTTCCAGGTGCAGATCCTCAATACAGACAAGCAGGAGACAGCGCCATGTGCTCCAGGCCACTGGCTGGACTGGAGGACACTGCCTTGGACTCTAAGCCTTTACCTGGACTTGTGTGGGAAACTGCTGTGATCCAGGCCCTCAGCTGAATGTGTTGGACTTCTACTGTGTGGTTAATCTCTTGCACTCCTTTGCATTTAACTCTTTGGGTAAAATTATCATCAAATAACCTTTTAAGTCATGTATCGCGTATTTAAAGTATTCCCTCACCCAATCCTGCTGACTCCAACATCCACCCTGCCATACCTGGAAGAGAAAGGAAAACAACTAGGAGGTGTGATAGTTCCTTGTTATTGGCTCCCATTTGCACTCAGCAGGGCCATTAATTGGCCAGTGTTAGTCATGCACTTGTGTTTGTGTCCCAGGTGATGGTGGGAGTTGTGAGTCTTCCATGGGAGAGTTGCAGAATTAACCTGGGAATCAATTTAAGAAATGTAAGAATTGGACGGCTCTCCAGGACAGGAAGTCTATGAAGAAAAGCACAAGACTCTGTCTGGATCTTTAGATCCAACAAAAAAGCTCAGCACAAGAATCCATTCACTGAAAGCCAGGCATGGTGGCACACATCTGTAGTGATAGCACTCAGGAGGCTGAAGCAGGAGGATCGCCATGAGTTCAAGGCGCCAAATTCCCAGGGAAAGGGACATCCCGAACACAGGCGGCTCTGCCAACCAGATCTATCCAGCCCAGCCCAGGACCTTGGCACATCCTGTAGGGGCTTCCGCATCACGGCCAGCCCACCGGGCAGTGTGTGCTCTGGAGACCTGAAAAGTGTTCTAACCCCAGAGCTGGGATGGTGCTGAACGAGGATTCAAGTGAGCCTCAAAAGCTCTTGTTACCAGTTTACCAGAATCACCGGGAGAAGAGGAGCATTTTGGATAGACAAACGCAGAATGTGGGAAATCCACAGGGCATTTGACCAACTTCCTGTTTAATAAACTTCCGGATTTTTCTTTGTTCCGTGGCCCTGGGGAGGGAACCCAGGGTAGCAACTCCAGCTTATGTACATACTTTTGTGTATGTTCCTTTCTTTATTTGAGTCAAGGTCTCACTGTGTAGTTCAGGCTGGCCTCAGACTCACAGGGATCCTCCTGTCTCAGCCTCCCTGGTGCTGGGATGATGGGCAGGCACCGCCATGTCCAGCTTTCCAAATACATAGTTTTAAAAAGGGACATTGAGAACCATGGTCAGCAGCAGAAGACGCAAGGTACTACCAAGCACAGGTGTGGGTCATCTTTAAATACTGATTCAATTTGTGCAAAGACATTTTTGAGCAACTGGAGATACCTGCAGGTGGACTGAGAATTAGATGAAATTAAGGAGCGATTATTCTTCAGGTGGGGGTGGTGATAATTCTGTTGTGCTGATACTGAGGAGAGAAGCCCTTACCTTCTAAAGACATTAATGAAATTACTTGAGGGTGGGCAGGGGACGTAGCTCAGTGGTAGAGAGCTTGGTTGTCCTTCAGGAGAATGTCCTGTGTCCAAATCCCCAGTGCTGGAAAATACATTTACTGAGGAGAAGGCAGGTGGAAAAAACGAAAATGATAAAATACCAATCATCATTGCAGCTGGCCAAAGTCTGCAGAAACTTCACAGTACTATTCTGTGCGAATGAGCTTGAGATTTCAGTAAGACAATTTCCAAGCTGGGTGTGGTGATACGCACCTGTAGTCCAGCTCTCAGGAGGCTGAGGCAGGTGGATCTCCATGACTCCCAGGCCAGCCTCAGCTGCATAAGGAGACACTATCTCCAAGAAACGAAACAAAAAAACAGAGATGCAAAGAGCAAAAGCCAGCAACAAAAAACAGTGATGTATGCTGATTCTTCAAATAGAAGTGTTATATTTTGCATGCCAAATTCAATTCAGCTATTTAAAATAATAAAGCAACAGAGCTTTCATTATTCCAGTATTTTTCAATTGAATAAAACTGAAATCTTTCATGCTTACTATAATGAAACCAGACAACTTAGAAAAACAAAACTGTTCCTCTGATAACTCAGTGAATTTTAAATATATATACACACAAATTAACTCCAGAATAATAACATTTTATAACTATTTTTAAAAGGTGTAGATGAAAACACAAAGATTTAAATAAATGAAAAAAAAGATTTAAGCGGATGAAATTGAGTAGACATACATTAAAAATCAAATGCAGTGCAAAAAATGTTGCTTGTACTTCAAGAATAACAATATTTTATTAAACTCTACAAAAAATACATAGCAATGAATGTATTCAGGTTATTTGTAAACTACACTGGAAAAGTGGAGCACATAATGAATCACATGACACATCATTCCATAGCACCGGTATTATTACACCAAAGGTAAATTTTTTAAGTGTGGAGAATATTGATGTTACAAGTCATCTACGGAATTCTTTTTTAATTATGAATAAAACAGGGATTTCGATGTTGTTTTGTGCTTTCACACGAGATCTCAGTATGTCGCCCAGGCTGGCCTATGAACTTGTGATCCTCCTGCCTCGGCCTCCTCAGTGCTGGGATCACGGGGGTGCACCCCCTCACCTGGCTCTGTGTACTTAGCGCTTCATTATTTAAGTTGAAGCCAAAATGAATCAGGTGTCAGAAGTCGCCCGCCTGTGGGAGGCCGCTCTCCCTGGTTAAACAGAGCCCCCACCGCCGTGTGAGTGGGGTCAGAGCTGCCTGCCACCCAGCCACAGGGATTGTGAACACCCACGGTTCTGCACTGCTGAGGTCCTGGGACTGTTCCTCACATGACCTTGGAACGATCTTCTTCGAGAGCGGCCACGGTTTTGAAACCTGTCCCCAGTGCCTAAGTTCTCCCTTGAAGCAGCAGCAGGGCCCCATTTCTCTGTCCTGGGTGGGCCACTCTTAGTGACTGGATTCTGACCAACAGAACAAGGCAGAAATGGTGACCTAGCTCGAAGGTGCACACCTGTGATCTCAGCTACTCAGGAGGCTGAGGCAGGAGGATTGCAAGTTCCAGGCCAGCCTGGGCGATTTAGGAGGAGGAAAAGGGGAAGAGGGGAAAGGCTGGGGATATAGGAGGAGCAGGAGGAGAGGGAGGAGGAAGAGGAGGAAGATTAGGAAAGGGGGCAGGAGGAAGAAAAAGGGGCCCCGCTGAGTGTCTAGATAAACACTAAGCTGCCCTCAGACAAGGAGGCGCGTGAGATCAGCAAACGTGAAGATGGGGTGCTGGAGCACAGACAGCAAGAGAGCTGAAGGAGCAGAGTCCCGCTGACCCACACGACACCCTGCCGGCCAAAGTGCAGATTACCGCAGTTTCCTGAGAGGAGGAAATATTGAGGCAGGAAAATGTTTAAAGTAATAACCAAGCCAGGTGTGGGTCACTGTAATCTCAGCACTCGGGAGGCTGAGGCAGGAGGGTCACTGGGAGTTTGAGGCCAGCCTGAGCTACATAGTGAGTTCAAGACCAGCCAGGACTACACAGAGAGGCACTATCTCAAAAACAAACAAACAAAAAGTTAATTAAACAATAACCAAGTATGCATGACACGTGATGAAAATACATAACCAAGAAGCTCAAGAAATAGCAATAATAATAATAATAATAATAATAATAATAATAATAATAATAATAACAATAATAAAAGGTTGGGGCAGGGATGTAGCTCAGCAGCACAACACCTGCCTGGCAAGTGTGAGGCCCTGAGTTTGATTTCCAGTACCAAAGAAAATCAAGAAACACTCGAAGAAAATCAGCAAATGGCCTCACTGAGTATCTGCCCAGAGGGGCAGCCGGAGTTCTCACACAGCTCACATGGTTCTCGGAACCCCATAGACACCAGAGCTGAAGCTCCCAGGCCTTCTGAAGCCCCGGAACCAGCAAGCCCATTGACTCCACCTCCTCTGCTGAGCGGAACAAGTCCAGGGCTTCCCACGACCCGCAAGGGTTCGCAGAGGAGTTACACACAGCTCCCCGGGTGTCATCAGCCCCAGAGCACCAGGTTCCAGAATGGCGGTGCCCTAAAGGATGTGTTCCCCGGATTGGGTTCAGGGTGTTCAGGACCCAGGGACTCAGCCCCTACTGCAGAGAAGGTAGCCTGGCTTCTGCTCCAGCTGGCAGCAGACCCTGTGGCGCTGACTTTAGGCGCAAGCAGAATGCGGGAGTCGTGCGGTCAGGAAGGCGTCCGCCAGATTTCAGAAGAAGCCTGGGAGGCCGGGCAGTGTGCGCCGAGAGGGCCGTGTGTGGAGCTGAGTGGGGACCCCAAAAGGCTGGAGAAGTGGGAATGTGGATCACCTGAGGAAAACTGTGGGGAGGGAGCAGAGCCGGCCCCGGAGAGAAGCCGTGGGAGCCACCACCACCAGCGGGCTGTTGGGGCAGAAACACCAAGCCCTCCTGAGATCGCATGTGGCCACAGATTGCCAGGGATCTGGGCCTGGAACTGTGGGACTTAACAGTTGCCCTGCTGGATTTTGGGCTTGCTTTGGTCCCATTCCTTTGTATTCCTCGTTTGTGTGGGAATGTTTATCTTGTGGCATTGTATGCTGGAAGGGTTTAACTTTCCTTTCATTTGCACAGCGGATCTCAGCTAAGAGTTTGCTTTAAATCCCAGAGGAGATTTTGGACTTGGACTTTTCAGCAATGCTCAAACTGTTAGGACTTCGGCAACTCTAAGAGGTGGACTAAATGAATTTCGCATAAAAGGATGCGCAGGAGTCTTTTGGAGGCCAGAGGAGGATCGTGATGGTTTATATCTAGACGTCCTCCAAAGCCTCACGCGGTCACGGCTGGGGCTTTGCGGGGACAGGATCAGGGGCTGACACTCACCCCTGGATTTGTGCCCCAATTTAGCTGCTGGGTGCGAGGTCGGGAGGTGAAGCCGGTGGGAAGAGGGGGATATAGATCCCTCTGCTCTTGATCCTGCACTGTTTCTCACGGCCTCGTCCGGAGCTGTTTCTCTGCCCCACACCTGCTCGTCTCGGAGCCAGCCGACGGCGGAACTGAACCTCTGCAAACTGGGACCCACAGTGAACCTCTTCTCCACGAAGTTGTGACTGTTGGGGATTTTGTCCCAGCAACAAGAAAGTAGCTAAGTCAGCTTTTGGGGTTTGTTTGGTGGTTTTTTTGTTTTTGTTTTTGTTTCTTTTTTTTTAGTTTTTTGAGACTACGTAGTTCAGGCAGGCCTTGAACTATGTAGGCTGGGCTGGCCTGGAACTTACAGTAATCCTCCTGCAAGAAAATACAGCTGATGGTAGAACACATGTCTACCACTGGGTTCCAATCCCATCACCCCACCCCACCCCACACACACAGATACGAATTAGTTTAAAACAAAGTATAGAAAGATACAGCATTGGGCCGGGGATTTAGCTCAATGGTGCCGCCACCTGCCTTGCAAGCACAAGGTCTCCAGTTCGATACCCACTACCAAAACACTAAAACAAAATGAAAGATACAACATGCAAGTACTACTCACAAGAAGGCTAAAAATTATGATAAAGATGCTATATTTCTAACAGTTATGTCCCAATAAACCCATACTAAACTGAAAATATCATAAATTCAAAATGCATTTAGTGCCGGGGTGTGGTGGCACATGCCTGTCATCCCAGCACTCCAGAGGCTGAGGCAGGAGGGTCTCTGTGAGTTCCAGGCCAGCCTGAACTACACAATGAGACCCTATCTAAAAGAATAAATAAATAAAATAAACTTAAACATTTTATTAAATCCTTAGCAAACATATGTAATAAACTAACTCATGCTGTTTCATAAGATTGATCACAATTAAATAAATAAAACTTTACATATAAAACTTGTATTTTTAATGAGACACATGTAGAAGAATCAAGAGCCTAAACTTTGACCTATAATTCTATTCCAGGGTCTCTGGCCCAAATAAATATAAAATTCATATATTGTTTTTGCACAAAAATGTTCACTATCACATCTTTCCTAAGAGTGAAGAAGGGATTCTGCCTGGATTTGAAGCAAACCAGGGTTCTGCCACAGGACAGCCTGTTTCAGTCGTTGTTTTGAGACAGGGTCTTGTGGAGTCCAGGATAGCCTCAAACTTTGCAGCAATCCTCCCGCCTCAGCCTTCCCAGTGTGCACCACCACACACAGCAGAGCTTTCCTACGTCATCGCGTGGCGGCATCTCTCTGAACACTTGCGTGTGCTCTCCCTGGCACCTGTCCTCCCACGTCCCTGGCCAATCCTGGCTCCCCCAGTGCCAGGATCCTCGGAGCCCGGCTCAGACTGAAAACCAGGCCTTAAACTCCCCACAAAGTGCGCCTTGGGTTTCTTGCCAGCACCTTGACTGATCCCCCTCCATGGGTCCCTACAGGGCTTTCAGACACCAGTGGGGAAACCCGTGCTATGGTTGACTTTGGCACTTAGTCGCCAATGCCACAGTCAAGCAAGAACTCAGAAGGCTGAGGCAGGAGGATCGCCATAAGTTCAAGACCAGCTTGGGCTACACAGTAAGACCTTGTTTCAAAAAACAAACAAAAACAAAGAAAATAGGTGCCAGGAAGGCTGTCAGCCTCTTCCAGCTGCTATCCTTAGAGCCCAGCTCAATGCCTAGCACACAATAGGCTCTCTAAACGCTATCGGTGCTTTGACACTGAGTTCTACGCATAGTAGCTTCTTAACAAGTGTGTGCCAGATGATTGCTTGACCCACGCCTGTGTAGAAGTCTTTAAAGGATCCCCTATGGACCCACAAAGATATGTTTTAGAGAAAACAGCAACACAGGCCTTATTTAGCCGAGGTATTCCTGTAATTTCATTCTCTGTCTCCTTCGCACCTTGTAATAGTTCCCCTCGTTCCAATCTGTGCACCAGATTTCTCAGCACCCCCTTGGCTTTGAAGTAAAGGAAGATCGAATAACTTTTGCCTGAACTTGGAAAAATTTCAGAGTAAACAGATTACAAATAATTTCCTTTCATGTATTCTTAGATGCTAAGAAGACATTAAGCACATCAGAACAAGGGGAGTGGGACAGGGAGAGGGAGGGG
>NW_022900949.1:22094285-22098366 GCF_012274545.1 Fukomys damarensis | reverse complement strand
GCCAGAGCGAACACTGCCGTACCTCACAAGGCACAGACAAGGGCCTGGGTTGCTCAGTGGATAGACGGCTGCCCAGCTCGAGGGGGGGCCTGGCTCTATCGCCGGGAAGGTGCTGATCTTGAGGTTTTTTAGGGAGACTTTTGTTCATTTGTTTGTTTTTTGGAGCCAGGGTCTCTGTGTGTGGTTCGGTGTGACTGAACTCACTATGCAGTCCAGGATGGCCTGAAACTCCTGCCTCAGCCTCCAGGTGCTAGAATTACAGGCGTGCGCCACCGCGCAGAGCCCAGGTAACTATGTCCCCTAAAAATACGAAGGGGAAAAGTATACCATTTGACGCTTCTTCGCCATCTACAAGTTGTACACCTATAGACAAAGGTCTTCGGGGCTTACTTAGTCATAGATTCTCTTTCTTTCTTTTGGCTTTGTTCTGTTTTTTTGAGACAGGGCCTCACTTTGTAGTTCAGGATGGCCCCGAATTCACTATGTAGCCCAGGCCAGCCTCAAACTCACAGCGATGCTCCTGCAGCCTCGTGGATTTTTGTTATATGTCGTCCTACTCATTTTCCACACAGTCCTGCAAACACAATCTTTTTTCAGTGCCAAATCATACTGAGAGCATTGTGAAGATCTTGCAATTGCACTTGAGTGCAAAGATCTCAGTTAAAGTAACAACGGCGTGAACTACGATCAGACTCCTAGCTGTAACCGCGGGCAGGCATGGTGTGATTCTATCAACTATGAGAACCACTGTGATTTCAGACAAGTTCAGGTGGGGTGGGGGGCAGAGAGAGTCTCAGAAACCATGAAATATGGGACGTAGTCCCTGCAGGAGTCACCTTTTACTGCAGGGACAAAGTAGCTACCCACATATGCAGAGGAGGAGAGGGTCATTGGGGCTCATGGTTCCAGAGGGTTTAGCCTGTGGTCGGCTGACTCTAAGGCCGGAACACTGTGTTGGAGACACATGGAGGGGACAGCTGCTCAATGGATGGAAGGCAGCAAGCAAGAAGAAACGGAAGGAGCAAGAGGGAAGAGAGGATCTGAGGACAGGATCTATCACTCAGAGTCACACCCCTGTGACCCCCTTCCTCCAACGATACGGCCCAACCACAAACTCGTCAGTGTGTTAACCCACGGCCAGGTTGGCCCTCTCAGTACACGAGTCTTTGGGGGACACCTCACACTTCAACCGTAGCATGAATTGGAGCACTACACTGCCATAAAGAAGGACAAACTTGAGGCATTTGTAGGAAAATGGATGCAACTTGAGACCATAGCGTGATGTGAAATAAATCAGTTTCTCTTACATGAGAAAAAGAAGGAAATAGGGAATAGGGAGATAAAGCTTCTGCAGAAGGGAAGGGGACCAAGAAATACAAGGAGGGAGGAGAGGGAAAGGGGATGAAAAAGGAGTTGGGAGGTGTTATGCACATGCACCAACTCCACACAAGGACTGTAACCATTATGTACTGCAGATATGTACTAATTTAAACATAAACCCGAAGTATCCCTAACGCTTGATTTGGGGTAAGTCTTGTATTTCATGGACTATTCCTCCACATAAGCAGAAGGTCCCAAGTTTGATCTCCAGTACCAAAAAAAAAAAAAAAGCAGTGACTCACTATGTCAATTTCATCTTTAGCAAGGCAGATTACAAACTACATTTTGTTTTGTTTTGTTTGGTACCGGGGATCAAACGCAGGACCTTACATTTGTGAGGGAGATGTGTTGCCACTGAGCTAAATCCCCAGCCCACAAACTACATTTTTAAAAATCACTCACAGGGCCGGGCATTTAGCTCAGTGGTGCTGCCTCCTGCCTCACAAGCACAAGGACTTGAGTTCGACCCCATTACAAAAAAGATAAAAATAAAAATCACTCACAAACCAGGCCTGGTGGCACACACCTGTCATCACAGCAGTCAGGAGGCTGAGGCAGGAGGATCACTGCAAGTTCAATACCAGCCTGGGCTACATGGCGAGACTGTCTCAAAAAATAGAGGAGGGGCGGGGCATGGTGGCGCACGTCTGTAATCCCAGCACTCGGGAGGCTGAGGCAGGAGGATCGCTGTGAGTTCGAGACCATCCTGGGCTACACAGTGAGTTCCAGGTCAGTCTCAACTACACAGTGAGACCCTGTCTCGAAAAACCAAAAAATAAAGGGGGAGAGACTCTCCTGGCTGAAAGAGCTAGCTGAAGAAAGGACTCATAGCAATGGACCGTCTTCTGTCTTCTGCAGCCCTGCGCCTTTCCGATAGACAGGAAATGTTGCCTTTGCACAGTGAGATCCTCCCTCAGGCCAGTGTGGTCCAAGTCACCAGCAGTGCAGAATTAATAGCAGTGCTGGTCCACAGGGCATTTGGGGTTGCTGTATATAAAATGATGTCTCCATTTAACACAGAATAAGTTGGACCTAGGTCTAGGTCTAGGTCTCCTTCCACGTGTGGGTTTGGCATTCTTTTGGGGGGTCACCATGGGTCAAACTCAGGACTTCACCCTTGTGAGGCAGGTGGCGGAACCACTGAGCTAAATCTCCAGCCAGCCCTGGCATTCTTAATTAATGCTTTTCCTATCTCTGTAAAGCTCTCAGCTAATGGACCCCTCCAGGAATTGCTCCAGCCATATTCAGAGGAAAACCCCATCTGAGCTCCATCAGGGTCCAGACTCGGTCGGCCCGAAGAATGGGCCAGGTAGGCAACAATGACTACTCCAGTCATGAGCTACCTGCGTGCACTGTGTGGGCTACAGTGACCCAGAAACACTTTTCATCTAGTGCTCTAGAAGGAAAAGAAGACAGATTAGATCAAAGGTTTTCAGCACTGCCTACTGCTAAGGAGAAATCTGTCATTTTCTGGATCAGAAAAAAAAGAAAAGGCTGCGGCCGGTGGACAATTATTTCGGTCCCTCTTTGTGCCCCCTGGAGGCAGCCTAACGTGACACTTCCAGCCTTCAGAGTGAGCAGAGATTTCTCGGTCACACTCCTCTCCGGGCCCCTATTCTCGTGCAAATCCACCCAATGGTCCTCTTCCGTCTCTTCCATTCCCATTTTGAAACATAAAAAAGGCCAAACCCCAGAAGCCTGGAAGGGGAGAGGGCAGATAACCTCTCCTACCTTTTCCGTCACTTAATTCCTTCCTGATCTGAAGCCCACACTAAAGCGGCTGCCTGGAAAAGTCCTGCAGCTGATGAAGCCCACAGCAATTCACATTCATAAATTGAGATTAACTGTGCAGAACGTTGGCCGGGACTCCTGAATTCTGTTTCTGGCTCTGCTAATGGTTTATTTCCAAAGGCAGATTGTTCACCTCCCCAGCCAGAGGGGCCCAGTTATGCAGAAACTAAGCCAGATCTCTCCAACACAAAAGAAATTATGTGGTGAATTTGGTAAATGCAGGACAAGATATAGCTAGAGAATCAGTGATTCGTTAAGTAAATATTAATTAATGACCTATTTGGTGTCCTGTAGGAAATGCACACTTATACACAGTTCCTCTGCTCAAAAAATGGGACCCAGGGCCGGGGATTTATTGCCGCCACCTGCCTCGCAACCGCAAGGCCCCGAGTTCGATCCCCAGTAACAAAAAAAAAAAAAAAAAGAAGAAGAAATAGGATCCAGTAGAGGAGATAAAACAAAATGTTTTTTAAAAGTGTGAGTGCAAGCGGAACATGGTAATGTAGAGCTGTTATCTCAGCACTTGGGAGGCTGAGGCAGGAGGATCACCTTGAGTACCAGACCAGGCTGGGCTACATGGTGCGTTCCAGGTCAGCCTGAACTGCCTGCCTAGTGAGACCTTGTCTCAAAACCAACCAAAAATTATGAGTGCATCAAGGGCCCAAGAAGTTCAGGAAAGAAGAATTAAAACTCTAGAAATTGCTTTTCTTAACTGTTTGGTTGGATAGAGGCCCCAGTTCCCCAAATTCAATCCCAACTACTTCAATAATCAATATAAAGTGTCTGCTGTGCAGGCCACACCATGAAGATGAACAACAGTATCCACACATTTAATGAGCACTTGCTATGCATCAGACAAAATACTGAACAGCACGAGACCACTCCCAGAGAAGGAGGGGGCAACCGCCCC
>NW_022900949.1:22077477-22094083 GCF_012274545.1 Fukomys damarensis | reverse complement strand
GTCTCACTATGTAGTTGAGACTGAACTGGAACTCACTGTGTAGTCCAGGCTGGTCTCGAACTCACAGCGATCCTCCTGCCTCACCCTCCCGAGTGCTGGGATTACAGGCGTGAGCCACCAGGTCCGGCTACTCAGATTCTGTCATTTTCAAATCCGTCCTCGCAGCCTTCCGGCCCTTCTGCTAGGACGGCAACTCCTCTTTACCGCTAGGAAGCCCAGAAGTCATTAGCATCGCGTGTCCTGCTCCAGCCCGGGGTTCAGAAACGGCCTCTGGGTCCTGGCCTAAACTAACTCGGGCAGGCTGCGCCAAGAAAGTCTTTGCTGAGGCTCGGATCAGACGCCCCTGTCCTGAGCTCGACTCGCACTCCGTTTAAAACGCGTTATGAAAGTGCATTGCCGGGCCGGGGATTTAGCTCCGCGGTTCCGCCGCCTGCCCCACAAGGTCAAGGACCCGAGTTCAATCCCCGGTACCCCCAAACGTGCATCGCTTAGACAGGATGGACAGGTGGCCCCTCTGGAAGGGGGGCCGCGGGCAAGAAGAAGGAGTGATTCGGTGCTCTGAAATGAACATTTCAGGGTACAAGGAAACTCTGATTTGTTTTAGCGCTGCAGCAACTCCTAAAGTGACGACGGAGATAGTTTATTCCGAAATCCTTTCGTGAAATAAAGGTTTACCGAAGAACTCGGGAGCCTTTACCAACTCTCGCGTCTTCTGGGCGCACGGCCACCTGCAGCCCCGCCCACTGCGATGACGTCATCGCGACGGCCACGCGGCGCATGTGCAGAAGGGGCTTCCAGGCCCGTCCGCGGTGGGCTTCGTGCAGCGCCATGGCCGCTTCCCTTCCTCCCCTTTGTTTGCCCTTCTTCGTCTCTCCCAAAGCCTTCCCATACGGAAGCCCCAGCGGGAAGTCAAGAAAGCCTGGACTGCAGAGCGGACGAGGTGTCTGTAAGGGCGCCACCCTCACTTAGCAGCGAGGCCAGGCGGGAGTCCCAAAGACATGCGCAAACCCTGCGTGGGCTCAATCTCGCAAGAATTCAGGGGGGTGGGACAACCGTGGGGGGCTTGGCCACCTGCCTGTCCCTGCCACCGTGCGCCCTCACCCTGCAGAGTGGATTCGTTCCCTGTGACTCGCGCGCTAGCTGGCGGAGCGCGTGTCTTTTCCTGCCTTTAGTAAATGTAAAACCTCACTACCTTTTGAACTTGTTTCGTCCAGTTCTTTGTTCAAGACAAGAACCTAGAGGGAATCTCTAGAACCCTGTTGTACACCCTGGCCGACGTGGAAGGGGTAGACAAATCTGCAAAACAGACATCTCTCTTGTTTTCCCCTCTTCTTCTCCCCATAAACCTTCCCCACACTGTAGCAACCGGGTTGTTGGTTTGAGTTTTGAGACAGGGTTTGGCTATGTCGTCTGGGCTGGCCTCAAACTGAGCGTGATCCTCCTGCCTCAGCCTCCCGAGCGCTAAAATTACAGGCATGCGCGTATCAGCAGTATTTAAACCTGAATTCAAAACCACCTTGGTGAGATTTTACTCCTCTCTCTGGATAGCACCCAGGTATGCATGAGTTACAAATGTCAATAAAATTCTGTTTCTCGTTTATCCGTGTTTTGCTAAAGAAGTGCATCCCAGTAAGTGCTAAAATAATGAGGTTCAATATCTGCTTCCCCCGAATATAGCACCTTGGCATTAGAGAAAACAGCAGAAGCAGGAAGGTCTCTCACACTTTCTGCTATGGTTCCCTGACTGGCCTGGGGGATGTTCCTTTATGGAGAACTTTGCCTAGCAGGTGCAGGGTCCTGGTGCCTTTCCCAGCACCACACACAAAAAAGAATTCTCTGTCATTCCTCTAAAGTAAATCACAAACTGGGCGTGATGCACACCTGTAATCCTAGCACTCAGGAAGCTGAGGCAGGAGGATCACCCTGAGTTTGAGGCAAAAAACACACCCAGTTTTCCTTCCATTTTAACCCACCAGAATCAAAGCAGTAAGGCTAGCTTGAGCATGTCCCAGGATTAACATCCTCTTCTAGAAGATGACTCACTATGAGAGGGACAGATGCCCATCGGAATGGCTTCTCAGTGGCATGAAAGAAAATAAGATAGTTGCACCCACTGTTCTTAGCAGAAAGACAATCTGATTGCACCAGTCTCCAGACAAGACACTCTTCCAGTTAGGACTCCTTTTTTGGACTATTCGTTTTTCCTGCTGTTGGGGATCAAATTCAGGGCTTTGCCCATGCTAAGCCAGCACTCTTCCACTGAGCTAACTGTCCAGCCCTAGAGTATTCTTTTTTCATTCTGTTTTGTTTGAGACAGGGTCTTGCTATGTAGTTCAGGCTCACCTCTACCTCACCATGTAGCCCAGGCTGGCCTCCAGTGAACAGAGATCCTCCTGCCTCAGCCTCCTGAGTGCTGGGATTACAGCTGTGTGTGTCTCCACACTGGGCCCTAGAATATTTCTTTACATACTTTTATCCCAGTCGAGGCTGTGTCTTCACTATAGTATAGACAGACAGATACTGATTCTGCCACATAAGGACTTCCCAGCACACAGAGCTCATCTTTATCTGTTTTTTGTCACTGTAACAAAATCTCTGGCGCTCCCTATGAACCTCTCCCTAAGAGGTTCGTCTGGGCTCACCGCTTGGGAAGCTGAAAAGTCTCCACTGTGAGCCACATCCAGCAAAAATTGGCTTCATCTGAATCACGCTGGGCCAAAGGGGTCACAAGGTGAGTGAGGGCAGAGTGTAAGAAGCTCATTCAGAGAACTGGGCGTGGTGTGCACACCTGTAATCCCGGCACTCGGGAGGCTGAGGCGGGAGGATCACCCCAAGTTTGAGGCCAGCCTGGGCTACACAGTGAGTTCAAGGCCAGCCTGAACTATTCATGGAGACCTGTCTCCAAAAAAAAAAAAAATCAAACAAACTAAAAAACAATTATCATCTCTTGTTAACAGGAAGAAGTTAATTCTAATTTTTGAAGCGAATTACAGGAAGCCTTTCATTTTTATTGACTCTGCCAGTGTAAAAATAAAGAGGTACAGAGTGACAATTTCAATCTCATAGCTGGGTTTAGAGTGAAATGCTATCAGAAAATGGAAGAGATGTAGATCTTAGCTGATTTCCCTCTGGAATCTGTTTTCTAGAAGGTTTAGGTATTTACCAAAGCTCCTGTGTTTGGATAGTAGCTCCCCCTTTTTCAGAGGGCTTTGACACGGCTGATCCTTGCTGATCCTCACAACAACTTAGCACGACTTCTGCGTATTAAGCGTGAGGAAATGTGAGCTAAGAGAGATGTCCTGTGGTTTAGTTGAGGTGTCACAGCCAGTGACAGCCCCTCAAGTAATTCCTACTCTCCTCTCTCTAGTCATTAATGCCTCCCTACACTAATGCAAAGGTAGCCACACAAACCTCCCATCCCAGGACCTCGGAGAGGCAGGTGCAGCACTGTGTGGCTGGGATTAGATCCGGGGATTTCCTGTGGAGGCTGCCATGCTGCCCTCTTGGTTTGTGTGGTTGTTCTCATCAGCTGGTTGGGCCGCAAGGAGTATTTCAGTACGATCTCTGCTTATGTTTGCTCAGGGAAAGGACACCAGTGGGAGTCAGAAACATTGCATTCTAGCCCGTGGAGAAAAATGTAGCCATTTCCACAAACACTGAGTTTTTACTATGCCTAAGGCCTCTCCCTGAGCCTGCTGTGTGGAGAATCTCCAATGAGCTTCTACTTCGTTGATAAGAAAACCTAGTCCCACCTGGGTATGGTGAGGCACAACTGTAATCCCAGCCAGCCCACAGGAGGCTGATACAGCGGGGATAACTACAAGCCCAAGGCCAGCCTCGGCTATGTAGTGAGTTCAAGTTCAGTCTGAACTACATAGCAAGATTCTGTCTCCAGAAAAAAGAAAAAAGAAATTCTTACTTGTTATGCCACATGTAAAAGGTGCTGTGAACAGAACAGAGGAAATGGGCTTCTGATACCATTATTTTCTTCCACTTTTGGCTTTTACACTCTGTCATGCTAATTTACTTTACACTTAAAATATGCTCTGAGTTGTTACAGACAGAATTTTAAAACCTAAATGTTATGCTAAATTTACTGGACAATGCTAACCTTTTAAAATTTTTATGGTTAGTCATTTGTTAAATGGAGAATCATCCTGAGCCTGGTGCAGTAATAAGTACCTATAGTCCCAGCTACTTGGGAGGCTGAGGCAGGAGGATCGCTGGGGCTTGGGGTTCAGAAACTAGCCACAGAGACTCTGTCTAAAAATAATTACCGCTTAATGCGTTCATGTGCACACGCATACGCACATGCACACGGGATCAAACCCAGGGCTTCATGCATATTAGGCAAGCATTCTAACACTAAGGTAGAAACCCAACTCCGACCCCATGCTGCTTTTATAAAACTCAGACTTTCATGATGAAGTGCTTCAGTAGAAGAACTTTTGTAATTCAACAGGACATTTACACAGCTTTGTGCATTTGTTTCGTGATCCCAAAACATGCTCCAAAGACGTAGGACTGAGCCTTTCCTCTCTTCTCCAACCTCATTTGCCTGTCTAGTGGGAGGGGCTGCCGGTCTGTTCGATGGTTTCTATTAACACCCCGGCAATTATTTCCCCGCAGTGACATATTCCGGGGTGATAGTTCATCGATGGATTAAGGAAACACAGCGATCTAACATATTCCAGCGCGTAATCAGGACAAGATTAATGACTGTGCTTAATGAAAGCCATCTGTCTATGCAAGCCACTTGCTCACTTTCTCCACAGCATTTTGGGATTCCAATAAATGGTGAGATCCTTGGAGTAATGAGTCAGGTGGAAGCAGGGGGATGCTTCGGGCAGAATTTTCCCTTCTTTCAGGACACAGCCAGTGTCCATGTGGTCTGGAGCCGGAAGCAGGAAAACACAGTTGACCGACCTCTACCAACAGGTGCGTGTTTTTGTGTCCCGCTTCCTTAAAAGAATTGAGCTGGTCCTTGGGGCTGCTATGGCTTATATCTTGATGTCCTCCCAAAGCCTCAGGCACTCATAGGTGCTGGATCTAGAGTGTGTGGTACTGGAACTAAGGGTTTTTGGTACTAAATTAGTCCACTGACTGTATTTAGCATAGTTCTGGGAGGCACCACCCAAAAGGCTGGCAGCTTGCATCTGATAAAAGGGAAAGGCAGGCAGCGGCAGCGGTGGCTGCTGCTGCTGCTGCGGCTGCTGCTGCTGCTTACTGCCTGCTGCCTTCCTTGCCATGGGCTGCTTCTCCTTTCCCACTGAAATAGATGTCCCTTGTGCCGTGCAACCCTGCCTTGCAGCCAGCCAACTATGGACTGAACCCTCTATAGACTCAGCTGAAATAGCCTTTCCTCCTTTAACTTTGGGTGTTGGGTATTTTTTCTGAGCAACAAGAAAAGTAACACAGAATGATGAAACCCAGACAGCTAAATGTGCTGGTCCTGTAGATCCTATTTTACCTCTTCCCTCAAAGTGTGAGCAGTCAACTAGCACAAAAATTATGTTTCTATAACAAAAGTTTCCCTCTTGGTGACTCTGAACCTAATAATTGGAGTAAAATACACACTGGAGGGGAGGAGAAGCACCTGTTGTACTTTTTTGAGGATGTTCCTCAAAGTGAGTGTGTGTACTGAAGTCTAGAACAATGGAGGGATGGGTCATGGTGGTACGTACCTGTGAGCCCAGCACTCCGAGAGGCTGAGACAGGAAGATCTCAAATCCCAGCCCAGCCTAGGCAACTTGGTGACACAGTGAGATCCTTTTTCAAAGTAAAAGGGGGATAGGTCAGTGCAAAGGTCCTGGATTCAATCCCTAGTACTGCGGGGAAGAAGAAAACAACAACGAAACAAGTCTACAGCAACATATCAAAAACATTAACAAGCCAGGCGTGGTGGTGCACACCTATAATCCCAGCACTCGGGAGGCTGAGGCAGGAGGATCACTGTGAGTTCGAGATCAGCCTGGGCTACATAGTGAGTTCCAGGTCAGTCTCAACTACATAGTGAGACCCTGTCTCAAAAAACGAAACAAACAAACAAACAAAATTATGACTATCTCTGGAGATGAGACTGATTTTTTTCCTTTTTAAAATGGTTTATTACCTGTATTTTAAAGTTGTCCTTCATAATCTCCTAATCATATTAATAAAACATGTATTTGTTTTGTTTCACTGCTAGTATAATTATGTCATTTCCTAATAGTTCAATGGCAAATTTACAGGCATTCTAGTAAATGAGATTTAAATACATGTCGTTTTTATTTATGACTCTATTCAGCCCCTGAAACAAAAGAACGCAGGGTTTATGTGGAGAAGCGGCTTTCTGCAGTTACACTAGTGGTGGAATTTCACACAACTCCATCAAGTGGTTAGAGCCGAAAAAAACAGAACCTTCTCACGCGGAGAACAATTAAGTGAGGCTAGCACTCATCTAGCAGTCTCTTCTTTCCTTCTTTTTTTTTTTTTTCTTTGTTTTTTGAGACAGGGTCGTGTTATGTAGTTCAGGCTGACCTGGAACTCATGGCGATCCTCCTGCCTCAGCCTTCAGAGTGCTGGGATTCCAACGTGCAGCACCATGCCCAGCTTGACAGCCCTGTTTTAAGAAAACAAATGAAGAGACAGGACCCTTTCCGAGGTCACACAACGTCACCTCCACTGCATTCTGTTACAGCGAGTCACAAAGCAGCCCGGATCCAGGAGGTGGTGGTCTTACCGGAGCATGACCTGAGCTGTGACTCCCGGGTTATCACTGAACCCCACACTGCCGTGGGGTCCCCGCCTGTGGCTGACCGTAAAGTGAGGTGTCAGTTCCCAGGGCAGAGTCAGCCATGCAGCAGCACCCGAGACCTTAAGAATGTGGGTGCCATGGGCAGGAGCCCCCAGCCCGGCAGGGGGAGAAGTGGGGGTGGCAGTAATGGAAACATTCTTGAGCGGTGATCCAGTGCATGCTTAGGATGCGTGAGGCCCTGGCTTCAATCCCAAGCACACACAAAAAAAGATGAAGGTTGAATCAAAATACTATCGTGGGACTGGAGAGGTAGCTCAGTGTTAGGCACTTGCCTAGCAAGTGCAAGGCCCTGGGTTCAATCCCTAGCCCTGCGAAAACAAAACAATGTGTGTTTTAATGTTCCCCGCACAGCCAGGCGTGGTGATACACGCCTGTGACCCCAGCTCTCGGGAGGCAGAGGCAGAAGGACTGCCATGAGTTTGAGGCCAGCCTGGGCTGTACAGTGAGACCTGTCTCCAAAGGAAAAGGGGTTGGGGAGTTAGCTCAGTGATTCCACTGCCTGCCTCGAAAGCACAAGGTCCAGAGTTCGATCCTCAGTACCAAAAAAAAGAAAGAAAGAAAAGCACAGCTAAAAGCAAATTCAGTAGTTCGACTAGCTTGGGGCTCAAGCTCAAGGGTGCTCTATCACTGAGCCTCATCCGCAGGCTGTGTGTGTGTGTGTGTGTGTGTGTGAGAGAGAGAGAGAGAGAGAGAGAGAGAGACAGAGAGGCAAAGAGGCAGAGAGGCAGAGAGGCAGAGAGGCAGAGAGACCTGAGACACAGTCTTGCAAAGTAGCTCACACTGGCCTTGAACTCACTATGTGACCAGGCGATCCTCCTGCCTCAGCCTCCCAAGCGCTGGGATCTCTCTCAGGTGGCAATTTGCTATTTTTCTACATAGAAAAGGTCACAGAAGTGCAGTGGTTAGAAAATGTGAGGAGAGCAGCAAGCTATCGGTAGGCGGCTCCTTCTTCCCGAGGAGATTTCATCTCCAGTCTTTGCTCTGTTGCTCTAGAGCAGCTCATTTCTACAACATTCTGCTCCCCTGGGTAAAAAGAATAAAAACTTTAAAATTGGCTGAGACCTGAACACACCCAGACATAAATTCCTCACTTAACAAAACATTCAGGAAACATCTCCAGAATCCTCTCAAGAATCGTTTGAAACCAGCTTTTCAGGTGAAAATATCATCCTTTTTTTTTTTTTTTTTCTTTTTTGGTACCAGGGATGGAACTTGGGTCCTTGTGCTTTCAAGGCAGGTGGCGGAACCACTGAGCTAAATCTCCAGCCCTGAAAATATCATCTTACAGCGAGTCATACACACCTGTGTTTATAGCAGCACAACTCACAACAGCGAAAGCTTGGAGGCAGCCTGTGTGTCCATCCACGGATGAACGGATAAAGTGTGGTGTTTATACACAACGGAGTACTGCTCTGCCATGAACACAGACAGAGATGCACCTGGAGACCATCGTGTTCAGTGAAATAAACCAGGCGGGTAGCTGAAACATCACATGGGTTCTCTTATATGACAAACCCAAAGTGCAAATAAGAAGCAAAATGGAAGATGGATCAGAGGAAGCAGGGAAATAGGTTTTCTGCAAATGGAAAGGGGACCAAGGCATAGAGGAGGAGGGAGACGGGGAAATAAAAGGAATTACGATGTGTTACATACGCGAACCAACTCCCCACAAGGAGTGGAAACATCATGTGCAGCACACATGGACTGATAAAAAGTCTTTAAATTATACAAGAACGAAACCAGCTTTTCCGGGATGGACATGCGCAGAGTCTAGCTTGACGGGACACTGGACCTTTCTTGGCCCCTTTTGTTTTTTGCTACTCCACTGTGCAGACGCATTTTCTCTATCTGTTCATCTGTTGACGGACAGAGCCGCTCCCAAGATGTACCGTTCTGAATGGTGCTGCTGTAGACAGGGGTGTGCAGGATCACGGAAAGGTGATGTCTCGCTCCTTCAGGGAGACAGCGAGAAGGGGAACAGGTGGGTCAAGGGGGATTTCTAGTTTCAGCGTTTTGAGGCATCGCCATAGATTTCCAGGGGCTGCCCCAGTCTGCACTCCCACCCTGGGTGGAGGAGGGCTCCTCTCCCCACAGCCTCGCCAGCACTTGTTACTGGCTGATTTCTTGACGACAGCCCTCCTTTCTGGCCTGCGATGCAATCGCAGTGCTGGTGGCACTTGCATTTCTCCAGTGGCCGGCGAGGCTGAACATTTCTTCACATACTTATTGGCCATGTGTACGTTATTTTCAGAAGTGTCTGTTTATTTCACTTGCCTGTTTTTTGATTGGGTCTTTTATCTTGGGGAGGTCTTTTTTTCCCCTCTCTGTATATTCTAGATATCGATCCTCTGAGGAGTGGCAAAATGTTTTTCCTAGTCTGTAGATTTCCCTCACCCCGTTGTGGTTGCCTCCTTTGCAGTTTTGTTTGTGGTCACATTTACTGATTCTTGGTGTTATTTCTTGTACGGTTGAGTTTCTTTCTGCTCAGGAAGACCTTGGGCGATGAACCTTTGACATCAGGAGCTCAAAGCCCCCCACAGAGCACATTAGGGCTGCAAAGAAGCTGACAGCTGTAAAGACCCTCTGCGCCTGCGCAGGACCCGACCTCCCCCTTCCTTCTCCCTCCCCCTTCCTCCAGGTCCCCTGCTGACCCCTGGGGAGAGGTGGAGCGGTCTGCTCCAGCCCTTCACTTTGCAGTGCCTTGGTTTCCTTCCTCCCGCCACAGGTACTGCGCCCGTGCTCCTTATCCAACCATTTCTAACGGAAACTATGTGCAGGGAGCCCGCTGTGAAGAATTAGCTGGAGTACAATGTCCCAGTTCTGCCGGATTCCATGGTGCACGATTGTAATCCCACCTCCTCTGGAGGCCGAGGCAGGAGGATTGCCAAGTTTGAGGCCAGCCTGGGCAATGTAGGGAAACGCCGCCTCAAAGTAAAAATTATAATGATAATAACAAAAAGGGCTGGGAGCAGCTCAGTGGTAGACTGCTTGCCCAGCATAGTTCAATCCCCAGTGCCAAGGGTGGAAAAACGGTTCTACTTCAAACCCTTGGGCTCTGCTTCTGGCCGGGGTCAGGCTGGCTGGCCCTCTACACCAGGTAAGAAAGGATGTATTTTCCACCCGGGAGAAGTAAATCACCGCCGCTGGAGGTGAACTGGAACACAGTCGTCCTACAAAAGTCCAGAGATTACATGTGCTAGAGTTGGCCAGCAGGCACATTTTCATTTTTCAATGTAATGTGAATTACATCCCTAAAACACTGGACAAAAAGCTCTTTGCTCAAAGTAGCTAGTTTTGTACAAAAAAGTTTATTTTTTTGTAAGGCAAGGTTTCTAAAGGTTAAAAAAAAAAAAAAAAAAGCCTGGCCCGGAGTAGGATGAGCACCTGGCTGTTATCTCCCAGGTGTTAAAGCATGGGGAAGTTACTCAGGACATCTGTACCCGTCGTCCCACCCACTCAAGAGGCTGAGGCAGGACGATGGCAAGGTTGAGACATTGTCTCAAAACCGAGAAGTAAAAGGGCCGAGGGTAAAGCACAACCCCCGGGGAGGGAGAGAGAGAGACAGAGGGGTGACTCAGTTTCCATGAGAGTGATGATTGCCCTGCCTTGCTCAAAACCCTGTGGGCATCAGATAAGTGATATAAATATAAATAGGACGCAGAAGGTAGGAGCAATAGCACTAAGGCTGGTTTACTGTAAACCATAGCTATTGTTTTTGTTGTTAAAATCACTGTTCTCACTTTGTTTCTACAAATTATCATCTGCTCAGACACAGCTCTCTCTCAACTGGAGTCAGCATCTGGAGTGCATTTGCTGTTTCGCCTAAAAACTCACACTCCTCCTTTTTCACGTGTTCCCATTTCATTTATCGTATGCATGGTCAAATCCTTTCAGCTGTAGCATAGCTACCTAATTTGCAGGTCTCTAAATAATCATTCTAGCTGGGTGTGGTGGAGCAAGCTTGCCATCCCAGCACTTGGGAGGCTGAGGCGGGAATATCTCTGTAAATTCAAGGTCAGTGTAGCCTACAGAGCAAAACCATGTCTCCAAAAATAAACTATAAAGAAATAGACAATAATATCATTTAAAACCTTTTATTGTGAAAGATTACAAATAGAGATGATGTTCAAGGACTCAGATATTCAAGGATGGCCATTTCACCATACTAGTTTCATGTACTCCTTTACTTTTGTTTCAGTAATATTTTAACATTTTCAAGGAAATGCCATGTGTCATGCCTCTATGCACCTATTAAAAAATGAGGGCTTTTCTTTATGCAACTGTAGTAAAAGTACCTCTACTAAAGAAAAAAAAAAAACCATCAGATACCCAATCCAAAATTGAGTGTCCTGATTTCACTCAAAATTTACATGTTATAAGCCGGGCGTGGTGGTGCACGCCTGTAATCCCAGCACTCAGGAGGCTGAGGCAGGAGGATCGCTGTGAGTTCGAGACCAGCCTGGGCTACATAATGAGTGCTAGGACAGTCTCAACTACATAGTAAAACCCTGTCTCAAAAAACAAAACAAAACAAAAAACACACGCAAAGAAATGTCCAACATCACTGAGCAGAAAAATGCCAATTACAATAGCACTGAGATTCCACCTCACCCTAGAAAGAAAGGCCATCATCAAGAAGTAAACCGATAACAAATGCTGCTGAGGCTGTAGGGGAAAAGGAACCCTGATTACAGGTGTTCCTTCATGTGTTTATTGGCCATTTGTACTTCTGAGAATTGTCTGTTTCACTTGTCCATTTTTTGATTGGGTCTTTTATTGGGAGGATCAATTTTTTTTTTAGTTCTTTGTATATTCTAGATATTAGTCCTCTGTTGAACAATAGCTGGCAAAAACTTTTTCCACCCTGTTGGTTGTTTCCTTTTCCAGGCAGAGGTTTTTCAGTTCACTATGATCCCATCTGTTAGTTCTTGATGCTGTCTTGTGCCGCTATGGTGCTGTTCAGAAAGCCCTTGTGTACCCCTAGACTTCAAGAACTTTACTTATTTTATCTCCCACAAATTCAGTGTTTCTGGTTTAACATTTAGATCTGATCCACTTTGATTTCAAGCTACCTTTTTTTTTCTTTTTTCTTTTTTGTACCAGGGATCGAACTCAGGACCTTGCGCTTGCGAGGCAGGTGGTGGCGCCACTGAGCTAAATCCCCCTGTCTGTAGGAACAGGACCCCAACAGGGATAATGTGGGGGCCCCTCAGAAATGGAAGGAAGCTAACCTGGACGTGGGTGGTGACCATGGAGGCCAGATGTACTCGGAGATTAGCTCACTTCCTCTTTGTATGAAGTGTCCCCAAAGAGCAGGCGCAAATGAGCCCACACATCCCCGCCCAGGCTTTTACTACAGACCCCAGCAACATGCTGACACCCAGTCAGAAATATCTGCCCGGGAGGGAGGAGATGGCCCCGGGACTGTTACCCCATAAATCAGAACGGCCGCCCCATACTCAGAGGTCACCTAGCAACGGGGCCCCACTCCTCGGAGTGGTTTTTTTCTGCAAAGAAACTTACTTTCGCTTTGTGCCATTTCAGACTCAAAATCCAAACCTGCAGCTGGTGCCAGGGTACGAGTAGATTTGTGCATTGGTCCTCTTAACTTCACAGATACCAGACTAACAAATGGAAAAATACCAAAATGAGCCAGAACACTGGCATGTGCCTGGGGTGGCAGCTATTCCAGGGGCCAAAGCAGGAGGATCATTTCAGTCCAGGACTTTGATGCCAGTTTGGACAACAAAGAAAGCCTTGTTAAAAAAAAAAGGGCGGGGGGACTAAAGAAGGAGAAGAAGGAAAAGGGGAAGGGGAAGGGGAAGAGGAAGAAGAAGAAGACCAGAAAAGACAGGAGGGATGGAGGCTGAAGCAGGAAGATGCCAAGGCCAGCCTAGACTATGTAGCAAGAGAATTAAAAAACAAAAAACCTCCAGCGAGAGCACAGTAGTGTACATCTGTAACCACAGCTACTCAAGAGGCTAAGATAGGAGGATTCTAAATTCAAAGCCAGACTGGGCAACTTAGCAAAACCTGTATCAAAACAAAACAAGAAGCCGAACAACTCCCAAACGATAAGTACAAATGATCATCTATAATAACTGCATAATACTCCACAAAGACGCACTATGGTTTCTTTCACCGTTCACTAGAGCCTGTTCAAGGCTGTTGATGGTGGACACCACCAGGTGGGTACAGACATGAAGCACAGGGCTTTGGTATTCTTCCGGGTCTTGTCACCTACTGAGTATACTTAGACCAATCAAAATCTATACATGAAGTTTAAAGTCCACAACCAGGGTATTAGCAATAAGAAGACCTATTAAAAAAAAAAATAGTGGGAGTTGAACCCAGGGCATTCACACTGAGCTATTTCCTCAGCCTTTCTAAAATTTTGAGACAGGGTCTCACAAAGTCACCAAGCTGCTCGGGCTGGGCTGGAACTTTCAATCCTCCTGCCTCAGCCTCCCAGAGTGTCGGTAAGGAAAACCAATCTAAATATGGGGGGAAAAAATCAGACCTGACAATTGTGAGAGTTAAGGAAAAATATTTTAAATATGTAAATTTATGGTAGACAAAGAACTTTTTTTTTGGAAGAACCCAAGAGAGAGATTAACAAACCATATTTGAAAAAGCAGAGAGGCTGAGATAGCCATGGATAGACACTGTTTCCACTCCAAATCCCAACAATGCGTCTTTGAAGGTTAGCACCTAATTCATAAGGTCTGCGGGATTTTTCCCCGACTTCCGGTTACCCTGATTTCCTTATACCTACCTTTCTCTAACACAGGCTGAGCCCTTAATCACAGGGTCTTTGACCTTCCCTGATTGTTGCCCTTGGCTCCCCAGTGGGCTGCAACTTCCTGGGGCAGAGATGGCCCCTTCGCCATTCCCCAGTGCTTACTTTTGGAGCCACAGCACTTAAATTCGGTGCAGGGAACACCAGAAGCATCTAGAAGGAACACTATTGGTCTTCAATTTTTAAAGTCAGTAACCTTAGCAGCGGACTGTTAAGATTTCCGTCGCCTTAAAATGGCCGCTACATTGAAAGACTAACCTTCTTCCCATAATGCCCTGCTTCTCACCCAAAAATATGGCTTCTCCCACTAAAGGACAGCCTTCTTCTTCCCATCATGCCTCTTCCTGCCAAGAGAAGCCCCTCCTAGTGATGTCACAAGCTCCCCAAATCGCTAGCCACTACATAACTCCAGCTCCTGTAAGCCCCACCCCAGTCCTATAAGATGCAGTCACTGTCTCGGTCCTGTTGTGCTCTCTGCTTTGTTTGGAGATGATCCTGCAGATGGTCCCTACAATAAGGACTTGCAGTGGTTGTGGTCTGGTCTTGGTTTTCAACTTTTTTACCTAACACAGACCACTCTTTACAGATGCATATTTTGCATCCCCAAAGACAAATCTCCAAGAATCCTTAAACTTACAAATATGTCAAAGATAGCCGCTTCAATTTAACAGTCTCTAAATAATCTAGCATTTGAGGTTTTTTTCCTTTCCATCAGCTAGAAACCTAAGCTCCCCAAAGCCCCCTTTCTTCCTATTTTTCACCAAATGACAGCTACAATGACTTCCAGAGTTCAGGCCAGTACACAAATCATACTACCATGGAAATCTGCAATTTGCTGTATTTGGCAAGCACATTCTACAATAAAACTTGAGGTCAGAGATTAAATTCTGTTTCACAGCAAACAAAAATTGATTTGACAATATGCAAGCCACAGTTTGCTTAATACAATACTTACAAGTGGCAAGTTCAGCTTCTGCCACAGTTTTGTTCTTTTTAACATTTGGTCATCACAGCAACAAAAACAATAATTCTATTTTTCCATAAAAATGAAACAAACAGCAAATGGTTTTTCCTGGTTGATATTAATAATGTGGGTGTTTTGTTTGTTTGTTTTGTTTTGTTTTTCGAGACAGGGTCTCAGTACATAGTTCAGGCTGACCTTGAACTCACTATGTAGCCCAGACTGGCCTTGGACTCCCAGCCATCCTCCTGCCTCAGCCTCCCAAGTGCTAAGACTACAGGTGTGTGCCACCATGCCTGGCTAATATAATAATTTGTAACTCCTTAATCTGAAATTGATTAACTTGCCTACACTGATATTAAAAATAGCAATTTTTGCAATATAATTCTTTTAGGAAGAAAAAGGGAAGCAATTATATTCTTTTCTTTCTTTTTTTTTTTTCTTTTTCTTTTTCTTTTTTTTTTTTGGTACCAGGGATCAAACTCAGGACCTTGTGCTTGTGAGGCAGGTAGCGGAACCACTGAGCTAAGTCACCGGCCCTGTATTCTTTAATATCTTCCTTCCTTTGTTTCTTTCCCTTCCTTCATTCTTTCAGTAGCTGTTTAGTGCTTACTAAAGCAATAAGCAACAGTGACGATAAGGTAACCTGCTAATGCAGACGGACAGACACTGGAGATTGACACCCAGCAGCTTTTGGGTCTACTGCAGCCCCGCATGGCTTGTGGGGTTTTGTTGTTGCTGCCCTGTTTCTTATGATCCTGAGGGTCAAATCCAGGGCCTCAGATGAGCCAGGCAAGTGCTCTACCTCTGAACTACCTCTGCACTTTGGTTTGGTCCACACAGTGTCTTTTGAAGCATTTCCCAACCTTTTAAAACCAGGATATTTCATGTAAAAAGTCACAGTCCAGGGCCAGGGATTTAGCTCAGCCGTTCAGTGGCCTGACTTGCAAGCACAAGGCCCGGAGTTCAATCCCCAGTACTCCCCCAAAAAAGTCACAGTCCTGGGTTATATGAGAAATTGGACAGTTATGCCTAAGTCTTGGAAGCAGCCTATATGTCCACCAGCAGTTGAATAGGTAAAGAAAAAGTGGAATTTACACACAGTGGAGCACTACTCTGCCCTAAAGAAGGATAAACTAGAATCGTTTGTAGGAAAATGGATGCACCTGGAGACCATAATGTTAAGTGACATGAATCAGACACACATACTTAAATATCTCAATGTTTCTCTTATATGACAAACCCAAAGTACAAAAAAAGAGCAAATAAAAGATAGATAATAGGAAATAGGGAGATCATTTGCAAAATGGAAGAGGATCAAGATCCTCCTGCCTCTGCCTCCTGAGTGCTGGCATTACAGGTGTGAGCCACCACACCTGGCTTGAATGTTTATTTTTTAATATATATTTTAATTACAGTAAAAGACAACATTGCCATGAACCCATATACTTCGCTCCAAACACACTTCTCCCACGGCTCTGGCCACTTTCTGAAGCAGGTCTGGGAGTCCTCTTTCGTGAGGTCTTTAGTTGTGCTGTTGTGGCTGCCCTGATGTGCTAAACTGACTGAAACATGTGCCTTTCCAAGGTCCCTTCGATTTGGGGGAAGAGCCAGAAGAAAGCAGAACTGGTGAGTGAGGTAATGTTTTTGTGAGCCTACCTTCCCCTCCCTCGGACGGCTCTCAGCAGCAGCACGCAGCATATTTTGGACTGCACATCTCATAAAGACCCTCCCGAAAGAGCACTTCCGGAAGCGCTTCAGAAAGTGGCGAGGATGAGATCCATACGCTCACAGTGCTGGGTGGGTGGGGTGTTTGTGGAAATGTGTCTTTCACTGTAATAAAGTTTTTGCATTTCAACACTCACTTTATATTTTGGCCACTCCTTGTACACACTAGGTAGATAGACAACACACGCATTCCTTTCTTCTGTCCAAGGACATAAGGCAAAATCTTAAGTGTTTAAATTTTTTTGTTTGGTTTTTTATTTTGTTTTTATTTTTCGTCTTTTTTTTTTTTTTTTTTTTTTTTCCAGGGGGTAACTCAGTGCCC
>NW_022900949.1:22063927-22077356 GCF_012274545.1 Fukomys damarensis | reverse complement strand
TTTTGTTTTTTTTTTTTTTTTTTTTTTTTTTTTTTTTTTTTTTTTTTTTTTTTTAGTACCAGGGATAGAACTCAGGTCCCTGTGCTTGCAAGGTAGGAGACAACATTGAGCTAAATCCCCAGCTCTATTTTATTTTATTTTTTGAGACAGGGTCTTGCTACGTAGCTCAGGCTGGCTTTGAACTCACTACATAGCCCAAACTGGCCTTGAACTCAAGGCAATCCCCCTGATTCAGCCTCCTGAGTACCGGGATTATAGGCACGCCCTACCACACCCAGCAAAACCGTCCCTTCTTTTGTTTTGGTTCCATAAAGCGTGGATGGCATGGTAGAATTGCAGCTGCACAGTAGGGTGACAGGCTGAGGGACACCCAGCAGCCTGTTGTGGCTTTCCAGGCCCTGGGCGCAGGCAGGGCCCCTCTGTGATCAGACCCGTTTGGGCAGAGAATTTCCTCACAGCCAGTTCCGCCACTTAGAGGGGCTGAGGGGTTCTAGCTTCTGTGGCTTCCTTGGGAATGGAGACGATGGGAGAAACAAGGGCAAAAGAAGGTCAGGAAGAACTTGCTTCTGAGCCCCTGCGCCGGGACACCGGGCTCTTGGGAGATCTTATTTTGATCCTCAACAATAAATCCGCTTTTCTAGCCAACCACTAGCTACTTCAACTCATAAGAACTCTGTTTTGTTTTTATAAGTGTTTTGGGGGGGTTTTTTATAAGTTTTTTTGTGTGTGTGTGTGTGTGTTGGCAATCTTCCTGCCTCAGCCTCCTGAGCACTGACTGGGCTTGCAGACTTGTGCCCCCACACTGGCTGTGATCCTGTTTTGCTAACAAAGCATTTGCTGAAGTACATGTTGATTTACTGATTTAGGAAAAACACATAATGATTCACAAGAAGAATATCTGTATACTGCCACATTTTTATATGACTGTGTGTGTGTGTGTGTGTGTGTGTGTGTGTGTGTGTTACTGGAAATTGAACCCAGGGTCTGAATACTGAGCTAAACACCCAGCCCTTTTTGATTTCTCATAAAATTTTAAAACATAAAAGAAAGGAAACTGGAATCAAGGGAAAAGGAAGGAATGTTTCTAGGGACTGAGAATATCATTTTGTTCTAAACTCCAAGTAGCCAAGGCAAAAGGGGAAAATTGCAGCCAAGCATGGTGGTACATATCTGTCATGCCAATACTTAGGAGGCTGAGGCAGGAGGACTGCCAGGAGTTCAAGGTCGGCCTGAACTGCACAGTGAGACCCTACCTCAAAAAAAAAGAGTATGTATAAATAAAGAAAGAAAGAACCATAGGGTGTAGAGAGGAGATAATTAATGGTTCTTCTCCTTAGGAGTTAATAGAGTCAAACTAAAAGGTTAGAATCTTATGGTAGGATTTTTTTCCCTAACTGATAAAAGTGGATTTTGGAAAGCAGCACGAACGTGGCATGAGCCCCAATACTTCGGCTGTAGGTGCTCGGGCCAAGGGAGATGGATGTGCTAAATGTCGTTAAAACACAACAGCAGCTTCGTGATGTGACAGCCTAAGTGACAAGCACCACCACCAGGGCCACATTTAAAGGTGGACGGTGGCTGCAGGGTTTACCAGGGCACCCTGCCATGGCATCACATTGCAGTCAGGGCCCCCAGTGCAACGTGAACCCCGTTTCTGGTGAGCATTTCCCCGAGGCTGCTAAATTTCTTTTTTCCTCCGCTGTTCAGTCTTCTTGGGTTAATCCTGCTTGAAAGGCCTGCTTGCTGGTCAGTTGAGACAGGCAAGCAGGAAGGGGGGAGCGCTTGATTTCACTACTTTAGTCGTTGTTAAAATTTAATTGGACAAAAAAGTGGACTTGGGGGAGGGTTGTTTTTTAGGCAAGGTATTTCCAAAGAAAAATTTTTTGTAGTTTTGTTCCATTAAAAAAAAAAAACGAACACCAAAATTTTCTTGTTAATAATGGTCATTAAATAAATAAATACCAGGCATAGTGGTGCAGAGTTAAAATCCCAGCACTCTGGGAGGCTGAGGCAGGAGGATTACCAAGTTCAAGCCTAACTTGGGCGATTTAGTGGCTTAGCAAGAACTTGTTTCAAAAATAAAAAGAGCCAGGACCGGGGATTTACCTCAGTGGTTCTGCTGCCTGCCTTGCAAGCACAACGGTCCAAGTTTGATACCTGGCACCAAAAATAAATAAATAAATTAATTAATTAATAATAAAAAGGGCCAGGGACGTAGCTCAATGCGGAGGCCCTGTTTAATCCCCATCACTGGGGAGGAAAAAGAATTTTGATTCAATGAATTATTGCAAAATAAAGAACAGCAACTAGAACATAAAATTCCCATAATTCAATGATACATATATTGACCTTTTACATTAAAAGATATTTCCACAGAATGGATGTGTTGGTTTTCAATAAGGCAACAATTGCTTACGGATCCCATATGAGGGATAATTAAAACATTTATATGTAGACAGCGTGTCACATGCCTGTAATGCCAGTGCCCTGGGTAGGCTGAGACAGGAGGATTTCCAGTGCAAGGCCAACCTGAGCCACATAATAAGTTCAAAGTCAGCCTGGACTACATAGTAAGACCCTGTCTCAAAAGCACACGAATAGTTCCTTGGATGGCTCTGGCCAGAGTGACCTATGAGTCACAGCGCCCCCAGGGAACGGACAGCTGCAGAGGTGTCCTACCTCCACAGGGGTGGGAGTCGACAGTGTGGCTGCCACTGGGCCAGTCACTTCCTAAATATGTTGAGGGCAGTGCAAGTGGAGTTACTGACACTAAAGGGGTTCGCTGGGCTGGGGATGGAGCTCGATGGCAAAGCACTTGCCCAGCAGGCACAAGGCATGCGTTCACTCCAACACTGCAAAAGAAGAAAGAAAGCCTTCAGGAATTTGTACAATTCAGTTCCTTCTTTACATCCTTTCTTTGAAAAGGTTTCACTACATAGTCCAGGCTGATTTCAAACCTGTGATCCTCTTGCCTCAGCCTCCCGAGGGCTGGGATGGCATGCATGCGCTACTGATACAGGCGATCAGGTAAGGCAAACAGGCTGGGCAATTGGGTGTGACCTGTCATTCATGGAGATCTGCCCATGCGCAGAGCAGCCTCAGAGCCTGGACTGGGAGCCCGGATATGACGTCAGAACGAAGCTGTAAAAGATGGCGGTCATGGGCTCCTTACTCTCACACTGGCCTTCTCTGAGTGCCTCGGCATATCTTCTCTCTTCTGCATACTTGGGAGAACTTCTTTTTCACTTCTTTTTTTACCTTTTATACATGTTAAACTTTAACGTTCTGTTGCCCTGCCCTGAAAGGGCAGCCCAGCGTCTGCTAACAACCACAGCCTGATCAGTGGTCAGTTTCTTTTCTTTCTTTCTTTCTTTTTTTTTTAACCTGGGATCTGGGATCAAACTTGGGACCTTGCGTTTACAAGGCAGGCAGCAGAACTGATGAGCTAAATGCCCCGCTAGTGGTCAGTTTCCTAACAAGAAATCGGAAGCAAATAGGGCACAGACTGTAGTTCTAGGTCAGTCCAATTCCAGAGGGCACAAACACCACGCTGAAGCTGGATAATTAAATATTGTTACATGAGTAACTTCTTTTTGGTACCGGGGCTCAAACTCGGGTCCTGGCGCTTTCGAGGCAGGCCGCTGCATCACTGAGCTAAATCCCCGGCCCTGAATAACTTTTTTGTGAAACAGGGTCTTGCTATGTAGTTCATGCTAGCCCAGGCTGGCAAATTCAGCAATCCTTCTGCCTCAGCCTCCACAGTGCTGGGAATACAAGCCTACGCCACCGTGCCTAGCCACTAAAGTTATTTTTAAGCTTTGGGTGTCAGAAGCCTGGCCACGCTGACAGCGCACAGCCTCTGGGGTTGGGCCCTGGGCAGCATGCGTGTGAAAATCTTTCCTGGAACTTCCCCAAGAAACCCTTTCCCAGGGAGCGCCAGACCACCCGCCAACCTTTGATGGGAAGGGAACAGAGCTGAGATCATTCTTTTGGCGTCACCGTCACCGGCCTGAGATTTTCTGTGTGTCTTCCGCAGTCTCCTAGCAGGATCTGTTTTTTATGTCGCCTAACAGATGTGAAGTTTTAGCTTCGATATAAAGGTTATTCTGTACGCCTTCGTAAGTTCCATGACATGGTAAGTCAAGACCAAGCGGCCTCTACACAGCTGGCTCCGAGTTTCATATCAGTTTCCTTTAGCAGTCGAAATGTAAAATACGCAGCCTGGGCAAACATGTGATACTGGCATTTCCAGCTGAAAAAAAATGACCAGGCTTTTTCTCTAACAACGATTGTATTCCTCAGAGGGCAATGAATATGTACAGTTTGAAGGTTTTACGTCCAACTCTTCTTAAAGTTATTTGGGAGCAGAAAAGGGTCACTCGGATTTTTTTTAAAAAAATCGTTTTACAAGAACAGCTGAACTGACTTCCTTGAACACCCACCAGCTATGAAATGGGAAGAAATCAGCCCTATTTAAAGCTGAAAAACCACAACTGGGGATGTAGCTCAGCGGTGTAGCACCTGTCTGGCAAAACTGAGGTCCCGAGTCCCCTTACCAATACCTAAAACAAAAACAAAACCCAAAACCTGAGCATACAGCCATGTGACAGGAAGGGACAAGAGCGTTTGGTATTCGGATGCTTTCTGGAGTTGACAGACTACTATTTATTTATTGAAGCTGCCATCAGGCCAGGGATTTAGCTCAGTGGTGCCGCCACCTGCCTCGAAAGCATAAGGTCCTGAGTCTGATCCCCGGTAACAAAAAAAAGGCTGTTATCACTGGTCCTGAGCTCACTAGCTGCCCAGGCTGGCCTTACACTTGCTGTGAACCTCCTGCTTCAGACATCTCAGTGCTTGGTCCGGTCCTCTTCCCTTTTGCAAAAGCTCTATTTCCCTGTTTCCTATTATCTAGCTTTAATTTTGCTCTTTATATATACTTTGGGTTTCTCACTTAAGAGGAACCATGTGAAATTTAATCTTGTGCATCTGATTTATTTCACTTTACATTATGATCTCAAGGTGCATCCATTTGACGTACAAATAACTCACATTTATCCTTCTTTATGGCAGAATAGTACCCCACTGGGTGTGCACAGCATGTTTTCATTATTCAGTCTTGTATCGATGGACGTTAGGCTGCTTCCAAGATTTAGTATTATTGTTTGTTTGTTGTGGGGGGCTTTTTCTGAAACTAGGTCTGGCTATGTCATTTTAGGATGGCCTTGAACTTAGCATGTAGCCCAGGCTGGCCTGGAACTCGAGGTGATGATCCTCCTGCCTCAGCCTCCTGTGAAGTAGGATTACAGGTGTGCACCACCACACCCAGTGTCTTCTGATATCTGATTTCTCTGCATTGTTTGGTTCAACTCCAAATGTCACCTATTGCACAAGCTCTACAGGAGCGTAATGAGAGTTGGCAGCAGTCGCTGGCTGTAATTAAGCTTGGTTTTCCTTCAAAGGCCTCCTGTCGGGGCTTAGGGCTCTCCTTGAGATGCCATTTACTAGTAACCCAAGTGTAATAGGCTCTTCTTCCAATTAAAACTCAAAACTTTCCATGTGTGCAAAGCACTTGGCCAGCATGTGTGGCCCTGGGTTCCATCCCCAGTACTGGGGGAAGAGCCAGCTACCTTCACAATAGAGTACAGGCAAAATGGGTGTGGTTGTGCAGGTTCGTATCCCAGCACTCGGGAATCTGAGGCAGGAGGATCACCTAGAGTTTGAGGCCAGCCTGGGTCTCATGGTGAGATCCTGTCTCTAAAAAAGAGAGGGAGGGAGGAAACAGAAAGAAAAATTACCACTTGGAAAGTTTGGTTGTGGCATCCAAGAATAATATCTGATCATCTCAAAGGCCTCTGGCGTACTCCTCCATTCACCAGCTATTTGTGTGAGCCTGAATTTTCCTCAACGTCAAGCAAAACAACATCCTGCAGGGCCAGGGAGTTAGCTTAGTGGTGCTGTGCCTGCCTCAAAACCACAAGGTCCTGAGTTTGATCCCCAGTACTGGGGGAAAACAGTACTACAGCGGAAGCACAGACGAGAATCCAGTGTCTTCTATTAGGCAAGATGTTAAAGAAATTCGCGAAGATATGTAGCTGGCATCACTCTTTTTACTAAATGCTTTTGGGTTTTTTTCATAAATTATACATCATTTATGTTAAATGTATGGGCTTGCTATTGTTATTTTAAATGAATTAATGAATATCCATTTTCTTTTTCTTCTTCGTTTTTTGTTGTTGTTTTTTCGAGACAGGGTCTCACTGTGTAGCCAGGCTGGCCTTGAATTCACAGCGATCCTCCCGGCTTCAGCCTCTGGAGTGCTGTGATTGCAGGTGTGCACTACCATGCTGGGCCTTCACAATTTATAAGAGTAAAGAGGGGTCCTGGAGGTGAAAAAGCTTGAGAACTTTGGTTTCCCTGAAGAGAGAAAGTCACTTTAGAATTTCTGTTCAGGAAACACAAATGAGTGGCCTTTGTGAGTCAGAGCAGGGGCACCCAGAGGTATCCCTGGGCACAGATCTGCTCAGGGACTGCAGCACCTGTGAAAGAAACACCCCCGCAGCTCTTTGCTGAGATCCGGCAGCCTTGCATCCGCTCTGAAGCCTTGGGGACTGGTGGGGAGGAAGCACAGCACCAGGAAGTCGGTGGAGGGGACCCCAGGGGATGAGAGCTGCGCGGGTGACATCTCTGGGTGGCAAGGGCAGGAAGGGGGCTCTTGTGAGGAAACCCAAGGCATGGCCTGGTGTGAGGAGCCCCTCAGCATCGGTGCCACCGGGCAGTGACAGGAACTGAGCCCCGACTGCAGTGCCGTGAGGAACCAAATCAGTTCTCCAGCTTTTCCTCTGCCATTTGAGAGCAGAACAGAAGGGATTTTTTTTTTTTCAGTGCCGAGAATGAAGTAAAACACAGGGCATTGTGTGATGCATACCTGTGACCCGGCACTGGGGAGGCTGAGGCAGGTGGATTTCTGAGTCAGCAAATTCTCACTCAATTTTAGGCAACCTTGATAGTTGCACATAACACGCTACGTGACAAGCCACTCCACAGCTCTAGTTAAAAAATAACCATGGCGTGATTTTTTTAAATTTTTTTATTTTTTGGTACTGGGGATCGGACTTGGGACCTTATGCTTATGAGGCAGGTGGCAGCACCACTGAGCTAAATCCCTGGCCCAACCGTGTGATTTCTTGTGATTCTATTGTCTCTGTGGGTCTTCTGCTTGGTTTTTGTTAAGTGTTTTGTTGTTGTTGTTGTGATGTCTCACTGTGTTGCCCCATGCTGGCCTGATTCACCATCCTCCTGCCTCAACCTCCCAGAGTGCTGAGATTCCAGGATGTCCTCCCATCCAGCTGACCCTGTGTCTTAAAATACAGTGGACCCTTGACTTTCAAACTTAATCGATTTCCGAGGACTGGTTGTAACTCGGGCTGGTTGCTAACCAATACAGCTGAGATCTGGATGTTTACCTGGGTACACACTATAGATAACGAGAGGCCGATGAGTCTTCCATGAACCTAATTAACTCAAGTTGTCTCTATGTCAGGCCGATCATAACTTGAGGGTCCACTGCAACAATACTTCTTATTTCTAAAACATGAAAGGAAGCAATATTCAAATTGAGCAAGTCTCAACTTACACAGTGTACAAAAGTCTGCTGGTGCCATGCCCGGGGGTGCACATCTGTAAACCCAGCTTTCAGCTCAGCTTTCCCGAGTGCCGGGACCACAGGTGCGATCTACCACACCTGGCTCCAGAACTGTTAGTCAGGAGCCAGGTGGGCCTTAACGTGTAACAAAACTTTCTTTTTGGTGGCGGTGTTATTCAGTGACTTCTTTTTAACCGACAAATGTTTTCCTTCTGGTTTCGCTTTTTTCTTGTCCTTTGCTTCCCTTCTCCCTCCCCCCTCCCTTGTTCCCCTTCCCATTTCCCAACATCCACTATACCTTTCAGTCCTTACTTCTGCTTTGTTTCTCACACTAGAGAAATAGTGCAGTATTTACACACGTGTGTCTGATTTATTTCACTTAAGAACATGGTCTCAAGGTGCATCCATTTAGCTATGTATGTCTGAAGTTCATCATTCTTTATGACAGAGTAGTACTCCGTTGCGTGTGTGTATGTATACATATATATATATATACACACACACATATATTAAAACAAATCTATCCACTCGTCAGTTGACGGGCATTTGGGCAGTTTCCAAGATTTAGCTATTACAGACTGTGCCACTACAAACAAGGGTGTGCATATATGCTGTGGTCTGATGCTTTTCTTTCTTTCCAGAAGATACCAAGAAGGGGAACAGCTGGGTCAAATGAGACCTCTAGTTTGAGTTGCTTTTTTTGTGTGTGCCAGGGATCAAACTCAGGACCTTGCACTTGCAAGGCAGGTACGGTTCCACTGAGCTGAATCCCCGGCCCTCTAGTTTTAGTTTTTCTAAGAAATCTCCACACTGATTCCCACAGTGGCTGCACCAGTCTACACTCCCACTAACAGTGGAGCAGGGGTCCTTATTCTCCCCACAACCCTGCCAATATTTGTCATTGGTTGATTTCTTGATAGCAGCCATTCTTTCTTGAGTAAGGTAGAATCTCAGCATTTTGATTTGCATTTCACGAATGACCAGTGATCCAACAAATACTTGTTTGTTTTTGGTACTGAGAATCCAACAACAAATATTTTGAAACAATTTTTTAAAAATTAAATTTGCTGCGTTTGGTAGCACACACCTGTAATCCAGCACTTGGGAGTCTGAGGCAGGAGGATCACCTCAAATTTGAGGGAATACATAGCAAGACTCTATCATAAAAACAAAAAGAACCCTGAATTTATTCAGAGGAATATTCACCAAAAGAAATGCAAACTGCTGTCTTCAATTACTTTTTTATTTTGGTACTGGGGATCAAATTTGGGACCTTGTGCTTTCGGGGCTGACGATGGAACCACTGAGCTAAATCCTGGACCCTGTCTTCAATTACTTTTAACCACTTGTTAAAGAATTTGAATACAGCTGGGGCAGGGCACTTATGTCTGCAATCCCATCTACTTGGGAGGATGAGGTAAGAGGATTGCAGGTTTGAAGACAGCCTGCGAAATTTAGGGAGACTAAGGATCAAAATAAAAAAAAAAAAAGGGCTAGGGAGTTAGCTCTGTGCTTCTTGGGTTCAATCTTCAGGGGGAAAAGAAAGGAAGGAGAGGACATAAAACTTGAATAATCTCAGTTCAAGTCCTGAATTATAAAACTTGTTGAAGATAACATTCAGTTTTACATGTCTTGAAAACACCAGTATCCGGGCATGGTGGTGCACACCTGTAATCCCAGCACCCAGGAGGCTGAGGCAGGAGGATCACTGCAAGTTCTAGGCCAGCCTGGGATACATAGTCAGACTGTCTCATAAAAGAGAAAAAGATAGAAAGAAAACACTTGTATCTGCCATTGTAGACATAAGATGTAAAAAATGTGGTATTGACAGGATGAATCCAGATTAAGAAAATAACTAAATTAAGGTTTCTGAATTAACCATAAATACTTTTAAATTGAATTATCACCTCTGGCAAAACATTATCTCTGAGACTTGAACGCTGTATTTTGTACTGTTAGCTTGGCTAGTAGCATTTGTTCAGAAAGAAATTAAACAAAATAGATAAAAAGACAAATTGATGCCAAATTGGTAAACTTACAAACTTTCTGCTGAAAAGAAAACAAATTCACGCCAGGTGTGGTGGCACACGCCTGTAATCCCAGCACTCGGGAGGCTGAGGCAGGAGGATCGCTGTGAGTTCGAGAACAGCCTGGGCTACATAGTGAGTTCCAGGTCAGTCTCAACTACATAGTGAGACCTTGTCTCAAAAATTTAAAAAAAAAAAAAGAAAGAAAGAAAACAAATTCACATAACAAAGTTTATTTAAAATAACCTGCCTCACAAGTGCAAGGTCCTGAGTTCAATCCCCAGTATCAAAAAAATATGTATTTGGGCTGGGGATTTAGCTCAGTGGTTCCACTGCCTGCCTTGCAAATGACAAGGACCCAAGTTCAATCCCTGGTACCAAAAATATATATATATATTTTTGAGTCAAATATTCTATTTCTCAGCAGTAATGGGGGGGTACTAGGGACAGTGCTTCTCAGCTAAACCCCTGGCCCTCCCAGCAGTAACTTTAAAATTTGTAGTGTATGATTATTTCATGAAAGCTATTTACTGCTTCATAAAAGGAACACGCATGGTGTCTAATCAATTTATAAAAAGCTATGTTTATAAATATATCTACATGTGTATTATGAATTGATTTGAAACCCTCCTATATTTAATAAATTACAAACTTTTGGGTAACATGCATGTTTTTGCCCTTCCTCTTAATGCATCAGGCATAGTTGTTCATCTAAAGCAAAGCTGATTGTCTTTCTTATTTATGTAGTTGGACACTAATTTTAAGTTTTAGGATAGTGTATCTGCCTGATATATTATTTTTCCAGGCATTTCCCTAGAGAACTCTAAATAAATCTGCAGTCAGAAGGAAGCAAGGGTAAGACAAAAATACAGGGGCAGAATCTGGGAAAGCAGGCACACCACAGAATAGATCACCTCTTAAGTGTTTCTTCTGGTATCTCCAAGGGTCCTCCTCAGGTTCTCACCATCGTGATGAGCTTAGTTAGACTTGGCCCAGATGTATGAGAACAGTAAAATTAGGAAACTTTCACTGGAAAGAAATTAAAGGCCCGATGGTTTCCCACTGGGCCTTGGGCAGACGCAGGTCTCTTCTCCAGCACTGGCCAGGGCCGGGGGAGTTCCGTGACTGACGCCTAATGGAAGCAATTTTCACTGCAGTAGAGGAGACTCGAGTTCTAATACTGACTTGAATTCATTTCCTTGGACGCCAGGAATCTGCTCCTTGCGGAGGAAATTGTTTGGGCGATATTTTGTTTCCTTCATCTACACAGCCATAAGGAACCATTGGCTACAGCCAAATCTAATGCAGAAAACAATTTTTTAATTACAGAATTGTCTTTATTCCTTTTTGTAGCCTCCTCTCCTTCTCCCTCTAGGCTACAATTTTCTACAAGCTTTACCCACCCCCACTGTGCCCAGGGACATGAACAGTCATACAACAGTTAAGACCCATCAGCTGTCACTCACATTGCCCACGTGAACACTGATCACTTGGAGAGAAAAATAATAATTAAGATGGAATTATATATATATTTTTTGGGGGGTACCGGGGATTGAACTTGGGTCCTTGTGAGGCAGGCAGTGACACTACTGAGCTAAACCCCAGGCCCTGAGATGGAATTTTAAGAGTGTGTTTGGTTCAGTGGTTCTACTGCCTGCCTCGCAAGGACAAGGGCCTGAGTTCGATCCCTGGCACAAAAAAAAAAAAAAAACTAAAAAAGGGGGGGGGTGCTTAGGGCCTGGGATTTAGCTCAGTGGTTTTGCTCCCTGCCTTGCAAGCACAAGAACCTGAGATCAATCCCCGGTACCAAAAAAAAAAAAAAGTGAGTGGCCTGGGTCCAGGACATCCCTCCTGCCTTTGAAACCCTTCCTTGCTTTCTGGCATTATTAAAGTCAGTCATTATTCAAGTCACCTTGGTCTCCTGTAAGAGATTCTCAACCAGGAACACATTGTCAGTACTTTGAGTTCTACTGTACTTTCAAACTTCTGAAGCAAATGGAACACTCTTATATATTTCCCAAGCTGGACTTTCACCATGTAGACCATGCTGAGACAGAAAAGAGAATATCTTTCTAATGATTTTTCCATTGTCTCTCTCTCTCTCTCTCTTTTTTTTTGTTTTTGTTTTTGTTGTTGTTTTTTGAGACAGGGTCTCACTATGTAGTTCAGACTGGCCTTGAACTCACTATGTAGCCCAGGCTGGTCTCAAACTCACAGCGATCCTCCTGCCTCAGCCTCCCGATTTTCATTGTCTCTTGAGAGCTGTCATTCAGAAAACTAATAGCTGTTTTCCTGTTATCAGAACAAATTAAAGTGCATGTCTGGTGTTCTGCATGCCTTATATTTGAGAGACAGAGAAAAAAATGACTGAAAAGAGAAACTTAATAGTTATATCCACATTCATTTACCTTCAGTGAAATATTTTTTTATGGGGATACACTTTTTTCTGACAGTCATATATTTGGTTTGGTTTGGTTTTGATTTTGGTTGTTTTGAGACAGGGTCTCACTATGTAGTTCAGACTGGCTTTGAACTCACTATGTAGTTTAAACTGGCTTCAAACTCACAAGAACCCTCCTGCTTCAGCCTCCCGAGTGCTGGGATTACAGGCATGTGCCAGCATGCCTGGCTCAATGATATATTATTTTACAAGACCACTGCAGGAATTCTTGGATTCATTTAGTTGATTTCCCCCCACAGAATCAGATTTAATTAACACTTCATGAAAAGACCAAAAACAAATAACTACATGGCTGCTAATTTTCCAATCCCTCCTTCAATAGGCATTGCTCGAGTAATTTGAACCAAACAGTCTAAGTGGTTGGTGGTAAACGGAAGTGAAAAAGCCTCTCTCTCTACAGAGGGCATGCACACTAGTCGTTTTAAGTTAATAAAACGTAGTTTTGCCAAAATGTGACTACAATGGGAAGCCACCATTCTGAATAACTCACTTCTCCATATTTTTGATGCTCTTATCTAAAAATACTATTTTAACAGCCAGCCCAGCACTGTTATTTCCCATCTAATCACTAAGAAGTACATAAACTCAGCAAAAATGATCATGTTCCGCCCGCCTGCTTTGCAAGCACAAGGTCCTGAGTTCAATCCCTGGTACCAAAAAAAAAAAAAAAATCATGTCATCTGTTTATGGAAGACTGTCGATTAAGTACATGCACCGGAAAGAATAAAGTAAGTCCTCGACTTGGATGAAAATTTAAAGCGTGGCTGACGTTTCATTCTGTGCAGAATGAATATTCTGTGAGTGTTCATCTGTGAGAAAGCAGCCAGGCTGGAGGGAGAAAAGGGGAAGAGGACGCGCCAACTGCAAAGAGGAAATGATGGTTAGCAGAAGATTTATTAATGGCAGGTGGAGAGGGAGCGTTCAGGGCTCCTCTCTGGTGACAATTACAATACTACAAACAACAGCCACCAGGGTTGATGGGCTGGCCGCCCATCTATATTTTGATTTTGAAATCAAGGGTTCTGCTCTCAAACAACAAAGTAGCACCTTTTCTTCCCTTCCTTTCCCTTGATCTCCATTATTTGACGCCGCAATTTTTCCTAGTTCATTTTTAACGAAGCTCCTTCTCCCCTCGTTCTTCTGCCTTCCCATCCACACGAACCGCGAGCTGGGCTGAGAAACGATCTTCCACTTGGCACCGTAGCAAGGGACGGTGGGAAGGGGCGGCCGCACCCCCGCCCGGGCTCCGAGCACTTCGGGGTCCCCCAGGCTGAGACGCCAGGTCGGGAGCTCGCTGGG
>NW_022900949.1:22062765-22063160 GCF_012274545.1 Fukomys damarensis | reverse complement strand
CCGCACCTGTGTGGGGCGTGGTCATGGCCGGGCCCCCGCCACCGAGACCCGAGAGGCCCCAGATCACGCCGGCCCTGGCACACTCCTTCCTCCCGGCTCCCGGTTTTAATAAACGAAGGCAGCAGTTCTCTTTCGCGTTGCAGAAACACCATTCTGGTCTTTCCGCCCCAGCGCGGGGCTTCTCGTAGCCTGTGGTGCCCGCAAGGAACGATCAATTCCCAGTGGTGGCAGTCGAGATCGATAGCCTAGCGGGGCATCCGCAGACGAGCTCCTGCAGGTAGTGAGGCCAAGGGACCCGGAAATGGCACCCGGAGTGAGCGGAGTCTGACCGCGCCGGGCCTCGAGTGGCTGGCAGGCAGGCGGGCGGGTGCAGAGGGCTGCGGACTGCCGGGCCC
>NW_022900949.1:22059305-22062355 GCF_012274545.1 Fukomys damarensis | reverse complement strand
AATTTTATTTATTCTTTCAAAAACCAACTCTTCAATTCATAGATTTTTTTTGTATTGTTCTCTTAGTTTCCATTGAATTGATTTCTTCTCTGATCTTTGTAATTTCCTCCCTTTTACAACCTTTGGGTTTTTCTTGCTCTTCTCCTTCTAGGAGCCTAAGATTTATCATTAGGTGATTTATTTGAGCTCGCTCTGTTTTCCTAGTGTGGGCATTCACTGCTATGAATTTTCCATATAGAACTGCTTTCATTGTGTCCCATAGACTCCTGTATCGGCATTAGCATTTATTTGTAGAAACTAATTTCTTCTTTATTCCCGGGGACACACCCCGTCCCCACCCCCGAGAGCTGGCGGCCGGCTCGGGATGCCAGGCGGCCGGACGGGCGCTCTGCCAAATTCCGCGTTCCTCCCCGGGAGAAGGGGAATTGCGTCCCAGGCTCGGAAAAGCCCGTGGTTCGGGCTTTGGACTCGTTCGCAGCGCTCCCCCCAAGGCGCCAGGGACGCCCCTGCAGGTTGAATTCCTGCTCCGTATCACTTCAATTTTAATTAATCTTTTAAAACACCGCTGTCACGTCGCTCGCAGAAAATTAATCAAACTTGAATCCTTGTTGCATAGCAAGGATTTCGATCCGAGTCTTTTAAAAAGGACTTGACTTTGCGAAGTCACGTCTTTTATAGTTCCCTCATTCTCCTTTTAGCAAGGGAAATATTGCAAAAGTCAAGACATGTTTGTTTGCTTCCTCCTCTCTTCAAAATGAAACTTTGCTTATTTCTGATCTTTATTTTCCTGTCTTTGAACCCCAAAAATGAGATAAATTGCCACCCCTGTTAATTCAAAATATAATTACTTTGAATGATCTTTGTTTAAGAGCCCAGATAAACTAAGATAATCTTAATTTTAATGTGACATGACCCCTATTTTTCCTTGTGAATGATGAGAATAAAGAAGTCATTAATTAATACCAAGATATCTCCACAGAAGATGGTATCTGGTCTTGCTGAGACGCTGAAGCATCAGTTGTATTAGTAATTGATACTATATAATTGAACATGAAGATAGTCTCGTATTTTTAACCTCAAAGCTCAGAGTTTAGTTGGTGATTACCGAGCTCCTAATAATTAATTTTAGTTCCTTCTTGCTGCAAAAATAATTCTTATGGCTCCCAGTTTCCATGCCACACAGACAGTCCTCATTAAAAACTATCCCTCAAAATGATTGGGAAGCTATGTTGTGCAGTAACTCTATTTCAATATTTATAGCAAATTTGCTCTTTTCCCATTTTCCTTGGCTGTAATTTACCTACTAAGAATGTGAGCTATGGCTCTTCTGGCTTCTACTAGCTTTGCCTTCCTGTGGTCTATCGGCTCAATTTAATGCAAGATAGTTTAGGCTCCCCACCCCCATCCCCAAGTTTCTAACATTTGAAGGTGAGTCCATTGAAGAATCAGGATGTTTTGTGCAGTGAAGCTGCCGTAGATTAAACTCCCACCTAACACACGGCCTGGGTTACCTCACACTTTTTTGCTGTAAAACAAGACTGCTGAATACATTCCCCCTTTCCAGCGTGATTTAAGACCAACTCCCACCATTTGCTGGGATAAATTGAATGTTAGCACAACTTCTGACATTTAAAAAAATTCCTTGCCCAATGAATAGGGAAGTCTTCCAAACAATAATAGAAATTTAGACTTGCTTCAAAGTAACCGATGATTTCTTAGCATCAGTTTGCTGATGATCCTCGCTTTTTTTTTTTTTTTTTTTTTTTTTTCGTGTGGGGGGGGTTTGTGTTGTTGCTTTTTTTTTTTTTTTTTTTTTTTTTTTGGCCAGTGGAGAGGAGTTGTGATATTTTTCTCACCCATATAAGAAAAAAAATAAAATAAACACCTCCCTACATGTTTCTCCAGTCAGGTGTCACCCCAAATAAATTTCACCTGTTTTATGCCACATCAGTATTCTCAGTACCTACCCTACTTGTGTTTTACTTAACTGTCATTGCTATTCCTAAAGTGTTCAAAAGTATCTCATTGCCCCCCCACTTCCCCTTCCTACAATTAAAACTTTAGGGCAATATATGATGGAGTGATGCCTCTCTCTTGGATTTTACATTTTCCCACTATAATTTAGGCTGCAATGGGATTAAAACAGGATCTAGAGTTCTAATCTTGGTCGATGTTTTGGGTGTAGTCACTGTAATGAGTCCTATTCCCCGGGGTCATGAAACTCCCAATTGTCAGTCAGGCAAAGAGATTCAGAAATGCCATTGTTTGGCTCCCACGTCCCTCGCCTTCCCCTCATTTTATTTAACATTACCGGAGTTCTCTGATCAGTCATTCGGAATATGAGGCATTATCTGTGGAAAATTCAGTGTCTTGAGCTTTCTTTGGGAGATACTGTCAAGGGGCTTCCTCAAAGCAGAAAGAGCATGTTTATATTTCTGTCTTTGGACCGCAGGATGGGTGGAAAGAACCCATGAATATCTCCTGAGAGAAAATCATACCATAAATCCGTCAAAAATGAATTCTTCCAGTTGAATGTTATATTTCTATTTTGGTGGTAGAGGCGTCCTGATATGTCACCGGATAAGTCTCCCAAGGTCTGCGTCCAGTTGATATGGCCCGCCTCCTACCCACAACTCACTCACTTAATAATGTTCATGTGTTTAGTCTACACTAGTTAACCAAGCATTTATTGGGGGGGGGGGGGCCTTGGCTCCAGGAGCCTCTGCAACCCGTTTTTCCCAGTGGCCACCTGGGCCATTGACACCCCCGTCCCAGCTCCGGGACGGCTGTCCTAGGCGGAGGCGGCCAGCGTGCTGCTCGCTCCCAGCGGCCCAAATCAATAACCAACCCGCCCTGGTGCTCGGTTTCACAGTGGGGCCCGGCTGCTGCGAGGACTTCTTGGGAGAGAGGCAGGGGACGCGCTTCGTGGGAAAAGCTGTCTCCTGCCGGCGACTTTGGCCTGCAGGGCTGGGGGCAGGGCTCCCGCGTCCACTGGGAATCGCGCTACAGCGGTGACCTGGCAGCCGCTCGGGAGGGAGCCATGGGGCGCT
>NW_022900949.1:22051268-22059170 GCF_012274545.1 Fukomys damarensis | reverse complement strand
CGCGGGCGCGGGCTGCGCACGGCCCGGAACACGCGCTTTTCCCTTTCTCTGCAAGCGGGAAAGGCCTGTTCACCAGGCGGGCAGGCGGCGGGGCCTCGGCTGAAACCCGAGCTCCCTGCGATCTCCGCTGCGAGAAGGGGCGGGCTGGGAGAATTCCTGAGAAAAGCCCCTCTGGAAAAAACCAAACCCTCCGAAAGACGAGGGCCTGCCCCTCCCCCGGCCCCTCCACACCGCCCGCTCAGCCCTCACCTGCGACCCAGCCTGGGCCTGGCCGCCTTCCCCGCCCCCACTCTTCGGCTCCATCTCCCTGACCTTTCCGAGGCCTGGGCTGGGGTGCCTCGGAGGAAATGAAATTGTTCTGGAGATTACAGTGGGGCTTTGGGCCAGAAGCACCCCCGCCTTCTCATGCTTGCATGTTAAATGCAAACTTGTATCTCTTGTCACAAGAATGGCCAAATTTTCTCGCTTATTTGCAGTTTTGCAAAGTGCTACACACAGATCAGGGAACCTGAAGGCCTACGGAGACCCACGTTGTGCAGGTTTGTCGGGGTCCCCTGGCAGTGAGCGCAATGATAGGTGAGCCCGGCCGCACCCCAAGACAGAGCGGTGCCATGCTGGGCACCCACAGGCTCCTTCAACAGTTTCAAGCAACAGGTCCCCCACACGGGGGCAGGCCCTGGGTCTCAGAGTTTAGAATCTTCCTCGGTGACCTGGGACAGAGAGGCCCCACCCACAGGTCTCCCTTCCAGGGAATTCCTTCCCTGCAAATGACCCCTCTGTCCCACAGCCCAGGAATCTCAGTACTCCTTCACCTGTCAGGCCTTGTTTCTGGGCTTCAACAGGCCCCACTGTGTAAAGCTATTGGTGCTTTCAACCTCCATGTTCTGAGCCAGGAGTGGTGGCACATGCCTGTCATCTCAGCACCAGGGAGGCTGAGGCAGGAGAATCACCAGGAGTTTGAGGCCAGCCTGGGCTATCTAGAGTTCAAGACCAGCCCTGACCAGCCTAAACTATATAGTGAGATCCTGTCTCAAAAAAAACAAATGACCTGGGCTGGGGATTTAGCTCAGCGGTTTGGTGGCCTGCCTTGCAAGCGCAAGGACTCGAGTTTGATTCCTGGTACCAAAAACAAACAAAACAAAACAAAAAAAAAACCCTGCATCTTCTTCTGACATGATTGAAAATGAGGAGGAAAGAAGGAAAAAGGAGGAGGAGGAGGGAGATACAGAACAAAAGATGGCCAAAGGGAAAACTGAACAATTTCTTACTCAAATTCCCCCTAAATCAGTCTTTCTCCAGAAGAGGGATAACAGCTACTCTCAGTAATTAGTTTCTCAAGGTAACTATTTTGGGGTGAGTGCTGGGTTGTGGTTTGAACCCAGGGCCTCATGCATGCTAAGCAAGTACTTTACCACTGAGCTCCATCTTTGGCCCTTGAGATAACTTTTCTGAGTGATATTTTACTCCCACACCTGACTGGACCCAACCTGAAGAGAGGAAGGAGCTGGTAGTTTAAGGGAGATAAACAGCTCTATAGGGCGCAATGGCCTCCCTGTAGCCACTCATCACTCGCCAGAAAGCCTGGGAGACTCAAGCTGCAGGAACCCAAGTGCTCTGCCCACAGCCAATCTCAGCCATGGTCAGCTCGAATTAGATTTAAAAGAGATGGTGGGGCTCAGGGTTCCTTCCCTTCCCTGGCCCAGGCTCTGGGAAGCAGATCCTCCTGCAGAAATATTGCTGTCCTTGGGAGCGTGGAAGCCAGCCATCACTGTGATGGATAGACAAGAGGACCGTGGCAGAGAAAGGAGCAGGTATATGGCAAAGGAGCGAGAAAGAGGAGCTGCTTGCTTTTGCCCAAGTCTGTAACGCAGCCTGGCTCCATCCATCTGAGTGTATCCTCACTCAGTCACCAGAGTCAAAGAGAAATCAGGCTCTGGGTTTATGGCCATGGTGTGTGTGTGTGTGTGTGTGTGTGTGTGTGTAGGGGTGTGCCTTTCCCAACCCTGGCTAGCACAGAAAGGAGCCTATAATAGGTAAGAAAAGCGCCCTCTCTTTCTCTCTCTCTCTCTCTCTCTCTCTCTCTCTCTCTCTCTCAGCCTAGGCCACAGCCCACAGCAAGTGTGAGGAAGTCTTCCTCATTAAAGAAATCCTTTGTATGATGCTGCATTTCTTTCCCAGATTCGTAGTGGCCACACGGAAGGAGGAGGCAGCTGCAGTAGCTGCTGCTTCTACATGCAGGCATCCAGCAGTGTGTGCCTAGCAGCAGACTTGGTGTCCCCAGTGTGAAGAGCCCAGGCTTTGCCCATTAGGCTGTGACTGAAAACAATCCCCCTGCTCCAAGCAGCCTCCACAGCGCCTACCCCAAGTCCCTAAACAGATTCCTGGACTGCGAGAGCACAGTTCATAGCATGAACATCTAAGGGCTGGATTTGGTAGGGGGAAGGAAGCGCAGAGAATTCCCACCCGATTCTGAAATCACCAACACACTCACATGCAGTAGCCAGTATTTGCGCCTGTGTATGTGACAGTGTCATACTTTTGTCCCCAGAATGACACTTCAAAAATATTTCTCCTACATACCACCAGAGGCTGTTTTTACACCCCACTGTTGCGAGTCAGTCTCCTGTAAACCATATTTGTGCGTTTTCCCCATAGATTTTAATGAAAGAAGAATTGTGCAAAAGCCACTGCTTTGTCCCAGAACTGAAACAAAGACTAACACACAGGAAAGATGCAGCCTCTCCAAAATGCCCTCTTCTCTGATTTGGGAGCGAAGTGCCTGGAGTCACCAGCCCATAATTGTGGTTGATATTTAATCCTCCTTGGTACAAAGCTCATCTTTCCTCTACGCAGGAGTACCATTGAGATATGACTAACCTTTAGGGTTATATCCCAAACCGGGAGTCCGGGGCTTACACTCAGATTGCCTGGGCCTCTTCTAACCTGAACAAAAAGGATTTGAAGAAAATCACATTTTTTCCCCCTTCGCAACAAAGCATTCCTAATCACTTCAGCTCGTTGGTGAATTTTTATTCCCGTGTCCACTTGGGGTATTGAAATCGATCGCCGCAATATTTAATATATTACACTCCTAGGGTCATTGCTCTCCTAAGACCAAATTCTCTCCCTTTTGCCCTCAACTCAGCCTGGCTTCTATCCTCCCAGTCCCATCTGTCCAGGCCCTCCATTTATCTGTCCACACAACGCCTTTAATTCCCAGCCCAGCCAGACAACTTCACGTTTATTCTGTTTTCTTCTGGTATGGAAAATTCTGAAAGCTGTAGGCAGCAGTGCACTTAAAAGGGAAAACGAGGAGTTCAGTAGATTGCAGAAAATTAACCTGCCACAAACAACCTCATTAAAGCACTGCCTACCAAGAGTTAAGAATTAATAGCAAAATGGATGGGAAAAAAACCCTTGAGTGAAGAGACCTTAAACCTCTTCCCCTGGAAGGTGCATAATTTACAAGCCCACCCTAACATTCACTTTTACTTCCCTTTCCTAGTGATCTGTCCCATAACCTTGTAATCCACTGCTGGGGCGTTTTCTCTTTGGTCCTTTTCTTCTTTTTTTCACACACCTGTAGGTTTGCAAGTTCGAATACTTTCTCATATTTTTTTGTTCAAAAATGCACTTATATTGTTTGGAGCCTTTTAATTTAGAGAGACACTTTAAGAGACTCCTGGAATACCCTTTGGGAGTCCTTAGATGATTTGAAGAGTGCCCTTAAAAGAATTGTGTTTGGATAGGAGGGGGTGTGTGGTAAGATCACGCAGAAAAGAAGCCTGAAAAACCAGAATGAGGGCATTTTGGAGGTGTAGGGTTCTGACAGTGCTGTGCTTTCTTCTGCACATGAACTTCGTATTTAAGTAAAGCCCATGTACACGGGCTTTAAGTTGCTTTTCTAATAAAAATTGGGCAGTGTGTTCTCTATTGGCATTTTATATGCATAATCTCATTTCGATGCAGAGCTGCATACTAAATCCTGGAGCAGGCAGATGAGAATGCTGTATTACACTCAATTTCATTGGCTTCAATGAGACTTGCACATTGCCATTTCCATTGTAATGGCTTATCTTTGGCTGGAATTTTACACATTGACATGCTATCCCTTCTTTGGCCGGGATCCTGAATGAAGAAACCCTGTCAATGGAACAGCCATAATGATTCCATTCACATTATAGCAGGTAACCGAGATCAATGGTCCTGACAGTGTTTAGAAAAGATTTCCTGCTTTTCTTTGCCTTAATCATGATTTTTTTTTGCACTTTTTTTTTTCCTCGAAGGAGATCGCATTTAAAAATCAATCTTGCAGTACACACTGAAGTATTGGTTCAAAACAGGAAGAGATAGGAAATTCACAATCAAGATGCTCCTAATTCAGCCTTCGGTTGTGTCAGGATATTATGTGTAGCCCTCATGTGCAGGATCAGATCCTATTCAGATAAACCAGCTAGAGATTGATGCAAAGGATGAGATTTCAGAAACCCTGGTCACCCCAGTCTTCAAAATAAGTCATGTTTCCTTCCCATTGAAGTTCTGTGAAATAACTTGTCTTCCTCCTATTTGTCATGTGAAATCACAAATAGCAACATGTACAAGGTGATATGAAATGTTGGTACTTTAGGGAAAGTAGATGGTACAGAGGTAGTTTTTCTAAAGAAGGTGGCAGGAGCGGATAACTAATTTCCTAATTTACTGGATTTATAGTGTATAAAGATATAAAAGGGCGAAAGCAACACAAAGATGAAATGTTTTTGTTGTTTTCTTAAAAATGACAGGAGCAGCAGAAACAATTGGATAATTCAAATGTTAACCAAACTCTTCAACTTAAAAACCTTCCTTATTTAGGAAAGAGACCAACCAGCCCTTTTAAAATCATTGGTGGTCATCATACACACTCTGAATTCTCCAACATATATGTTTAAGAAGCCTCTATTATTAACAGAAAAAAATAAAAGCTGGCTTTCTGAACACCAATTTGCCACAGGACCTGTAACACTTGGGACAAAATTAAAAGCACCTCTTCACATCTGCATCTGGCCATGCACGCCACTGCCAAGCCCCGGCCATGTGTTTGTGGAGCGGCCCCGCCTGGTCTGGAGATACACACTGTTTTTTTATAGTCTGACCAGAATAGCTCAGCACACAGGGCAGGAGGCTGGGAAGCCCTGGCCTCTCACCCCTGCGAGGGAGCACCTCAGGCTCCCAGGCTGCCCCTCGGCATTAGTTGAAGGCCAGCTCTTCCCCTCTCCCTGCTCTGGAGAAGGGATCACAGGATCCAGGTCTTTCCTCAGCCCTCACCTGGATGAAAGGGTGAGGGAGGGGGTGGGGAAGGAGAGACGGGCCAGGCTGAATAGAATAGAGTGACAAAGGGGGGGGGTAAAGGGAAAGAGGAGAAAAGTAAATAAACCAGCTCCTGGCAATTCCTACTGTATCCTGCACATTTTCATTTCAGTGGGTAGGACCAAGACGTACCTGAGAGTTGACCATCTGCTGGTCTGCATGTTTGGCCCCAATGTACAGGAAGAAAACTCATCTGGGACATTTGCACCCCTGACAGGGTATCCATGTGAAGGGAGGGAAAGAGAAAGAAAAAGAGAGACAGAGAGGAATGCAAGTTGAAATGTGCCTTTATTCCTGAAAGGTCCAAGAATCTAGATGCCTGCCCACTGACCAAGTTGTTGCCTTAAGATCCCTTGAAGGTGCGGGTGGTAGGTAGCAACGTTCACAGGAAAGGGGTGGGCTGCTGCAGAAGGCTCAAGCAGTGTCTGCTTGCTGTTTCTCCTTTCTGTTGCTCACCCACTTATCACAAGTATTGTTTTTTTCCTGGAGCTGACTTCAACTGATCTTAAAGAAGCCAGGCACTCACAATGGGAATGACGGCCCTGCCTTCTGCTGTCCTACATGTGCTCCTCCGATAACTCAAGTCTTCAGAATTCTGAGTTTATTTGTTTGTAGTTCCTTTCTTTGTTTTTGCGGCTTGGGGAAGAGGGCAGTCAGCTTTCCCTCTGTTGCCTCTCTTCATTCTGTTTGGTGTATCCGTGCTGGGGAGGCTTCTGCAGACCTGTGAGTGGTTGCTCTTTGCTGGAATGGCAATGTTTTAGGGCCCAACTCCATTGCCTGCTAAGCTTTTTCCATCCCAAAAGGGTCAAACACAAACAGAGTGATGGCACTGCTGATGAGTAAGTGGGTCTTCTGGAGAGCCTGCTGCTGTCTCTGCCTCTTCTCTGGTTCAGCCTGACCTCAAGGAAGGTCCAGGCAGCAGGAGCCCTGAGCAGAGATACCCTAGAATCCTAGGTTCTTGGGTTGTTGCTCCTATATTCCTCTCAAACTGTACATTCATGCACACATCTTCAAGCAGCAGGTTTTCTTAGTCTCTGTTGGAATCCACCCCTACTTACCCATCTCTGGGCCTGAAAGGTCTCTTGCAGCAAGGGGACAACCACTGCCCTTCCCCCCAGCTAGGCACCGCGACCTGCAGTCATGGCCCTGGCTGCAAAAGAATAGAAAGCTCCTTGTCCTACGACTCAAGCGGCTCAGCCCTGGGAGAAGTACTGGGGGCCATGCAGTGTCTGTTCCCCAGCCAGTGAAATATTTATTCAATCCAATCGGGCAAACGTTTTTGGAGCACCCACTCTGGCACTTCTAGGTGCTACTGTGAGGTCCTAGGAAAATAGATGGGGGACTGGCAGTCAGCGATGGAAGTGTGAAGGGACCGCATGGAAGCCATTGACAAGGGTTTAACACCACATATTTTGGGTCGTGTTTTTCCAAGCAAACCAGAGTGATCTTCTGGGAAAGGCAATGCGCAGGATGAAAACATCCTATTTGGAGAGGCAGGAAGGACGGGAGCTCAGCCATAGCCTGTGAGTGGGTTAATCACTCAGGAAAGGGGCTTGGGAGCCCAAGGCTTGAATTTGGCGAATTTGTGCAATTTGGAGCATTTCAACTTAGTATTGATCCCTAAACTCAATTTTGAAAACAGCCTCCACTGCAGATGTGTGGGTTGTGTTATCCCAGTATTTGCACGCATCGATTGGGCCAAAATAAAATGCATCATACTCTCCACAAAGAAGGAAGAGGCAGGGACAGTCACAAGAGGAATAGGAGAAAGTGCATAGTTAATATGGGTTGTACGCGGATTCTCGAAACAAGTGCTTTACACCCAGGGGGATTTCACGTAATAGCTAATTTGGTGAGAGCCAGAGTGGCAAGCAGAGGGCCATCTTAGGAGGAAAGGGAGCTAGCTGAATACAGGTTTTTCTGATTGGAATTAACATTTCCCTGTGATTTGCATTAGCTAATGTCCAAACACTAACACAACCCACCTAACCCAGGCTTTTTCTTCCACCAGTGTAGAAATTTTCTTCCAAGGCCAGAGCTCCGAGGCTGGGGAGAGGCGGCCGCTGCTTTTCCCCGACCCACCGGGTCCTAAGACCTGGGCAAGGCCGACCCAGGAAGCACTTTCCGCCGCCCCTCTGGCCTGCAAGCCCCAGCCTGCTCCTCTCCTCAAAGTTCAGGCCAAGACCCCCACGCCTGCCGGCTTCTGCCCATTCCTATCCTGGTTCCCAACTGTCTGGAAAGGGTGCTAGAGGAGATAGGAATATTTTATCTCGGGCTAAAGAAGAAATTCTTCCCCTTGTTCAACAGACAAAACCCAAACCCCTTCCTCTTATTCCTCTTGTCTTTCGAGTCCCTTTCAGATTTCTAATGGAGAAACTGTGTGTGCGCGTGTGTGTGTGTGTGTGTGTGTGTGTGTCCCCGCGTGAGAGAGGGAGAGAGGAGAGGGAGGGAAGAAGAGAGCTCTTTAAACAAAAGACAAGGAGGCCCAGCTAGGGGCCTGGAGCTCTCTCCCTCCGCGGGCGCCTAGTTGGGCCTGCAGCCCCTCCAGCTCCCAGG
>NW_022900949.1:22050561-22051138 GCF_012274545.1 Fukomys damarensis | reverse complement strand
GAAGGCCCGCGAGTTCAGAACACGCTTGGCGGTTCCTGAAGTCCTGGAGAACGCCGTGCCACTCTGTCTCCGGGTCGGGGCGGCCTCTCCTAAGGCCTCCGCGGCACCCTGGGCCGGCGCCCGCTTCCGCGCGACGCCCTGGAGGCCGAGCGGCCCTTTACTGCCCCTGTGATTGCGCCAGGACCAGGTTAGCTCATAAAGCCTTTCACACTCAACAATGGGGATTTTCTCAACAATTAACAAGAAACAACATAATAAAGCCATTTACAAAGACCTCGCTATTTACTATAAATTAGGCACTCTTTAAGAGACGAGTGCGTAATTTCACACACTTTACAACTGGGGCTGCATTTTAAACCCCGGGAACACAAGCTCGGTGCACTTTCCTGCGACCTATCTGTGGTGCACCTCTGTGTCCCTTCGTCCCCAGGGGCAGCTTGTCTGCATTGCTGCACTCCAAGCTCCACAGCTCAGGGTGGCTTTCCAGGTCACCATTCCACTTGGAGATGCACTGAGAAGTTCCAAGGGGCCGGAACCACGGCCCGGCTGGCCAGTGGCCGTGCCCCACCTCGCCCGT
>NW_022900949.1:22034239-22040832 GCF_012274545.1 Fukomys damarensis | reverse complement strand
GCAGGCCCGGCGCGCTGGGGTGCAGGCTCTTCCGCCCCGGGGCAGCAATCGTCACACGTGCGCAGGATGGCGAGATCTGGGTGGGAAAAGAAAAAGTCACAAAAGAAATTTGCTCGCCACCATGCAAGATGGCGGCACTTCGGCATCTCTCTGGTGCCGGTGGTGACCCCGTCAGAGCCCTGGAGAGGCGGCGCGCCCCGGAGGACGCCACCAGCAGCGAGGGACGAGGAGTTGGTGCGAGAGAGCGGGCCCGGCAGCTGGAAAGGACTGAACGCCTTGTTTTTGAAACTGTCAATTCCCTCAACCCCTATTGTGAGGGCTTCATGCAAAACATCTCAGGCCTTTTAAAGTAGGAGCTTGTGAGGCCGCCACAGTTTGAAAAGGAAGGCGGCGCGCCCCGGAGGACGCCACCAGCAGCGAGGGACGAGGAGTTGGTGCGAGAGAGCGGGCCCGGCAGCTGGAAAGGACTGAACGCCTTGTTTTTGAAACTGTCAATTCCCTCAACCCCTATTGTGAGGGCTTCATGCAAAACATCTCAGGCCTTTTAAAGTAGGAGCTTGTGAGGCCGCCACAGTTTGAAAAGGAGCGAGAGAGGAGCGGGGGCCTAGGGCATGGGCGAAGAGTGATAGCTGCGCCCCCTCTTTTTTTTTTTTTTTTTAGTAAAAGAGGGCCTGCCAAACAGGTAAAACGCAGCCCTCCCCCACCTCCTCGATCTGCCCCGCGTCCCCACCCCCAGGCTGGTTTGCAAAATGCCCTTTGGCCTAAGGGAGCAAACCAAAACCAAAGCTAGCAATTAAAAATAGTTCTTCCTCGCAGGGCAGGGGAAAATGCTGGGATAACTGGGGTGACCCGGAGGACTCGCTAAGGTGGATGGCTGTTCCTCCTTGCCAATTTCCTGAGGTTAGCTGATGGAGCCTTTCCCCCCCCCCTAGTTTAGCTCTAGGAAATCCCTATTTTCACACCTTTTCAGCGAGAAGTTATTTTCAAGGTGAAGCAAAACTCACGTTTTCTCTGTTGTAGATTTTTTTTTAATTTTTTTAACCAGGACGATTTTTCTTTTGTTTTCTTTGAAGGAAAAAAAATGCCTTTGAAGAATTAGTTTCTCCTACATCTTTTCCTGCATGCAAACAAAACTATCATTCTCATATCAGCAGAAAATGAATTCTCAATCCAATTCTTGTTTGCCTAGAACTCTGAGGAATTTCTAGACCATTGGAAGTCACCCAGACAGGAGTAAGATAAAAATCCATACACCAGCCCATCTAGTTTGTGTTATTGCTGTTTAGTGGTGGCTCCTTGTTGTTGATTTTCAAATAAACAACCATTATTGAGATTACTCCTCTGTAATCAAGTAAGCCAGTAGAAAGGAACACCCACTCCAAAAAGTAAATACTTGCGGGGGGGGGGGCTGCATTTTCTACAAAGGCAGACAACCTGACTAAGAGAGCGTACATATTGGAAGTCACCCAGACAGGAGTAAGATAAAAATCCATACACCAGCCCATCTAGTTTGTGTTATTGCTGTTTAGTGGTGGCTCCTTGTTGTTGATTTTCAAATAAACAACCATTATTGAGATTACTCCTCTGTAATCAAGTAAGCCAGTAGAAAGGAACACCCACTCCAAAAAGTAAATACTTGCGGGGGGGGGGGGCTGCATTTTCTACAAAGGCAGACAACCTGACTAAGGAAGAGCGTACACACATCTCTTGAAAAAATAATTAAATATTCACAGTCTTCTCAGGAAATTACTTTTATGTAGCACCAAAAATAAGTTTCCCTAAAAAGTCAGAGAAAGAGGCTTTTCCTGTTGCCTGTGAATACTGACTGAGCTCCTTCAGACACAGGAATCACTGGCCCTGTAGCCACAGATCCCCTTCCCCCTCTTAAAATGCTATTCCCTGAAAACATTTAAATGTAAAAATGTAATCTTTCAATGGAGGTAACTTTGTTTTTCTCTCAATGAGGATTAACTTTTTAACAAATGGGACATTTATAGCAGCTTAGAAAAATTTAGATATTGTCATTAATCATAAAACAACCCATATAAATGGTACTGAGAATGATTCCCACAGCAGGATGGGAAAACAGCTAAGGGGCTACCAGGAATTGAAAGAATACCTTGTATTTGCAAGTTCCTGCGTTCTATTGGTACACTCTCCTGACCTAAGCCCCAACTCAGATTTTGCTGTGGTTGGCTGGCCTACGTATGGAAGGACTGTGGGGCAAAATTTGTGATTATTTAATTTCTTTCCTTTTGAATGGCATCACTGTGGAATGGGATGTGTCGGCCTCCATACTGCTTATCCTCCAGCTCTCATAAACTGGAACTATATTGATTCTCTGAGGACTGGAGAGCAAGTGTCCAAGCTGTAGGCTGATATTTTATGTCACAAATTCCATAGGGTGTATTTGTTTTAATTTGTGCTTATTCCATTTTACAGTCTTCCCACACCCAAGATCTGCAGACTTCAAGTATCTTCTCCATTTATAACTGAGGAACAGTGAGTCCAGAGCCAATGATGAAAGGACGGGTCTCAACACAGTAAGCACCGCACTTAGAACTTCCTTGACTTAGCAGTAATTAGAGAGTAAAAGTATGGACTTCCGGTGTATGTGGCGCACCTTGTCACAGATTGATTTTGCAGGACAGTGAGCTGTCCTGCAAATTCTGGATTGCCTTCCAAAGAGGCAAGGACTCAGACTAAGAAGCCAAGTCTGCTTCTTTTGCTCAGCTTTCTGGGGATTTAACTGTAACCTGGACTGGTGTTTGGTATTGTATATAAACACGGATTCAAGGGGAACATCCCTGAATCTTCGCTTTGTCCATCTCTCCCATTCTGATAAAAAGCAACCCAGTGAAGAAGCTACATCTGGCAACATTCAGGAATGAAAGGAGGGAGACACTTCAAAGCATCTGTTTACTCCATCCAAATGTATTCGGATGCAGGTATTCTCAGCCCCTGTCCTTTACAAGAGGAAAACCACAGCGCAGATACAGCAATTGGGGCTGAGACAATATCCCAGAGCTATCTGAAACATTTATAGACAAAAGGAAAATTTCAAAGGGAGTAGGAATTAAAGGGGGGGAGGGATAGACTGAATTTCCATGAGAAATAGTGACATAAATTCATACAGTAAACATCTCATTGGCATTTTGTTTTGCTTTGTGATTTATGATCTATAGATGCAACTTTGTAGTTTCAAGATGGCAAGGAGTTGAGATACATAATCTGTCAGACCAAGGGAGGTGGATCAAAAATTATTAAATTCAACTTTCATTAAAATAACAAGGGATCACTGCTCCACTTTCTGAAATCGGAAACTTTTAGTGCTTGATGGGCCACAAGTTTGTGAAGTTTTCTTGCTATTTAGGAAGAAATTTGCCAGTGTTATGCACAGAGCCTGTCTGGCCTCATCACAAAGTATTCCAATAAAACACTGCACCCCATAAATGCATTTCTTTCAGGCAAAAACATTACAAGTGAAAATGTCAACAAAACCACTCATTCCTATTAACCATCTTTCAATCTGGAATAAGTAGAAATGTATGGAACCAGGAATTTTAAACAGTGTTTTTAATTGAAAATAAAGCTAAAGCATGCTTTTCAACAGTGCAAATTTCCATAATTTTGATTTACTGCTTCATCATAACAACACAGTACACCAGAGTGGCCCTCACCAAGGGCCAGACCCTAGCCATTTGCATGTTGAACTACTTTGATTTTAAGTGCAAATATAGATAGTCACCTCTGATTGTCACTTGCAGTAGAAACTCTCCTGCTCTATACACAGGATGGTCTGAAAACAGAAGTTTAGAGAGATGCATCAAAAGTATAAGGTAATAAAATCCAAGTGCCTGAGTTCTGGTACCAAAAGCCCTGAAATAACTGTTATTTTCATTGGGGTATTACAACTCTGACCCCTCTTTTTCTTTTTCTTGGTTGTATTTACTATGGACACATAGGCCATAAAATATCCTGCTGCTAAGAAAAATATTTTAATTGTTTTGAAAGTTTGAAGAGTCATGTTCAGACCACAAGATAAGCAGGACAATAGTAAGAGTCATCTTATTTAAAACATTTGGGTGAGAACACAAAAAAGGACTTTTCCAATTGCAAGGAGCATCTGTAAAAGTAAAAATCACATCCTTTACCAAAAACAAAAAAGAAAAAGAAAAAAAAAACGATCCCATATTTTTTTTTACTTATTATGTATGAGGCAGCTTCTTATCAGCATTCCATGACTCACATCCCACTCTTTCCACTCAAAAAAATAAAGTTAAGTGCAACTACTCTTGGAGAATGAGGGGAGTAAAAAGAAAAAGACACCCCACAAACAAGAGCTCCAGGAAATTACATTTTGGGCTCACAGAGACTTCTTGCTACTTCACTGTCTGACCATGAAAACTAACAAACTTGCACTGAATTAACAGTTATACTTTCAGGTCTGAAATCTAGTGCATAAACTTAATGGCTCATTGTAATATTTATTATTCAACCTTTTGACATTTATTTATAGCAGTTGAATTGAGGTACCGGCGCATTATTAGCCTTGAAACAGTAAAGTGTTCCAGCTCTACCACCATAACTGAGTTTTACTTGAGTCTTTAGCCTGAAGTAGCCTGTGGTGCGTAAACGAACCCTTCTCCCACCCCACCCCCACCCTGCTCAAAAAAACAAAAAAAACCAGCAATGGAAAAAAAAAAGTAATCCGATTTCTGTCTTCAAAATGGGATAAACCAGGACTCCAAAGGGGGTGTAACACCATTAATGGACTTGTACAAACCATCCTGTGCAGTTTACAACAAAAGGAAGGTAATATGGTTCCAGAAAATATCTTCCCAAACATTTTTCACGAATTAAATTTCCTGAATTTGTGACTAGGTGGAAGAGGTATTGCAGAACCGCCCAGCTGCCATTTCCAGATAGGATGGGCCTTGTGAGGAGGTTGAGAATCCTTAGTGGTGTTTAAGGAATAGGCCGGCCACAAATCCCCATCCTTCCCGATAAGAAGTGACGGTGGACAAGGAAAATTTGCCATGAAATTAAATGGCCTTTTCACTGCTGATGCTACATTGCTGGCTACCTTTTTTCGCCTGTTTAGAGCTGTAAAGTCATCCAGTGTTCCTTCATGTGTCTCAGTTTTACCTGTAGGACGAGGGCTTCTAGCTGATTTCAAATTTGGTTTGAGTGGGGGTGTCTGAAGGACAGGTCGTTTTCCCAGTACTAGTGTCCGGTAATTTTTTCTCACCCTGGCACCAAATTTATATTCCCCATCCTCAGGTTTTGGAGAACCTAAAGTGCAGGAAAGGCCCTGACTCTGAGTCAGTGGGTCTAAGGAAGGAGGTTCTTTCTCAGGGCATGCAAACCCTTCCTTGGCTGTGGTTAAAAAGGTGTCCTCCTCTTTATTTTCAGTCACACTGTAAAACTCACCCTTTGTATCATTGCACTCGCACTTTAGCTTATTTGTAATAAGGTCAGGTTCATATTCTTCATTAGCACTACTGTCTTCTACTTTGATTTTAATATTGTGCAGAAATGGCAATGCCTTGTCGCCTGTGTCAGTGCAGGGATTCTCGGCTTTAGCTGCTGCTGTTGCTGTATGCACTTCGGGATCCGTTTGCGAGGAGGGCAAATCCATAGCAAATTCAGGACAATGAGGGATTTTGGAATCTTTTTCGGAATTTGCTGCTACTCCCGAAGTCTCGTTATTGAAGAACCTAGCAGCTATTGTGTTCTTATCTGCACAGTGTGTAGCAGGAGTTGCTGGTAGGCATTTCCTAGCCTCTCGGAATATTCTTTGTTGTGGAAATGCATTGTTTGTCTTTGGGCTAGGTGAAGAGGCTCCTTCTGCCAGGCAGTTAATTGTCAGGTCAGTTCTCTTTACAGTACTGGAAATTTCAGAGTGTGGGAATGTCATCTCAGATACCCTATCGTTCCTTATCTCTGGGAAGCAACTGCCCAGGCCGGCCGGGCAGTACACCGGAGACGCTTTGGGGGCCCAGGTCTGCAGATTCCACTCCTCGGGTGACTCCGCTTTGACACTGCTCTTGAGGTCGGGAAGTCTGCCGGAGTCCTCGAAAGCAGCGGGTTTGGTTGCGGCGGCGGAGGCCAGATGGTACAAGAAGTTGGCCTGCGCCTGCACTCCGGGCGGCTCGCAGAAGCTGGTGCGCCTGAAACGGATGCTCTGCACTGACACTTGACTGGAACCGGAGCTGGAGTCCGACTCGGTGGACGAGTCCTCCTCCTCCTCCTCCTCTTCCTCCTCCTCCTCCTCCTCTGAGCTGACTTCACTGGAATCCGAGGCCCCACTACCCCCCTCTTCCTCCTCCTCTTCCTCCTCCTCCTCTCCTTCCTCCTCCTCTTCCTCCGAGGACACAGAGTTGCTAGAACTGGACAAACTGGATCCGAAATCTGAGTCGTTGGCTGCATGATCCGAGTAGGAGCTGGACTCGGAGTCGCTGCTGCAACTCTCGGGAAAGCTGCCCGGATGGGGCTGCGGCCGGTGGTGGTGAGGGGGGTGGTGGTGATTCAGCGGAGGAGGCGGCGGCTGGGCCCGGTGGTGGTGGTGGTGGTGGTGGTGATGGTGGTGG
>NW_022900949.1:22032758-22033375 GCF_012274545.1 Fukomys damarensis | reverse complement strand
GGTGGTGGCCAGGGCCCGGCCGAGCCTCCGGCGCTTGGTCTTGAGCACACGCTCGGTCTTGCAGGAGGTGTAGAGCGCTTCCACGTCTTCCCGGGAGATGAGCGTGCATTTGGCGGCGTGGAAGGCGATGCTGTTGATGGCCTTGAGTTTCCGCAACTCCTCCAGATCGCAGTGGTGCTTTTTCACTTTCAGATGATCCATGCGCTTGTGCACGGTCGTCCTCGGGATGTTTTTCAGCAGATCTGTGAAGACTTGGGAGAGGGCAAACATTTGCTTGCCTTTAATGATGAGGTAGCCGAGCCTCACGCCATCCACCTCTTCAAAACCTGACTTCAGGTCTCCCATGTCGGGCACTAAAGGACCCCCACCATTTGCAGTAAATATATACGTGACGCATACATACACATGGATGTATGTTAATCCTCCGCCAGATGCTGCGTGTGTCTCAAGGCATCCTGCTAATAAAATAACAAAGACTGTTATTCCCGGCGAAGGGAGTGCCAAACTCTAGGCGAAATTATGGAGGGGGGGGAGGAAAAACCCCATGAAATTACACTGACTTGATTCTTGCTTTTTTTTTTTTTTTTTTTTTTTTTTTTTTTGTTTTCTATACAAAA
>NW_022900949.1:22030081-22032675 GCF_012274545.1 Fukomys damarensis | reverse complement strand
TTTTTTTTTTTTTTTTGGTTTTCGTGTTTTTCAAAAAGAAAGAAAAAACCATCCGGTTTCTGATCTGCCAGCGTGTGTGTTGGTCGAGTCCTCCCTGCAGATCAGTACCTGGGCCCCTCTATTTCTTCCTCTTCCATTGGAGCACTGTGATAATGGAATGTGAAGGCAGAAAGAGAAAAGAAATGCAGCTGCTATTCCCGCCGCTGCTTTAGCTACAAATAAAATGACAGAGTGAAGCGAGCTCGTCCGGAGACACCTTCATCAATTAATTCCCCTAAAGCCAACGCTGATTGGACACTCCTGACAGGTGATGCAATAAAAATTGATATTCCACCCCTTCCCCCCAAAATCTCCTACTAATTAGCATACCCTTATACTGCCACCTCCCCTCCCAAAGTAAATAATACAGTCGGTATATAAATCTTTCCATTAAACTGTTGGAGCTCAGAAACAGCCTGACTCAGAGACTTCAGGAGAAGCCGTGTGTGTGTGTGTGTGTGTGTGTGTGTGTGTGTGTGTGTACGCTTGAAAAAAGAGAGCCACTGTATATTCCCTTTTAAAGAAATATTGTCTATTTTTGCATTATTTGCATTTCACCGATACCGCTATTATCGTTTCAAAGAAAAGCATTTAAAAAAACATTATCAAGCCTAGATAGACCCCCACCCCCCTTTTCCTTTGGAAAATGGAGCTGAAGGGAAAATGTGCAGAACAGCCTGGTATTTCCCTTATGGAAGTGGGGAAGGAGACTGCAGCTCCAAAGTTAAACCGCGCCGTGAACCACCCCAGTACACACTTACGTTTGGAATTTCTCTCGATTTTCCTTTTTCCCCCCCTGAAATGCCTTTTTTTTACAACCAGAAACAAAGTTATTTGACCAAGGAAGCAGTTCAAGGCTCCAACTCCAAAACACTAACGATTCTGCGGGATTTTGGTTCTCTGCTGGGGGGTGGGGTGGGGTGAGGAGGAGGTAGTTTCACGTCAGACCCATAACAAAGCATAGATAAGCCAGAAATGTGTACACTTTTCACAATTAACCGGACTGTTTGGAGGCGGGATCGTCCTGGAGTCTCCAACACAGCCTATGCCAGCGTCCTGTTCAGGATAGGTCAGAATTCCAGGGAGCAGACTGCTTCCTTGTGCAGCAAAGAAAAGAAAATGTAAAACACCCAAGGTGCTTCCAGAGGTTTTACGTAATAACGATGAAAAGAAAGTGCTGAAGTACAATGCAGACTTTTTTCGTGGTCTGGGATGCCTGAGTTGGTAGTTTAGGTGAATCTTCCACAACTCCCATTTTGTTTTTCCATGAAATCCAAGCATCTGCTTTCACAAAATCACCTTGGATGAATATCAATATGGTTTAACCTCTTCTTAGTCAAATTGAGGCATAGTTTGCTGTCGTTTTTCAAGGATATCCAAAATATTGCCAAAGGAGAGGAAGAATCTTCGTACTTGTATTACCAGGATCCCAAGGCGCTTTGTTGGCTGCTTTGCAGAATTAGGCAAAATCTTCTTAACTGTTCAGTGTTTGCAATTACAGCATAGATGCAACCCAGGCATTTATATATTTCCTTCTTCCTCCAAAAATAGACACATCCCTGTGGTTAAAGAATAAACGGATATTTCCGAGCCTGTAAGGAAAAAAATTGTACAATAATTTCTTCACGTTCAGAAGTTCTAGTCCCCCTTCCCCCCCGTGGCTAGCAGGTATTACCAGCACCCCCCCCCAAGAGAATCAGATATACAGAAAGGTATTGCTTGACAAGATGAAATCTCTTGGCCATAGTTCCCCACCCCCACCCTCATCTCCCTTGTAATTTCCCAGGAATTTTGAAGATAATTGGGAATTTCAAGAAGTACATCCGGAAATTAAGGAAGTCTATTTAAGAGAGTCTGTAACTCAGGAGGTTGGGATTTGAAAAGTCAGCCCTGGACTACTGTTGCACTCAGCACAGATGTAATCGCCGCTCTTCAACTTAATCAATGTGTGTACAAACCGCGATGTCTAGTTCTTGCCTTTGAAATCTAAGGCAAGCATTTCCATCCAAGAAATCAGAGCTACAGCAAATTACATTTTTGTCCCTTGAATGAGAGAAGGATCATTGAATGGATCTCGTGATATTTCAGGCTTTAAACGTAACCGAGAGGCAGCAATGAACAATGCCTCGTCACAGCTAATACCATCCACGGAGTTGGCTTTCTTTTGCATCTGGATCTATCACAACGCGTTTTTCTCTTTCACTTTCACAGGAGGCAAAATGCACAAGGTTTAAGCAGAAAGCGAAGTTTCCAGGAAAAACAGATGCTGATGTTTGTTTTTAAAAGTAGAATGACCAGGTCTTTCTATTGCCAGCAACAATAATGTTTTAAAATTCCTCCTGATGCACTTATATACTGCCAGCCCACTCCCTCCCACCAACCCCCGCCCATTCCCCTCCTCCAGCTTTAAAATGTAGACCGGGGAGTCAAACAGCCAAGAAATAGTAAACTCAAAAAAAGCCTCTGAGAAGACATTACAAAAGATGGTTTAGGAGAAAGGAAAAAAAAAAGATTGGCTAGAGCCTACTTTTTTTTTTTTTTTTTTTTTGCCCAGG
>NW_022900949.1:22024632-22029977 GCF_012274545.1 Fukomys damarensis | reverse complement strand
TTTTTTTTTTTTTTTTTTTTTTTGAGCCAGGTAGTTTTAGTTGTTCTTGATTCCTGTTTAGATTTACACACATACACACACACACACACACACACCACATTCCTATTCCTCCAACACATAGCAACATGATTTAGTGACCATTTCAAATTTACCTTTTTTCTCTTTCTTTCCATCTTTAAAATAGCATGGATGTTTTTGAAAACCAGTCGGATATAAGTATTTTTTAAAAAAAACTAAAAGTATAATCTTATCTTTTGGGTTAATGAGAGAAAAACAAGAGCTGAGGGATTTAGGAAATGTGTCTATATATCACTATTTATGCAGTGTCTCCATGTGCATCCAGACACCTTTACACTTATACATTTTTAATACTCCTATTACATATCTTTCTTCTTGACTAATACATTCTTTTGTTCCTTTAACTTCCCCATCACTGTGTGTATGTGTGTGAGCATTCATGTGTGCGTTTGTGTGTGTGCACCAGCACCAGTGCTGGAGCCTTAGCACACATGCACACATACACACTCACAGAATGTGACAGACAGCTTTCTTGTGGCCATCAGCACACGATGCATATCCGGGGTCTTCTCCAGGCACATTGGGGGTCGATCCCGATGAAAAGATCTAGCAGAGGCCCCTGAGCGCTCACACTTGAAAGGCAGGGGACTTGAAGATGGATTTGCATGCACACCGGGGATTTCGATCAATAGCTACCAGCATTTATGGCTTAGATTATTACTGTGCAAGCTGGCCAAAGGAATGGGGATGAAAAATTAAAGGTGTCTGTTATCAATTATGCTTAAAGTTATGCGATAATTTACTTACTTTGCCTGGATGTGCAGATCCAGATGCATAAAGTACTGTTCTTCAAAAGCCAGGGGGTTCTTTGATAAATTTGTTGACCATGTCAGCCGCCTCTGCAATCAAAGATGAACCCAACTCAGACGATGGACTGTATTCAGATTCTTCTCAAAGAAAGGATTTATCAACTTCTATGTTTCTCACGTGCATGCACATATGTGGATGGATATGCCCAGATTATCATTCATGTATATATCCATCTTTGTGAATCTGGAGAATGACTGTGAATTTAGGCATATATGTGCTATGCACTGAGTTTGTTAATTAAACGTGATCATTGACTCAGTGAGAAATTAATAATCTAGTTATTGTAAAAAGTATTTTATCTTTGAAAACAAAGCTGCTTGCTGAAGGAAAATCCTCTGTAGCAAATACAAATTGAAATATATATATATTTTTGATCTATATTCTTAATGTCCATTTACTTGCCACATTTATGGTAAAAAAAATCAGCACTTTCAGTTTTTAAAGGGATGGGCTATGAAGATATGAACATATCGGTCTTTGCTTCTCTCACATGAATGTGCTAAATTTACCTTCAGATGCTCTATTTTGATTTATTTTCATTGTATTTTATGTTTAAATACCACGGCAATTCAGTATGACCTCTTTCCTCTGGAGCGGAGTAATGCACAAGGCATTTACAGTCTTTTAAATGGTTAGCTTGGAAATGCAATAGCAATTTGCAGGAGTAGTTTACTAATGGGGAAAGTTCTTTTGAAAACCTGAAGGAAAACCTAAGAGTACTTTTGCGTTTCTCTAGTACAACTGTCATATAATTAAAGTATTGAAGAGCATTAAAATAATCCTTTTCTTTCCCAGGTCTACATACATAATTTAAATGAGGATCACCCCTGCTACCAACAACCCCCTAACTTTGCCATGTACATTTGTTTCAGTGATTGTTAGGCACATTTTGTTAAAAGTGAATTCAGACAGAAGAGAGTCAGGAACTTCACAAAGGCCTCCAGTGTAAGAGAGTGGTCAGAAGTATGAAAGACATCCCTTAGACTGTTGATTAAAATTAACTATAATATTTACAATATAAAGCCTAAAAGAGTAATAATTTAAAGCTCACATGGCTGAATTGGTTGAGGATGTAGGACAATAAAATCTTAACAGTGTCTTAGTTAAACTCAGCGGAGAGCACATCTTCCCTGCTTTTTGGGAGGGAAAAATGAGAATGGAGTAAAAGGAAAAGGTTCAAATGAGAGGAAACTGAAATTATAACTTAGGATATTTTTCTTATTTATTTATTTTCTTTTTATCCCATTCAGACATATCAGGGCAAGTCTCCCAAGGGCCCATCCTCCTGTTTTGAGGCATTTAAAAATCCTGTCTCTAACAGAAGTTTGGGGCACAGAGTATATGCCATGTTGTCTACTGACCCATAATCAAAATGCAGTGACCTTCTACCCTTTTTTTGCCCCCTGACCCATCTTGAATTCAATGCAGCCTTTATAAATTTGCAAATCCTTGGAGGTAAAGGGGTTTTTGTGAGGCTTTGTTCTGAAAAAGCCCTAAGAGTGTGCTTTCTAAATTAGACAAAGGTAAAGAAGGAAACCTTAGTGGCTGAGAATTTATACAGGTGAGCAATAGGAAACTCTTCTAAAACATTTTTTGCAAGCTAAAAAGCAGTTACAAACATAGGAGACAAGGAGGTTATGGATTGCATCGAATTAGAGTGTGGTACAAATCACTTTCATGATACAAGAAATGGTTAGGCCACAATCTTCCTGCTCATCTCATCTCAAGGGCTGTGGGGTACCCTAGTGACCAAGGAAGGAATGGGGGCTGGGGGGACAGATGGAAGGGAGGGAGGGAAAAAAAGGAAAGAGACCTGCTCTACATCTGTCTACAGGCACATTCCCTTATCTTTCCTGCTATCAGCCAGTTTAAAGGACACCATAATTATGATGGTGATAAAACAATGCCTCCTTATGTGTGCTGAATAAATAAAGAATGTTTACAGCTCAAGAATCTTTTAATTCCAATTAAATGCTATCAAAGAAAAGCCACTTTTCTTACTGCAAACGCCTTTCCCCCCAATTATCTTGTTTTGTTGCAGTATTTTCCTATGAGACACAAGGGACTTTTACAATTGATCAGGATGTAGGAGAAAAATCAGAGCAAGTAGAATTCCACCTTTCTACGTGAAAGAATACACAAATCTCCAGAACCACTATTTCTGTGGATTTTTGTTGATTCTCCATGAAGGCCAAACGTGCAGGAGCTGAGGGATGACAGGGCGTTGAGGCCTGCCTAGGGGCTGCTGAAGCCACACTGAAATCCCAGCACCCAGGAGGAGAAAGGAAAGATAAGACAGGAGCAGCATGATAGTCCCTGGAAAGGGAATCCTCTGGTTCTGTTCCCCTGGCTTCAGCCCAAATCCTTCTAGGAGCACTGGAGCCAATCACTGGCTTCCTTTCTGCGGCTACTGGGAACACAGAAAAAAAAAAGCGGGAGATAAAAAAAAAAAAATCACAACTTTGAATTTATGGCTATGCAAGTATCATTTCATATCCATGACCTCAGCAAATCACATTGTAATCACATTTAAACAAGGTTTGGGCAGTAATGCCCATCAGGCTAGGCACTGAACACTAACTACTGGCCAGAACATTTGGTTTTTAAAAACATTTTGGAACCATAGAGTGAAAAGTAAGCCTTTTAACTTTGAAACGCTTACTTTTTCATTTCTGAGACTAATTTCTACTCGGATAAATTTCAAGTAAACTTCTTTTTCATTCTTTCCACAACATTTTAATTAAAAGTCTACTTCTTTCCTTTCTTGGTTGTGGTAGTGTTTTATTTGTTTTTTAAAAAAACACATGGCACAACAAATGCTATGGAAAACGCACTAGCTCTGTTAAATACTTCCACAAACCTGCCTTTTTCTCCATCTGTGTAAGTAAGGCATTACTAAGTATAAACTAAAAAAAACAAAAAACAACCAAACAAACAAAAAACCCAACCCCCCAAAACCCAAAACAAAAAACAAACCAAAAAACTTTCCTCAAAAATATACCTACTATTCCCTAGCAAATACTCTTTGGTAATGTGCAAAAAGCAGTGATAAAAAATTTCAGTTATTTGTGAGTATTCTGGAGAGTCGTAGGCCTGTTTTCTTTTGAAAGTTTGAGCGCCATCACCCTCTTTTCTACTGGCAGAATTAGGATGGACTTAGAGTGTCCTAAACGTGACCGATTCACTAAGGCGGGGTGGTGGTGGTGGGGGCTACAGCTTGCGGCAACGTGCTCGGCAATTTAATCCTACGCTAAAAGAGGGCAGAGAGCGAAAAAGAATGGAATACAAACTCCCCACGTTCGTAGTTACTTTCGAGGTGGATTGTGTGTTTTAAGTCTGATGGGAGCCGCTGATTTTTGGAGCAAAAAGAAGAGAAGGTAAGTGTTTGTCCTTGTATCCACCAGTTCGTGGAGAAACAATGAAAGAACAAAGGAAACCACTTCCCCATCTGAACATTTCTTTCGTCTCCCATCGCTTTAAGCCTAAAAGCTTGCGAGGGGATTCGCTTTACTCTACCTTAAGGAGTGGTCGCTAAGCTTGTGGAGCGGAAGGAGGGAAAAGTTGGAGAGACAGTGTAAATGTAGACTAAATAACAATAAAGGCTTGCTGTGGCGGATCCACAGCGCCAGCCGCAGCAACTTGCAGCAGAAGTTGCTAAATGCATGAAGGCAAGCTCAAGAAAACACCTTTGCATGCTAGATTTTCAACTCAGCCATCCCAGCAGCCTTTCTGGCTGTTTTGAGGGGTTCCTAAGCACAAAATGTGTGGGTGCTGTCTGTGGGAAGGAAGAGCGGCGCACTATTTCGGTCGGAAATGATCTCTTGCTGTCTGGGAAAGAGTATTTTCAAAGGGAAGGGGATTCCATTGACGTTTGGTACGGTAAATGGAAGCAATGGCAGCGGTGGCCGGGAAAAGGAGGGATCTGTGTGTCAGCGCCTTTGCTTTGGGGTACCCAGGTGACGGCAAGTCAGCCTTTGTGGGTCTGTGTGGCTGAGTGAGCGCCCGAGCGCCCTCGGCATCACACGAGTGTGAGTGTGTGCGCTGGGGGAGCCCCAAAGCCGTCGAGCACATGAAACGCGATTTTTTTTTACTATCCCCCAAGCGGCGGAGCCCCGAGCTCCCCACCCCACCTAGAAATGCGTAGATTACCTGCCCCGTTACAGTGACACATGTTTATGTTTATAGTCCTGGTTTGTAGTAGTGTCAAGAGCCGCGGCGAGAGGAGGGGAGGAGAGACGGAGAGGGAGGAGTGAACGCCACCACCCCCACTTGTTGTTAAAGCAAACGAAATGCGTTTCGGAGAGCCGGGGACTGGGGGCTGGGCGGGGAGAGCCGGGGAAGGGAGGGAGTCCCCTGCTCTGCGGCAGCCCGGGGAAAAGCAGCGCGGCCGGCGCGGCGGAAAACAAAAAGCTTCCTCCCGCTCGCGGCGCTCACTCGCGGGGCTCCGCGCGCGGGGC
>NW_022900949.1:22024000-22024281 GCF_012274545.1 Fukomys damarensis | reverse complement strand
CGCCGCCCGAGTCCCCGGCTCGCTCGGCTGGGGGGATGCGGGGCTGCTGCGGGCAGAGCGCTCGACGCGCCTCTCGGGTTTCCCGTCGTGAAGGCCACGGATGGATTTAGGGCTCCGAGTTGTGTGGGATTTGCCGTGTTTCCTTCTCCATTTGGGTTTTCCCGCAGAATCGCCCTTTTTATTTTTTTTTATTTCTCCTTCCTGGAAGGGAAATAGCAAATACACGTTTAGATGGAAATGAGAGTTCTCAGTCCCTTCTGAAAAACAATTGTTTTAAAAAA